>NW_021621022.1:1017758-1082355 GCF_004785775.1 Grammomys surdaster
CTGCTCTGAGTGCAGTGGCTCCTGGATGACTCAGGATTCAGTTTCTCAACAGGAAGGGTAGGTAAATCTTTTAGAGACATTTTAGTTGACATTTCCTCCTCTCAGATGACTTTAGCTTGTTTCAAGTTCACATAAAACCATCTAGCATAGTGAGCCCTCAGAGACACTGAATGTCTTGTGCCTTGATGTTGGGCTGTTCAACTACCAGAGTTAGCTGCCCATGAACCATAGGCATCTGTTGTTTACAAATTACCCAGTCTAAGTCATTGTGTTACAGCAACCTGAACACACCAAGACATTGTTTTAGCTCTACATTGTCTCTTTCATCATTTTAAAAATTCTTTATTCTGTACATCCTGTACACATTTTTTTCTGTTCTCTCTTGACAAAGATTCATCTATTCAAAGAATATGTGCTTGAATTCATTGACATCCTTGCTTCTCTTCATATTTCCTCCTCTACTTCTTCCCTTCCTCTTTTCTTCCTCTTCTTCCCTTCCTCCTCTTCTTCTCCCCTCCTCTCTTCTTCTTCTTCTTCTTCTTCTTCTTCTTCTTCTTCTTCTTCTTCTTCTTCTTCCTCTTCCTCCTCCTCCTCCTCCTCCTCCTCCTCCTCCTCCTCCTCTTCCTCCTTCTTCTCACCATCTTCCCTCCTTCCCCTCATCTCCCCCTCCTCCTCCACCACCACCTCCTCCTCTTCTTATTCTTCCTCTCTCTCTCTCTCTCTCTCTCTCTCACACACACACACACACACACACACACACCCCTCTTCTCTGGTTTACTTTATAGCTTAGAAATATTTTGTATAGAAATCTATTTTTAGTTATAAAACACATGAACAATTTTTTTTTCTGAATCCTCATTTTACTACATTACAGTTAGAGAGTGTGGTCTGTGTCTTTTATGCTGTTGCTTTAGGTTTTGTGTTTGTTCATGGAGATCTTCAATTTGATTCAAGCATATTTTGGAATGAATCGTGCATACTTAAAAAGAACAGCATTTTCTATCTGATACATACTCATTAGATTAAGCCCATTGATTCTGTGTTTGACTTTTTTTTAATGTCTGTGTTCAGTTTTTATACAAACTATTTTGGGAACATTGAAATCTTTCATCACAGCTCTAATTTGTCATGTTTGCTCTGTACATTGCCAGTCTATGCTTTACATATTTTGAGATTATCTTGTTAAGTAAGGGCAGCCAAGTGTCTCTAGGGATTGACACAGAAGCAGATCATGGGTGTTTGGGAAATGTCAACTAGAGAGAAAAAGCATGGAGAAGGTGTGGAAAGACTTTCTTCCAGACTCTACGAGTTAACATAAAGCACCAGGTATGTTTGCCAAGTGAAAGGGAGACAGACTGGCCTTAGGGGCCTTGTACTGGAATGAAGAATAGATACGTGAAAGGATGTCTCAAGACAAGCCAGATGCCGTAACTCACAGCTTATAGCTGTCGCCATACCTGCATGCTTGTTTATGAGTGGCTAGACTTGAAGTTGCCACCTGACACTGTGCCTGGGCAGGAAGTGATTCTCTTCATGGGCCAACACAGGCTCAGGGTGATTTCTCACATTTCATTCTCTCCCCCACATTCTTGCTTTGGAAAGATACATCTGGCTGTTGTATGATTCCCTTTGCAATCTCACTATCACATTTTATTTTACCATTTGTGCTTTGTGGTCAGCAAGGGTAAGTTATTGTGGGTGTTTTACTCAGCTATTTGTTACTGTTTGGAGAGAACTTTGTGAGTTCAGTTTACCTGGTAGCTTCCTCCTCTGAGAGTTTGAGCACAGAGCAGAAATACTCCTGTTACAGAACTTCATTTATCTATAGATGAAAAAACCTTTGTGTCTTGAATAAAACACTCAGATGTCAGGTTTGGCTCTGCCTCTCTTTGTCAGTGCTTTTAAAGCTCTTTGTCAAGTCTGGGGTTCCTGACTCAGACACCACTGAAGAATGCTAAGGGTACAGTATAAGTGGTACAGCTCTGAAGGGGCAGGTTTCTCCATTGGAACTGATGCAGCACTGCTCTGGGAATAGGGGTGGAAGGGGAGGCTTCCCTAATGCAAATGTTACAGCTGTGAAGGAAAAGGTATCCTGGAGTCAAGAGCTAAGGAATACCACAAAGTCTCACTGCACAATATATTTCACAAAAGCAATTTATTGGGAGGAAGAACTCCAAGAAGATGGCTACTTCTGCTCAGGTAAGAAGCACCAGAGAACTTAGTAGAAGACAGGGTTTATACAGAGTTTCTTAGGAGGAGTGAGACATCCAGGGTAGGGATTGGTGGGATTTCAAGCTCAGGGATTGGTGGGTTTTCAGGTTCTGAGTTTGGGCGTTTTACTTCGTGGGGCAGGGCTTGGGCACCAGCGTCTGGAGGGGCTGGGTCCCGCAATTAGTGTTCTGTGGGCAGAACCTGTGGTTGGAGGTCTTCAGGGGCCTAGCCACTCTTGTGTCTCTAGGGGCTATAAACACCATGGAGGAACGCTACATGTACAGGTGCTGTTTCATTGGATGCAACAAAGAACACTTTATTGATAACTCATGATTCTTAGTTGCGCCAAAACAATTTCTCTTAGTGGGTGGAGTCCAAGCTTATAACACTTGTGTTTAAGGAAACTAAGCTTCTCCTCTCTTTTTTTCATCCTCTCTCTCCTCTTCTCTTTTCCATTTTTTTATGGCACACATCTATAAGCAGTCAGAAAAAGGGATTTATTATTAGAATTATCCTTCAACCCTGGCAGTGACGGCTCTCTCTAACAGAAAGCATACGTAAGCCCTCCACTCTTTCCCTTCTATTACTTCCAGCTCTCTGTGTTGAGTGAAGAAAGCAAAGTTCATGGTGAGGTTTATTTTAGTATGTTAGGCAACTGCCCAGCTGATTCAAGATTGCACTTTTCCCTCACTCCATGCAAACATTTATCTTTTTAATTTAGGTTATGCAAATGAAGCAGATTCCTAACGGAGTGTGCCAAGCATATATTGCATCTCTACTTTTCAGTTTCCTGGTTTGGAGATGATCTGTAGGTGGCATGAAATCTTCAGTTTTGAAAAACCTGACAACAAGTTTCAAAAATTGGGCAGAAGCCTGTTCTCTTCTTTGGTTATTTCCCACCATTCAGTTGATTACACTCTTTCTAAACTCCTCCATGGTATGTGTCTATTCCACTCTATGATTATCTACTTTTCTAAAATTCAGAGCATAAAATCTGGGTAGCACAAACAATAGGCAATCTAAGAACTATCTCTCCCCACCCTTCTGTAACAAAAGGAAGGAGTCCAGTGAGATAGCACTGTTGAATGTCCACAAGTGTAAGACCAAGTATTCACCAATGAAACACAAATAGTCAAAGCCATGGACTTATTTTTCACTCCCCCAAATTTATTTCTTTTCTCCTTTTTTTAAATTTCCTTTTTTAATCTGGTAAGAACACTGTAGTGGCTTGAATGTGATGTCCCTCATAGTCTCAGGAATTTGAATACTTAGTTGCCTAGTTTGACGGCACTTTGTAGGCAGGCTCAGGAGGTGTGGTCTTGTTAAAGGAAGTAAGTCACTGAGGAAGAGCTTTGAGGTTTTAAAGTCTGGCACTATCCCCACTTCATGCTGTTTGCTTCTTGCTTGTGGTTTAAGAAGCGAGTCCTAACTTGCTGTTGCAGTTGCTGTGTTTGCTGCTGCCACACTTTGCCTCCCTAATAGTGATGGACTATTGTCCTTTTGGAACCACAAGTCCCCAATAAACTCTTACTTCTATAGTTGCCTTGATTATCATGTTTTATCACAGCAATAGAAATGTATCTAGGAAAATCACTTAACATAAGATCTTCTTTCTTAGAAAAGTTGCATAAGTTACTATAGAAATGCATACTGTAGGTATAGACAGTCTGCTGTAGAGCAGGTTTCCAGAGCATAAGCAAAATTGTAATTCTATATTTGAAGTGTAATTTTCTGGTTTCTTTGGAGACTAAGTTGTGTCATGTGATGTTTTTCTGGAACCTGTCTTATGAGAGGGTGTTTTCCTGAGAATAGACACATGGTGTTTTTCTGGACACTGCCTGGAAAATGGCATGTGATGTTTTGCTAGAGCAGACTCTTGAAAGGACAAGCAATGTTGGGAAAGGGTAAAAATATAACCCAACTGACAGTGGGTAACCCTGTGTGGCATTGGTTCACCTTGCCGCTCTTTGCTGGTCTTCCTTGGGCTTTGCTGACACTGATCTTCACTAACAATGCTGTGGCATTGGTTCACCTCTCCTTCTTCCCTGATCATCATTTGTTGTGACTTCACAGAGAGAAGCAAACTAAAGAATTTCTCATGATGTTCCAGTGGCTTTTTTCCCTACTGGTTTGTTCTGGATCAAACTGCTGTAGCTGATTCATAAATGGAGTTTGCAAGTGGATTGAAATACTGTTGTTGATTTGTGTGAACTGAACTTCTGATACTCTGATAATAAGACTGGAATCATCCAAAAGAACTATTTCTAAACAAGTCCACATCCTCCCTTGTCCTATTAACCTTTTCTTTTCACTACCTCTGGTGTGTAGTGGGCTAGAAGAGAGGCTGAAGCATTTAAGAAATCTTATTAAAGTATGTTTTGAAAAAATGTAGGCCTACATATATTCTCAAATATCGTCTTCACTTCATTCGCTCTAGTTCTTGGCAAGCACTACACTTTATGCTGCAACTATTAGTTTGACTGTTTCAGATGCCATGTGTAAGTGAGATTATGCAATACTCATCTTTTGGTATTTGGTTTATGTCACTTAGCTTACAATTCTTCAAATCTATCCATGTCATGATAGATTCTTTAATCTATTCATCCACTCAGACATCCATCCATACACACTGAGGCTGTATTTACAATTTGAATGTTGTGGATAATGCTGCAGTGAACAAGATGCTGACATTCACCTCAAGACTCCAATTTCAATTTCCGTGTATAAAATCTAGCAGAGGGTTTGCTGGATAATATTTCAAGTTTTTTTTAAATAATTTTCTTACCATTTCCTATAGTAGATGAACCAATTTATACTCTCATCAATAGCTCTCATTCTCTTCATTTATTACTTATTACTCTTATTTGTTTAAAAATAATATCCATCATAGTAAGTGGAAAATGATATGCTGTAGAGTTATTTGTGTTTTCCTGATGGTTAGTGATATCAGACACTTTTGACACTCCTGTTGGATATGTGCATGATGTATTTTGGGAAATGTTTATTCCCATGCTCCCTTTTCAAATCAACAGTTTCTCTTCTCTGAGTTACATAGGTACATAGGTATTAGCCCCTCATCAGATAGAGAGATTGCCTTTCATTTTTACTGATAATTTAATTTGCTACACAAAACTTTTGAACTTGATTCAGTCTCATCTGTTTATTTTAACCTTTGCTACCTGTTTGCTGATGTCACATCAAAGCTAAAGCATTGTCAAGACTAATGTGAAGAGCTGTTTTCTCCTAATGGATTTTCAGATTCAGTTCTTCTGTTTTCTTCATGCATTTTGAGTTGGCTTTTGTGTGTAGTATATGGCATATACCCTGTACCATCGTTTTCTGTCATCATTTACTGATATCCAACCTTTTCCCACGATGTCCTCATGATGTCTTTATAAAAAAGCAATTAGTTATAAATGCATGTGCGAGTTTGAGAGTGTGTGCACATGTGTGCATGTGTGTGCATGTGCCTGTGTGTGTGTGTGCCTGTGAGTGTGTGTGTGTATGTGTGAGTGGTGTGTTTATGGGCTCTCTGTTGTGTTTCTTTCTGTGTGTCTGTGTTTGTCTGTTTCTCTCTTCACACAACCACACTGTTTTCATTACTTCTGTTAAATGGTGATGGTTATTCCTAGTTGTCAACTTGACTACATCTGGAATGAACTACAATTCATAAATGGAGAGCATTCCTGTGATCCAAATCTTGAGGCTGGAAGACACAGGCTTCTGACCACATCTTGACATGGAGATCTTGAGGCGCTATAGCCATGAAAAGTGTAGGCCCAGGCAAAGTAGTACATGCCTTCAATCCTAGGAGACGGAGGCCAGCAGATCTCTGAGTTCAAGGCCAGCCTGGGACAAAGCAAGTTCCAGATCCAGACAACTAGGACAAAGGTCTTAAAGCCCATATCCACAGTGACACACCTGCTCCAACAAGGTCACACCCACTCCAACAAGGCCACACCTCCAAATAGTACCACATCCTGGGCCAAGCATATTCAAAACACTATGCAGTATGGAATTAGAATGTGCAGAGCTTTTAACCTTGTCTGTGCTTTGGACATTCTACTCACTTAGAGGCTATTCTTGTTCCTCGCATGAAGTTTGCAATTGTTTTTCTATTTCCTATGTGAAAACATGTCATTGGAATTTTGATGAGGATTGAAATATTTATATTAATTTGTGCAATATGACATTTAATAACACAAATTCCTCCAGTCAATAAACACCAGATTCTTTTGCATTTATTCATACCTTCTCTGATTTTATTTATACATGTTTTGAAGTTGCCAGTATAAAGATCTTTCATAAATAGTTGGCTAAATTTACTCATAAATGTCTCTCCTTATCTGTGGGTGTTGAAAATCAATTGCTTTCTCTTTTTTTCAGATTATTTGTTAATGTACATAGACACCGCTCAGTTTTGAATTTTGTATCTGAAACGTTACTGGGCCCATGCGTTTCACTCCAACAGTTGTTCTATTGAGCCTATAGAATTTTCTATAAAAGATCATGCTATCTGAAAACAAAGACATTGTCTTCTTTTCATTTTGGATGAATTTTCTTGTCTAACTGGAATTTTTAGCACTACAACAAACAGAGGTGATGAGGGTGTATACATTCACCTAGTTCCTGATCTCAGAGCAAACAATTTCCGTTTTTCATTGTTGAGTCAAATGTTAGTAACATATGTGGCTTTTGTTGTGTTAGATGCATTCCTATTCTCTGCTGGTTTTGCTCATGTGAATAAGCAGAACTGTGTACTTGTAAAAATAATATTGGGTAAGCACAACAATTAATTTTTGCAACTTTAAGTTAATTTACTACCTAAATCACTTTAAAGTATATTTTGAGACGTGGAATAGAGATGTTCTGAGTATCTTTGATTCAAGTAGTCTAAGCCTTGGGCTGTTTGTTTTACTATGAAAAACATTTAGAGCAGTGGCTATCACCATGTAGTGTTTAATAAACACTAGGTATTATTTTCACCAATGGAGAGCTTGGAAATAAAATGAACAGATATGTATTTAACACAGATAATATTGTTTGCTTTTAAATATTTCCCTTGAAGACTTAGGTTTTTACTATCATCACCTACATTTAGACTTACAAAACGCATTCCTCAAATTTGCTCATCTCTTTGTGCTGTCAGTTCAGGTGGTTCCCAGCTGACTACATGTTTAATCACCCGAGGGTTCTTTGGAGCCTAGCTTTTGCTGGGGCTATACCCAGACCAGCTGATCAAGCATTTTGTGGTGGGTCTTGGGCATCAGAATACTTCAAAGGCTCTCCAGTGCTTTCATAAAGGCAGATATTGTCAGAATGTGAAACCAGGAAGTTCACCTACCCAAAGCCTTGGGATGACTCACTTACCATTCAGGTCTGGGATGGCCTGACCTCAGCCTCAAGTGAATGACAAGAAGAGGAGGAGAACTTTCACTCTTCTGTTGTCCTATGAAAATGAACTACGATTCATCTCTGAAATCAATAATATTGAATAATGAAGATAACCCCAAGTGTGCATTTTGAAAAACCCTTCACTCTCTCATGTCTAAATAACACTAACCTATTTCAAACCTTAATCGCTTCACGGGTCACAGTTGGCTCTTGGTACCCAGTGTTTTTAGTGTTTTTTGCTAGAACTCTGTAGAGCATTCATAGAACACTGGAAGCAGTGGCTCTTAGATCACTGATCCAAGCTCTATTTGGGTAAGCTTGTATTTGCTGTCTTTATGACCACTATATGAGGCAAACATACTTATCACCCTGTTTCATGGGTAAGAAGTTACTTTTCTGGTTATGTACCTCCAGTGAGGCTCAGCTACAGGCTGTATGTACTAGAGAGGAAGCAGAGTAGAACCATGGTTGATATTACCAATGTTGGGGCAGATGCCCTGAAAAGTCCTGCCATTTTGTACGGAGTTGCCCATGTGTAAACCCCATCTCATGGTTTCCTGCACTTGAGGATAATGATGATAGAAGTGGAGAACAGTACATGATATTAGTAGGCGCTGGGTTATTAGGTAAGGGTTCTATTTTTAACATGCCATAAGCTTTTAATAAATTATAGTTTGTATTATTATTTATAATTTTATGGTTGGTGCTGGCAGGTTGTAAATATTTACAAAAGCAAAAAAATAAACAAAAAACAAAAAACAGCAAACTTAGGAAGCTCATTTTTAATCTTACAACTGAAAGAACATATTGAACATATTTTATCATCTGTACATTTTTTCTTCACAGGCATGTTACATGAAACAAGGCAACATACATTGTTTTTCCTTAGCTGCTTTGCACTCAGAGTGTTTCTGTTTCCTATAGTCTTGTTCCTGTGCTGTATTTGGATGCTTGCAGCCATAAATGTTTAATACCATTCCAAATTATCCAGGCCTTGGCTTCACAGACTTGAATGACTCAAGAACTTAACATTTTTCTATAAATAATCTGTTTCTATTTTTCTCCCCATTTTACATAGGATGGAATTAAAGTGCTGCAGCAGGAGACCCAAGCCAGGACTGCGTCCATTAGACAGGTTCTGGAAAGTTCTGAGGTGCAGCATTGAGTGTCGGGAGGACCGGAGAGACCCAGGCAGGAGCTCTGGAATTGCTGGCTTGAAATAGCAACCATGGGTTGTGAGAGGCTCAATATACAAGCAGACAATGGCTGGATCACAGGATAAGCAAAGTCTCATGCACAGCTTGTAGTAGTATACTGAGGTGCAGCTTCTATCCATACTAAAAACCCAGCTAGTTGCCTGCTGTTAGACTTGAAGGTAGCCATATTATTGAGTTGTGATCCAGGAGGTTATGGGGTAAATTGTTGTGGTGCTTTGAAAGATAATGGCCCCCATAGGTTCATAGGGTGTGGCCATATTAGGAAGTGTGGCCTTGAAGGAGTAGGTGTGGGTAGACTTTGAGGTTTCAGATACTCAAGCCAGGCCTAGTGTGTTTCTCTTCTTGCTGCTTGTGGATCCAAATGTAGGACTCTCAGCTCCATCTCCAACACCATGTCTGCCTTGCACTGTCATGCCTTTCATTATGACAATATTGGACTAAGCCTTTACAACAGTAAGCAAGTCCTAATTAAATGTTTTCCTTAGTAAGAATTACCTTGGTCATCGTGTCTCTTCACAACAATGGAAACCCTAACTATGACACTTATCGTATCATCTGCAAATAGTGAAATTTTGACTTCTTCCTTTCCTATTTGTATTCCTTTGACTTCCCTTTGTTGTCAAATTGCTCTGGCTAGGACTTCCAGTACTATGTAGGGAGAGAGTGGGCAGCCTTGTCTAGTTCCTGATTTTAGTGGGATTGCTTCAAGTTTCTCTCCATTTAGCTTGATGTTGGCTACTGGTTTGTTGTAAATTGCTTTTACTATGTTTAGGTAGGGGCCTTGAATTCCTGATCTTTCCAAGACTTTTATCATGAAGGGATGTTGAATTTTGTCAAATGCTTTCTCAGCATCTAGTGAGATGATCATGTGGTTTTTTGCTTTGAGTTTGTTTATATAGTGGATTACATTGATGGATTTCAGAATATTGAACCATCCCTGCATTCCTGGGATAAAACCTACTTTATCATGATGGATGATTGTTTTGATGTCTTTTTGGACTTGGTTTGCCAGAATTTTATTGAGTATTTTTGCATCGATATTCATAAGGGAGATTGGTCTGAAGTTCTCTTTCTTTGTTGGGTCTTTGTGTGGTTTAGGTATGAGCGTAATTATGGCTTCATAGAATGAATTGGGTAGTGTTCCTTCTGTTTCTGTTTTGTGGAATAGTTTGAAGAGAATTGGTATTAGGTCTTCCTTGAAGATCTGGTAGAATTCAGCACTAAAACCATCTGGTCCTGGGCTTTTTTTAGTGGGGAGACTTTTAATGACTGCTGCTATTTCTTTAGGGGTTATGGGACTGTTTAGATAGTTTATCTGCTCCTGATTTAACTTTTGTACCTGGTATCTGTCTAGAAAATTGTCCATTTCATCCAGATTTTCCAGTTTTGTTGAGCACAGGCTTTTGTAGTAGGATCTGATGATTTTTTGAATTTCTTCAGTTTCTGTTATATCTCCCTTTTCAGTTCTGATTTTATTAATTTGGATACTGTCTCTGTGTCCTCTGATTAGTTTGGCTAAGAGTTTATCTATCTTGTTTATTTTCTCATAGAATCAGATCCTGGTTTTGTTGATACTTTGTATAGTTCTTTTTGTTTCTACTTGGTTGATTTCAGCCCTGAGTTTGATTATGTCCTGCTGTCTACTCCTCTTGGGTATATTTGCCTTTTTTGTTGTTGTTGTTCTAGAGCTTCCAGGTGTGCTGTTAAGTTGTTAGTGTATGTTCTCTTTAGTTTCTTTTTGTAGGCATTTTGAATTATGAGTTTTTCTCTTAGCACTGCTTTCATGGAGTCCCACAAGTTTGGGTATGATGTGTCCTCATTTTCATTAAATTCCAAAAAGTCTTTAATTTCTTTCTTTATTTCTTCCTTGACCAAGTCATCATTGAGTAATCAGCCCCAAATCTCTTGGACTTGAGTATTAACTGACAACGTCTCTTTTTTTTTCTCCACTTTCAACTTTAGACCAATCAGAAAAGTCAAATACACCCATCTAACCAAGGGCAAAGGATAGCCCCATTCTGGCTAGCCCATCTCTAAATTCTCCACACAGGTGGATTTTATTGAGACACACCAGAGCCTCATTGTCTGCTCTGAGTTTATCCATCCACACCTCTGTCTCTTTATTCCTTCCTTCCTTCCTTCCTTCCTTCCTTCCTTCCTTCCTTCCTTTCTCCCTCCCTTCCTTCCTTCCTCCTTCCCTCCTCCCCCTCTCTCTCCCTTCCCTTTTTTTTTGAGACAAGTTCTCAAATAGTTACTCCAAGCTTCCCTCCGACTCTATGTGGCAGATGATCATGAATTTCTGATCCTCCTGCTTCCACCTCCCAAGAGCTGTGATTACAACATAAACTGTGTCTGGTTTATGCAGTTTTGGGAACTGATTCCAGCATTTCCTGCACGTGAGGCAAGCCCTCTAGAAACTAAGCCCCTCTTCACCTCCAATGCTTGCTTTTGGCTTTCTGCATGTGATGACTGACATCCTACTATAGGAGGATCTGAATAAGGAGTCATGTGCTTTGCATTTGATTGTTCTTAGATTTTCTTTATCACTTGCTTAAAGCTGGGACTGGACTGCTCAAGCAAGCATTGTGAGCATCTTGGCTCTGGTGAAACCAGAGACATTGCTTTTGTGAAGGATAGGCTACTTTCTAGGGAATGAGACCCATCACCTAACTTAGCTCCAATCCTTAGGGTACAGGACTCATCTGTCTCATAAAGATTGCAAAAGTCCCAAGGACTAGGCCTTTCATTTTCTAATATGGAACCAAGAAAGCCCAATATTTTGATAACATAAAATGTTGCCCCAGGTTCAGGCTTTGGTGCAGCCAAACTGGAATTGATCTGAGCTGAAATACTTAACCAGGCTGATGGATTTCGAAGAATCTCCTGAGAAGTAATTTTAAAATTATTTTTGTGCAGGGCTTTTTCTTTTGAATCACTTTCCACTAATCTAAATTTTATTTGGGGGAAACTTAAGTTTAAAATATAGTTGTTCCTCTAGATAAATGTAAGCAAGCATTATCTAGATTGTCAAGAAAATTATGACTGAGTTGGATTCAGGCTTGTTATCCCAGTTTCCCAGGAAGGTGATTGGGGTAAACCCACAAGGCTGTCGGCACTGTTGTATCTTCACAGGCCCTTAACCAGAAGCACCATGTGGCCTCAGTATGGGCCAACCTCATTCTATCTTCCTTCCTGGTGAGCAGAAACACAGCCAGCTTTTGTTAGGGACCCAGCACACCACCATTGGTGTATATAGTGCCCTGACCTTGTGCGCACCCTCAGAGATCATAGCCCTCTCCAGAGTCAAACACTGAAGTGATTTTATTTTGTGGGTAAAATTTCTTGGTGTGTAGGAGCAGAGCTCAAAGGTGAGTGGCTCTTTGTCAAGAATTCCACATTGACCTCACCAGTGGAAGGACATTGTTTATTATGCTAAGTGTCTTTGTGAAGTTACACTTAAGCTCCATCTAAGAACATGCAGGGGCTGAGTCTCCTTTTTATTCCCATCCCCGGGGCCTGGCACAGAATGCACTCATTAGAATTTTGCTCAGTATATGGTGGTGTGAATTTGGGATTTGGAGTCGCTATAGATGATACAGACACCAAAGAGAGGAAGGAGCAGAGCAAAGGGCCTCCTGTGAGCTGCTTGAGAATGCGAACTGGCTCTGGCTGCTTCCCTTGCAGAGAGAAGGCTATTTTGACTGGGTACATATGAACAGGAGGAGGATTTTCCACTGTCCCGCTATGGTTTTTCACATAGTTATCACAGTAATAATTTATTAGTAAAAGAAATGACCCCTTGAATGTGAGTCACCATCCTCTGCACCTGTGCTGTTATGCCCGATCCCCCATCTCTATGCATTTCGCTGAGAAGACTGCTCAAGGAGAAATCCAAGCTTGAGTGGTAGGCTGCCGAGTGTGTCTCCTTGTTCCTGTTTTGATCCTTGTTCCTGTTTTTATTCCTGTTCCTGTTTGTGTTCCTGTTTTGTGGGGAGTATAAAAGGGAGCTATGCAGTTGAAAATATAGCATTTGGTTCTTTACCAGATGACTCCTTGTCTTTCTTTCTCTCGCCCTTAGCCCTCTGCCCATCCAAGGAACTCAGTCAGCTATGCTGGCGTAGCTGACACCTGAAATCTCAGACACACAGAGAGAATCTTACAGAACAAGCAACATGAGCATACTTTTCTGGAAGAAAGGATCTACTAACAACTCCTCTCCCCTACATCAGGAACACCTCATCCTGGTGCCAAAAGATGATTCAATGATCTATGAGGAACAGCATTAAGGGACCTATTGAATTAAAACACACACACACAGACACACACACACACACACACACACACACACCATAGACCATGACCCCAAGAGTAATCAGTCTTGATAAAGGAAGGGTCCTGACAGCTATTTGTTATTTGTTTTTGTTAAAGATTAAGAATTCAAGTCCATTTGTCTGTCTCCATTCATATGCAGTGCTACCAATGGGAAAAGGCAACCTTTGTGAGATTCTCACACTTACTTCAAAGAAACCGAAGCCATGTTAGCATCAGAACCCAGACCCCAACTTCCCAAATGATTGGCCTTGAAGGGGATGCCATGTTTCTTGCTAGGGATGAGATTTGGTATGCCCACTGCCTCCCTAAGTAGAACCTTTCTTTGGTGAGCCAGAAAGTTCTGTTCTACAGGAATGAGGCTAGGTGTAATTTTGGGTTGAGTAATGACTATATAGTTTAGAGAAATGACCAAAGACTGATATATGGGTAGGACTGTGAAAGCATACATAGCAAATGGACTCAGAACCTCACCTCTCACCGACCCCCCCCATACACACTGGAGGAGATGGATGTTTGTCATTGTATCTCAAGGGTTACTACATAGGGATTGGTAACCCTGCTTGTTATGGCGAGTCCTCCCCTCAGTAGCCCAACACTGGCTTGGCTGCTGTGTTAACTCCACATTACCTTTTCGTTCCCTTGATATCTTCTCCACCTGGTTCTCCTGATGTGTGCCCCCTGCCTCCTACGCTCACTGTGAAGTGGAATCGGGGAAGTGGGATTGTGAACAGACTTCTGCGATGAGGGCTTGTTACTCAGCATACATTGCAGTCTCCCACTGTGCCATCCTAGACCACAGGGGTTGGAAAACTAGCAACATCACCCCCGCACCCATACCCCTGCCCCTAGACTTCCTGGCTGCCAGAGTGCCAATGTGACTTAGAAGTCCATGTATTTAAAGACAGAAGGAGACAGCAGTAATATTTCTATGGTCCTAGGAGAGCCCTGAGCTTGGTTCTCTAGCTCACTCTACTAACGAAGCTCTTTGTGGACTAGAATAGACTGCTTTTTGTGGGTACTCTTCTCAGCAGTGGAATCTTGCCCCCCACAGTCAGACTTACTGGGTTAGGCATTACCCAGAGCTGCCCTCCCTGGTTCCTACTGCCTTGGTTTTAGACAATCATTTGCCAAAGTACTGCTGTGTGTTTTTTGCTTCCTGAATTCCAAGCAATTGTGTCATATTTTTCCTGCTGTATTCTGGGAAATGGTAAACAATTAGAAGTAAAAGTTATGTTTAATAAAGTGAGGAATCTGTTCAGAAAAGTGATGAGCCTACCAACTTCTCTACTGAGGGCCTGGGCTTGGGCTTTCTGGCCTCTTATTAATGAGCCTTAGCTTCCGGTGTCTCAGGAAGCTCCAGATATAGAACATAAAATAGATACCAATAACCGTGGTACTAAGGCGTTATCATCATATGGGCTTTTGAAACATGATCTCCTGTATTGGAGGGAAGGGCGAGTGTGACAGAACAGAGAAGAGTGATAATGTGCAGAATGTCAGCAGGCTAGATACTACAGAGCAGCATCCGGCTTGCACCAGCCCCCAAGAGCAACTGTCTGCTGTGGGTTTCCTCCACCCGGCAGCCAGGGACCGGCTGTGATAGTTCCTGGAGATACTTCCTCTTTCTAAAGACTTTCAGTTGAAAGAGACTAAGTGTGTGTGTGTGTGTGTGTGTGTGTGTGTGTGTGTGTGTGTTGGTGTCACTGAGAGTTATACTGAGTTCTTTGCAAAGGCAGGTGGCATTAACAGGCTGGAAATTGGCTGCAGGGAGGGAGGGTTCTAGCTAAAGTGCCACATCTGTTAGTGGTGGGGCTTTATTCCATAAAACAGGGATGTGAAAGCAAGGACAGGACAGGACACAGGGTGTTCTGAGGTGGTGAGAGGGATGGTGTCGGGCATAGAGACAAAGCAGAAACCTGCTGACTGTGCCTTAGTTAACACTTCTGTTTTCTCTGTTCTCACCACTGATTTCTGTTGTTACAGACTCCTTGTGGAGGATGGTGGCTCAGAGAAGGAGATCCAGGCTGAAGCATTGCTTTCCATCTCTTTGGCCCCTGATGGCTAAGACTTTTTCCTGGATGTGATTTGCAAGGTTGAGGTTCACGTGAAGGCCTCCTTTGCTGTGGAAAGAGTTGTGTGCAGCCATGTGCTTCATTCACATACTTACGCATGTGCTTTAAAGTCTTTTCTGAAAGTGAAATTTATTTAAAGGAAAAGCCATTTCCCACTAAAGTTGGAACAGCATGCAACCTGTGACACTCGCTGTTGGTCCTGGGAACTGTCACAATACTATGTGACTGTAGACTAGTGCAGGAAGACATAAACCTTCAGGATGGGAGAGACTTTAAAGACTTTAACTCTTTTGGTTTTTTTTTCTCCAAAATGTAGTATCTTGTTGAATGACTTGCTAAAGCATAATTCAGATTATTATAGTAAATTCCTTAGTTGGTCAGAAATTTCTCTCTTGTATCATATTAAAAATGATATACTTAAATTGCTTTAGCTTAAAGGGTCTTTTCCTAGAACTGAAACCCGTTCTCAGTTAGATCTTGTCTGAGGAGGGCATGTCAATACTGTTGATGAAAATTAGCATTCTAGAAGATTGTTTTTCTTGTGTTGCAGTAGTTGGATTCATTTTTTTGATGCAGTAATTGACTATGAATGGGAATCAATCTCAAGGTCTTGCTTGTGTAGGCAAGGACTTCACCACAGAGGCTATCTTTATGAAAGATTCAGATATTTGCTTACAAGTCTCCTAAAAGAGACATAAAAATGACTAAGAAAGTCTTGCAGAGTCTGTAAGAGTTGTGGGAGAACACACGTCCAGAGTGGACTGCAGTTTTAGATATGTTCGATTTAGTTTCTAGTGAATGTGAGTGAAGTTAAGAAAAAGAACATTGTTTAGACAACTTGACATGCGTCCACGTGGAGACATGACAGCCGAGAGTGAGACACAATAGAAAAATCACTCACTTCAAATCAAGACTCCAGGAGCCAGGCCAAATGAAAACAAAATGCCAAAGTGCCACGAAGGGTTAATAATGGAGCAATGGGGATCCTAGAGATACTGCCACAGCAGTGGGGGAGCTGGCCTGGGGTTTGGCACTGGTTACTCATCTTTAAAAATGACCTATTTTTGGTGATTCCATCCATGCGTAGTATGGGTTGTGACCATATTCACCGGTGCCCTCTCTTTCTCCTCTCCCACTCTTGGTGGTTCCCTTCCCCCTCCAAGCCGTTCTCCCAGCTTCACCTGCACAGAAAGACTTAAATCGTGAGCAGGCTTGTGCAGTAGCCACTGTTCCTCTGTGTTTGTGATTCTCACGGCTATGTCATATCCAGAAGGAACGTCACATGTTCCTCTCTGTGTTCTGACACTCACAAACTTTCCAGCACCTCTTCTGTGATGTGCCCTCGGCCTTGGGGAAGACATGCTAGAGATGGTCTTGTTTATGGATAAGCACCCACGGGCAGGTACTTCCTGTCGGCACTTAGGCCAGTTGTGAGACTCTGAGCAAGACTCTGCAGAAAGAAGCTTCTCTAGCCCAGGCTGACAGCAGCCCTAGTCTGTGAGTTCATAGATGTTTAGGAGGTATTTTAGCTCCATGTCAATACAGCAACACATCAGGATTCCATTCCCCTCAAGGCTGGGACCCACCTACCTACAGGGGTTAGAGCAGGTCTGCTGTCTCAGGCATGTGTTTCCGACACACCTTCTGGGAAATTCTTTCAAGGTAGGACCGCATTTGAATCTAATATTGGCAATGGTCCTGGAGAGAACTTTATGCTAGGGAGTTGGTAATGGGGGAAATATCTGCTGAGGAAAGGCTCAGGTACTTTTTCCTGTCAATCTTCTCTTGATCTGTTGTCTTCAGCTTGTCTCAGCTCCATGATCACTATGGCTTCTTGGCTTTGAGCTGCTGGCTCAGTGCTATGCTACTCAGACTCTCTCTCCCTGGCTCTCTGAGGTACGTATAATCTCCAGAAACTGTTATGACTTCCTTGTTCTCTTGGGACAATTTAACATGGCTATGAGACTGGGAAGAGAGACACTGAGATTGACAGGAAGAGCAGTGGCTTGGGCCCATGGGTGGTGGGTCAGTGCAGCAGTTCAGCTAGTGACTAGACCCCCTGCCTCCTCCAGCCACTTCCTCAGAGACAGCCAGGGACTAAAATCAATGCAGGGTTTTTCAAATAAGCAGAAAATGGCCTAACTGCAAGTCCAGGTCATCTGCTATCCAGATTCATATCAGTCACCAATTGTCCCTTACATCACAGCCTGAGGGACTTTTTTCTGCCCCATGCACCAAGTGTCTCCCTGTCTTGAACCTTTTCATTCATCAGCTGTCTGATCTTAAACTGATGGGCCATTCCCTCCCTGTTCATTCCCATTTCAGCTCCTGCTCCCTGGGGACAGAACTGAACAAGGTCTTCACTGCCATCCGCAGGCAAACCCCAAGCAGGAAGTCTATACTTACAAGCCAGCCCCGTCTCTTCTGCTGCCCCCACTCAGCTTCAGCTTCCCCAGGCCCCGCCCCCTTCACGTTTCAATTTCTGTGTTGCTCATTTACCTGTTTTCACTCCCTCCATTACTATATAGTTGCCTTTTCCACGTATATTGTCCTGGCTTGTCACTCGTAATGTTTATCGTGTGTCCCCCCCTTTCATGTCCATCTCTTGTCCTTGTCTCACTCCTTCTACTACTTTGCTGCGTTATATTGATAATAGTTCACGCCACCTCAGGTTTTGTAATCGCCCTGTCTGTGTAGGTGAGGACAAGAATGAATCACAAGAAAGCAGCCTCGCTTCCAAATCATGCACCTATAGACTCTACTAATTACTGCTGTGACCAAATCCCTAACTAGAAACAATTTAGAAGAAGGGTTTATTTGGGTTTAACACTTCAGGGGTACAGTCCTTGCTAGGAAAGAACATGGAGGCAGGACCCCGAAGCGGCTTGTCACATTGTGTGCAGTCTGCAACCACAGGGAGCTGACTCTGGGTGCTACATAGCTAGTTCCTTTTCTTTTCATTCATCGGCCCTCAGGGAAGGGTGTTATCACATTCATGGTGGATCCTCCTCAGTGAACCCTCACCGGGAACTCCCTCAAATACAGACTCGGGCCTTTGTTTCCTAGGTGTTCTAAATCTCACCAAATTGGCAATCCACAAGCATTAAACACCACAGGCACCTTTACCTTTCCCAACTCTCTAGCATGGAGTGGAATGTCACTGTCCTGCACGCATAGCAGGTGGCCAGTGAGGTTGGCCTGCCAGCTCTTGAATGACTTACAAAGATTACTTAAAAACTTAAAAAAAAAGTTTTGTAAGGAGCATTTCCAGGCACGAATCTAATTTCTTACTACCACATTCTCTTGTCAGAGTCATCTTGACAATCCCTGTGGGACACAGTGAGCTGGGCTGGCACCACGGAGAGGAATGGCTCAGGGGCTCCTCTCCAGGCTCCTGCCTTACATAGCTCGATCACCAAGCTGGCTTTTCAGTCCAGAATCAGGTGCTTCCCACTGAGCCCGAATAAATCAAGCGAGAAAGCGCGTGGAGCTGTGGGTTTCCAGCAGTTAATTTTTTCCTGCAGTTTCCCTAACAGACAAAGCCAGGATAGACTTCAAGCTTCAATTTCTGTGGCACAGCAGGGCTGCATGAATAAAAGTAGCAGTTAAAGGCTGGCAACTTAATTCAGGAGCAATCAATCTCACATCTCAAGGGATTGCTCCATGAAGTGGATCCAAAAGTAGGAATGAGGTTCATGGGTTAAGGTTTTGGTTTGCCTCCAAGTTTGCTGTTAATGTGCTGTGTGTCTGCATCTGGGCTTCAGTCTAGTCCTGGCCTTGTAGAGGCTACTGCATCAGATGATCTGCTGTAGGAATGTACTAAGACCTGTGAGATGATTTATAAGATCCAGGTTAATAAGTCAAAACACTTGAACATGCTTACTGTATACTAGCCATTGCTGATACAATGCACCCCTGTCTATCAGCTCTTAGAACTTACTAGTGCAATGGGCTGATGTTTGTGCTGGCAATCTGAGTGTCTTTAATCCACATATTTTCTTTGAAGGATTCCCAAGTATAAATTATTGCCACGAGGTATAGCCTCTGATTAATATCCATGCTTTTTCTAACTCTCCCTTCCAAGTCTTCTCCTTTGAAAATGTTATCCTCTGTTTTATCAGACCATATTTTCACTTTATTGGACTCATCACCAATATTTCATTAGTGCTTCATCTATGGTGTCTTAGAGTTCTTAATTCCTTCACACAGATCAACCATTTTATATTTTAAACTTTCAAGCCTTTGGTTAAATAAATACATGCCACAAGACACATAAAAATTCTTTAACTTAGATGAAAAGAAACATTTTAGAAATTGAATGCAGTCCTTACAAACATGTTTATGCACTGTAATAAGTTTAAAATTGATGGCATGTTTAACATTACACATTGTAGAAATTCTAAGTTTAATTTTTAAAAGGTTGAGTAAACATACACTCAGAATGCCTGTGATTCTTATAAACAGTTCCTATCTACCTGCCAAGTGTCTATGTCAACATTTACAAGTTAGTAGATGACAAGCTTTATCACAGCCACTAAACCCTTGTTTATCTTAGTGATCGTGTGAAAGTCATATCCAGCTGAACCTTGGAAAAACATACAAATTTTGCATAGAATGAACACATACAAAACAGAGGTTTTCAATAATTCGTCCAGAAATCTTGATGAGATTGAGTCATATGCAACTAGAATAGTTTTTAAAATCTGATCTTAACCCTATGCTTTAGAGCAATAGCATCAGATAAGGCATTTGATTGCCAAAAATTTTTAGTAAATGCTGCCCATGAGTCAACTGAGAGCCTGTCATCTCCCAACCTCTTTCCCACAAAACCTGTAAGAAATGGTAGGATTAAAAAAAATGGCAGACACATTTATCAAGTGACAGCTGACACATGTGCCCTCCTTGGTGGCCATGAGTTCTTCCCACGTACCTAATGGGTCAAATGCTTTCTGCTGTTTCCTGACTTGTCTGCTTTCACTTTGGTGGTGGGCACACCTGACTCTAGTGTATTGATTACTTCCATGGTTCAGTTAATGTCTGCATTGAAGCTTTTGTGCATGTTCAGACAAGAGTCTGTTTCCCCTGTCTTGGGTCCAGCTGCCTTGTATTTGTGCCAGCTGGCAGAAGGAGCTGTAAATGTTGGTGGGCCAATGAAGCTTGGGCCTTTGGGTGATGTATGTGCATTTGCCTGTCTTCTGGAGCCTGACCTCCACCACGGAAGAAATGGTGTCAGCTTGTAAACAAGGGAGTATACACCCTCACCTAGCTGGTTCTAACTTAGAGCATCTATTCCTGCCTATCCTGCCTATCCTGGCAGCTCATCACAGAGCATAAGTGGACTGGACAATCAGAAATTCTCCCAACAGACCTGTGAGCTAAACAAAAGCTTCTTTTGTTGTTGTGTTTTGTGCTGCATTGCCACAGGGATGTAATGGACACACTGACATATTTCTTCTAAGTACAAACAGCTCAAATGGTTTTTATGGTTATAAAAACAAACATGGCTAGTAGAAAAATCAACCGTCACAGCAAAACGCAGAAGAAGAAGAAGGAGGAGGAGGAGGAGGAGGAGGAGGAAGAGGAGGAGAAAAAGTTGCTTTAAATTTCAAAGCACAGAGAACCACTGAAGTCGAAGCTTTGATGAGTGTGCCAAGTTGTTTCTTTGCACATCCACACACACACATAGATGCATGCACATACTTTTTTTTTTTTTTTTACAAAGATTAAATGGTACTTTGCAGACTTCTTTGCATTCTTCATTTTAAATTAGGAATACACTGCACATTTCTCTGTGGTGACAAATCTATTAATTTCAATGACTCCAGGTTTCATTATATTGAAAGCTATCTTGTCATTTCTTTACTGATAAAGATTCCTGTTTGCTTTTAGAATTTTAAGTAGTGCTTCCATGAACACCCTTGTGACTGTTCCATGCTAATTATCCTTAGACTGAATTCTTAGAGACTGGCTGATGTAACTGGAGGTTAAGTATATGTAAGCTTTTATAGTGCTACATAGCAGTTACAGTGCTGAATTGCCTCCAGAAAGGCTTTCTTTGTCTTATATGAGTTATAGTACAACCAAAAACTTTGGGGTTGGTAGAGAGAGGATGACAAGGTGAAGAGAGAAGCCCTTTATAGTTAAGGAGAAAGGAGAGAAGATGAGCACCTGAGTAAAAGGATCAGCGTGTTCATTTTATGAGGGGGCTACAATAGGGTGGATGGAAAAGATTTTTGGATTAATTTCTATGATTTCTGGAAAGTGCATCAAAAGAAACAAGGAATGAACAATGAATGATTTAAACAATGACTTAAGCCTTAGTAGTGGGCACTTTCTATTCATGCATATACACAAACATGGCCACATATAGTCAAACACATACATATGGACACACACATCTACATACACACAAACACAGGGACATATGCAGATACAGTCACACACACAGACACACACACATGCACATATACACACACATGGAGACACACATAGACCCTCACATATACACAAACACAGACATATATACACATGTACAGATATACATACACAAAGACACTCATGGACACACACATGTACACACACATACATATGGATAGTTGCTTACACAGACACACACATGTACACACAAACACAAACACACAACATATACATGTGTATGTATACACACATTGTACTATAAACTTATTTAGACATAGCTTCCATTCTTACAGTTTTATAACTTTGAGAAACAGTGATTAAAACCAGCTTTACTTGGAGATAATAAGTTGAAGGCTTTTTATTTGGGAAGCTAGTGGGTCAGAATCACCTTGATTTGAGGATGGTTATGTGATGAGAACTTTATTGTTTCCTGAACTTGGAGAGAAAAGAGGGGAGGGAAACATGGCAGCAACTTAGTTCTGGGAATTGGAAAAGAGACAGCTGAAGACCAAGGCTCTTAGGCAATAGTGACATTCTTTGTGAACAATTGGCTATGGACTCCAGATCAAGTTGAAGCCTGCTAGACTCCTTGACCTGGTGGCATCGGCAGAAAGGACATGATGGATAGAAATGACCTTAAAATGGTTCTCAAGGAGTGTCATAGTGGATCAAGAACAGCTTCAGCCAAGGTTGGTTGTGAGGTGGATCCACAGAAGGCCCAGATATTGTGCTAAAGTGTAATGGCCATTTCTTTTGTAACGGCCGGTTCTGCTACTTTGTAATGACCCATTCTGTTGCTCCAGTCCGAAGGTCAGGGTCTAGCAAGAGTGGGGACGGAGGAGGGGCGAGAGACACAAAAGATGGATACAAGACAGAGTCTGGTCGAGTCTCTTCAAGTCTCTTTTATAGAAAGGAAATCCTGGGTATTTATACCCTTTACCACGTGACTTGCCCTCGTTGACAAGCTCAACTGAAGGCACTACGTCACGTGCCTTGTAGCCATGGATACCAGGTGCACCTTGCAGCTGCGGGCACTAAACAGTGTAACAAGATGTTTCTCAGAGTGTGCTCAGCTGTTGTGGGCTGTTGAAAACAAGTCTCTTGTCAGGGTATATGGCTCGAGATGGCTGTAAAGACGATAGCCACTTTCGGCTAAGTGTCGGCTCCCAACACTAAAGCAAGACATGTGTGACTTGTAAAACAACTGCCTGTGAGTTATTGGTCAGGGATACCCCCCCCCAAGTTATGCAGAAAACAATACCAGCTATTTTATTGCTCTTGGCTGCCCACTATAAGTATATAGTAAGATCCTATTGCTGAAGACACCACATATTTTAGCTGCAGGGCATAGAAAAATGAATCCCAAACAAACAGGGAAACTTCCCACTGGCTAGCTTCCATAGTGCTGGATGGTGCTGCGCAGGCTTCTAGTGGGAGAAAAGACATAAATGTCTTACCTAATGCTAGATTTTGAGTGCTACAATACCAGGCAAGATGTGTCCACTGATGTACCAGTGGGATGATGGTCATGAGGTAGCCAACTGCTTTCTCATTGTATTTGAGGCCTGCTCTACAGCAAAGAATTCATGCCTGACACTGTAAAGCTACCCAATAGGCTGTGGCTTGGGAGATCATAGTCCTCAGTGTGGAAACCAATCGTCTTGTCAAACTGCTTTCTAAATGTTTGTGTTTATTCTCATAGACCTTGGCTGCTCTCAGACTTGCCAAGAGACACTTCTGTTTTTCAAGGGTCAGCAATTAATGCAAAGACTCATAATTAGTTCAAGTGCTGAGAATGAGCACCTCTGAGAACTCATCCCTAAATAAGATGCCCATATAAGCACTTCTCTCCATCTAAGAAGTAGGGATCATTGTGGAAGGGGATGGAAAAATGCAAGCGCTGGAAGGTGGGGATGAGGGCTGTGAGGTGACAGGACACTCACAGCGGCTACCTGCACAGGACCAAGCTCATGAACATTTCAGCATGAAGTGTATAGAGTCTCAGGAAGCCAAGTCAATGGTGGCTTAGGGAGGAAGAGTCACTTTTGTGGGAGAAGTGTGGCCAGTAGTTGGATGGTATCACATCCATGCTTGCACAGGCAGCACTAATTGAATGCAGTGGATTTTATATTAAAACAAAAGATACAAAGTTGGGATGAGATTGTGTTGGGGGCTTCAAAGGAATTGAAGGAAGGTGTGGAAATAATGCATTCTATACATGCATGACATTCTCAAAAGAACAGATTTAAAACCATTCTTAAAAGACAGTGTGCACCTCGCATGGTTAGTTGATCTTTTTCATTCCTTCAGGGCCTTCAATCTTCTGCTAGAGAAATAACTTCATGCATTCCTTACACTTGTCTCTCCATCAATCTGCAGTCGATTTGAAGGAATGGATTATGTTCTCAGTAAATTGCCTCACTCAAAAGACACTTCATCACTTTTATTGAACAAAAGGAAGGTTACATTTCAGTTCAAAAGCATCCTCAGTACAGGATGTGGGGATGTAAAATGACAGCATTATAAGAAGAAAGGCCTTGAGGTGTGTGTGTGTGTGTGTGTGTGTGTGTGTACAGTTATGTAAGAACATTGTGGAAGAAAAGGTGAGCTTGGGCAATAATCGTAGAGGGGATACATGCTTTCAATAAAAACAAGTCAATAAAAAGGCACTCTTACCCACATGGAAATATTAGCAAATCAAATTCTAGAAAGTATTTAAAAGTTCCTTCCCCACATCCTGCCTTTCTGTGTTGATAACCCTTGTGTGAATGAATTACTATTTGAGAAAAAATAAATTATTTTAAAAAAAGTTATATTATGACCAAGCATGGCTTCCTCTCCCCAGAGATGCAGAGATGGTTTGCTGTCAGATAAATGCAACAATACCATCAATGTAATTCAAAATATCAATTAAGGAGGTAAAGCATATCTCTCTGAAGTAGACAAAATGGAATACATTGAATTCCATGGATTTGCAAGTTTTAAAAAATGGCTTTATAAAGTCTATTGTTTCCTATTATAACTATAAAAAATAACCACACATTTGTATTCATATATATGTATTCATTTATAGTGAGGGAGGGTAGTAGTCCTAAGTGGGGTTTTCTGGGTTGGGGGTTCTGTTTTTCTGTTTTTCGGTGGTCAGCAGCTAATGCAAATACTCCTAAGACTAACTGAATGCTCAGCCCTCCGCGGGACATCTACAGCAACACTATATCCATGGCTCAGGGGTCACAGTCAAAGGCAATGGGAAGACAGCTCAGCTCTTCTGTAGGTGGAATGGAGGAACTGACTGCCCTGCTGGCACTCTTGGCTTGTGCTCCTCCTCCCTTGCTTCCGCTTCCGTAACCACACTGAGTTTTTCTTCCGTCTGTACTTGCACTTAGCTCTGCCTGCCTCCTCCCCTTCACTGACTCTGCAGTGTCCCCTTTGCCTTTCACACTCACAAGTCCCAGGGTCATGATGTGGATATTTTCTAAGGAATTCTGTTTGGCAGTTAGTAGAAAGAGTAGGAATAGAAATAGAATAGCTACTTTGACAGTCAATTTTCTGGTATTATATAACACTGAAAATGGACAACATGTGAGCTCTGCTCTCCTTCCAACAACCATGCAGGGGAAACACAGCTAAGACACTACATCCTTAATTATGTTGGGAGTGAAAGCTGAAAGGACAGTATGTGACACATAATAGTGAGAACACAATCTCGGGCTGGAGAGATTTAGATTTAATTCCTGGTGCTACCATTTCCAGGCTAAGTGATAGCATACACATAAATTAGTTAAGCTTCCTGATTTGCTTCTTAGTCTGTAGAATGAAGGGCCAACCCAGCCATATCACCTGCTATGAGAATTGAGTATATAAATCCATGCCCATCTCTTAGCACAGTGTTCCCTATATGGTCTGCTCTGGGCACACACGGTGAGCCTGATGTTAATAATGACACCAGTGAAGGCCTGGCCCAGCTCATGTGGACCACGTGCCTAGATGCTTAGTGAACAGAGTCTATTCAGACCTGTCAGAAGACAAAGCCAGAGCAGAGTGCTGAGGAGTTAGTGAGAGTATGAAGTTTACCAGCAATGATTGCTCCTGAACAATAGCAGGCAGGCCAAGAAAGGAAGGCAAACCTTCATCATCTCAGGAAGCTTCTGGAATATCTAGAAGGCCATCAGGCAGAAGTATTGCCAGGGAGGCTCCTATCTGAGCAGGAGATGTCTTCTAGAAGTAGTTGTAATACTGCATTTTATTTATTTAAGATACTTATTTGGATTTGTTTTTGTTTTTCTTTTTTCTTTTTTCTTTTGCAAGCCAAGCCACAGAAGAACCAGATATAGGAGTGTTGTAGTATGAGGTGTTAGGCTACTTCCTGCTGCTTAATTGGGATGATTAGTGTTGACTGATTTGTATTCTTGTTACAAGCCTCCCTCAGTGCCCCACTACCCCAGTATTCGGTATTGAACTTAGAGGCCCTTGTGCTCTAGGTGAATGGGGCTATGTCCCAGTGTTCCTTTTACATCATATGTCTTAGTGAGATGGGCTCTCACTGAGTTTCCCAGCCTGCACTTTAGCTCACCCTATAACCCAAGCAGATCTTGAATGTTTGATCCTTCTGCCACAGCCTTCTAAATATCTGGGATACAGGCCTGTGCTCCAGGCCTGGCTGTGTACTCAATATTTAGGCAAATGCGCACATACCCTACTGTCCTCCTCCACCCACAGCATTTAATGATCACAAGATCAAATTTGTTGTTCATCAAGATGATGCTTTTTATTTAAGAATACTGGAGAGACCTGGTCCTAAACATCACTCGCTATACTATGGGGATTAGATAGTTTAAATTGGTAAGAGAACAGTTCCCTATCTGTCTGGAGCTATTTACCATGGACCCTTGCATGAAGACTATTATAGAAAAAAATAGTCAAGAATTTAATGCAGTAAAAACACCAGAAAATAACCCCAGAATGTGTTCTGCATAACCTTTAGTGAGCCTCTAAGTATGAGAAACCTAGAAGCTAAATTGGCCAATTTGACCTCCTTTGGGGAGGGTTACATAATAGATTAAAATAAATGTTCATCACGATGTGTCTTTAAGGGTCTTTCCCACAGATTGGAAGTCAGCAAGTTATATGAACATATGTCTAAGGATGCTTGTTATTGCCTTGTTTTAAGACACACAAAGTGAGGAAATCACCATTGTTAATAATTAAAGCATATGTTGAACAAGAATTAAACTATCTAATAGAATACTGTAGGGCTACATTTTTAAGAAGAGACACCAGACACCGATCACAAGGCAGTGATAATTTAATTAATTAAAGAAAATATTTTGAAATTATAGAAGCAACACATAAGTTAGTGTTCAAAAACAAGAGTTAAAGTATCCTCCATGTTCCTCAGAGCTTATCCATATTATATTTCTGTATTGGTCTGCTTTCCAGCCTCTCTCTCTCTTCTCTCTCTCTCTCTCTCTCTCTCTCTCTCTCTCTCTTTCCTCCCATGTGTGTAAGTATATGTAATTTATATCTGAATAGTTATACACATTTATATTTCTATTAACTTTTATAGTTAGCATTATATAGTTAGCATTTTATTCTGATTAAATTGTATTAAAATACTAAATTTAATAGCAAAATTAAAAGTTTATCCTCTGGTTTTTATACAATTTAATTTGCCACTAGAAATTGGGATCATTTGCTTTTCTCAGTGCCTAACATAATGTAACAGAACACTCGCTAAAGGGGTCATAAATGGTGCAGCCTTTCAGGAAAACAACTTTGGCAAGTTCTTAAAAATGAAATATGAACTACCATACAACCCAGCTGAACTCTTCATCATTCCATCTGTAGAAATAAAAAACTTACAGTCACGTGAAAACCTATCAATGAGTGTTCACAGCAGCTTTATTCATAATCATCCCAGACTAGAAACAACCTCATGTCCTCCAAGGGTGAAGAGTTAAGTGGTTGTCTGTGGATGGCATGGAGTATCATTCAGCAAATAAGAAGGGAAGGGCTCTGTGGGCATGCAAGTAGTCCACAGCACCACACTTCATTTACTTTACACAGCTCCACCTCCATCTGCAATTATATGAAGATAAAAGTTTAAAGTAACAACATGACCCCAGGAAGCGTAGTATGTGTCGCTAGCTCTATTCCTAGAGGTGAATTTTGCCTCAACTGTACAAGCACTTTGAAGATTTTGACTCAACTATCATGCTACTTGTAAAAGAGTTTGAACAGTTTATACAAGGCAATGTCTTCAACTGGCATAGGTGTAGTTGAAAGTTTTCTATACTGAGAGCTACTATTCTTTAGTTCTTATCTTCTGTGTGAGAATTTCTGTTCCCCTTGAACTCCCCTAGTGCCCTAGGGGAGTTTGATCCTGCTGTCTGTGCCTGTGAGGACTCAGAGTCTAGGTAATGGGCCAAGGTTGACATTTCACCAGTAGCATGACTGACTCTTAATAGGTTGGTTTAATGCCAAACCCATTGTGCTAACTACTGTGTGCATGGTCTTAGATTCTCTCTCAGACCAACTGTTGAGTGGTTAGATTGACATCTCTGAGTCTGTGAGGGTGTTAGCTAAAGATGGAAGAAAGAGTGGCCACCAGGATAAGGCTTGGACCTTAGACGATCTAGAGTTTTGTGCTATACTTCTGGAAGGACTGTTCACTGTGGCTTTTCCGTTGTTCTCTGGTTCTTTATCATTCTGCAGGACTAAATAGTCAACTCAGGTCTCTGTAATTCCTGACTCCCAGGTCTCCTGGTTGCTTCTAAGGCAGAGGGAAGATGGTTGTGTGACAGTGGTACATTGACATCAATGGAAGGTGTGTTCCTTCTTAACGGTTGTGTTTGTAGCGAGCATAATTACCTTTCTAACTTATTTATAGGCTGCGCCGATTGTGAACAGAGTGATTGGCACAGCACTGCACTCACAACAGAAAAGCCAGAAGTGCAGGCTCCTCCTTTCTCTGTCTACTTCACTGGTTCTCAACCTATGGGTTGTGACCCCCTTGTAGACCAAATGACTGTTTAACAGGGTCGCCTAATGTCATTGAAAAAACATACATGTTCACATTACAATTCATAATAGTAGAAAAATTACAGTTATGATGTAGCAGTGAAGATAATTTTATAGTTGGGTGGGTCACCGCAATATGAAGAAATATATTAAAGGGTTGCAGCCTTAGGAAGGTTGAGAATGACTGCTTATTTCCCAATCAATATTAAGCATTTTCTAGCCCATCTCATTTGAAAAGCTTCTTTGGGGGTCGGACCACTTTCAGATTGCACTTATGTACTGAGCTGAGTCCTCCAGAAAAATTATGTTTGCAGGTAGGACTATATTTCAAGCACAAGATCTTAATTTGGTTAATTTGATCTAATTGCATAATTTGCTAAAGCACTTAAATTAGAAAGTTGCAATTTCTTCTAGTACAGAAAAATTTAGGTAATAATTTGTTTGCTAGTATTTCAAAGACTAACATTTGAATGATTTTATATAAAATTATTGTCTTAATCCAATTGAGATGAACGCTTTAGTAATCTGCACCAGTCAACAAAACTTGTTTAAGAGTTCTGAATCATTGTAACTATGGTTACCTGGGCTCTGAAAACATTGATCGGCCATTGATGGTGATTATTTGTCTATTCTCTTGTTTGAATTCATATTGCTGTTCTTATGAACATCACTTCACATTTGTCTAATTACCCTGAAGTCACACCATTCCTTATCTAAAAAGAGCTGTAAGTGTTCTACTTACTCACCCTGGGAAAATTTACATCCAACCTAACCTACTTTTGTTGCCCCAACCAGTGTGTGTGTGTGTGTGTGTGTGTGTGTGTGTGTGTGATATGCTTTTTGGGGGGAGATGACTCTGAATAATGAACATAAGACTTGAATAATTTATGAAATTGAATGAGCCTACATCCCATATTTCCCTGTAACTTTCTTTATCCCCCTTTTTCTGTGTATATATGTGTGGGTTTTTGTTTTTTGTTTTTGTATTTTTTGATAACTGCTGGTTATTGAGCATATATCTTTATCCAGATGTCCAGAAAGATGCCTCATTCTTTATCCAGAGCTGCGAACTCTCCTTGTCTTACTCCAGGTCCATGCTCAAAAAGATTGCACATTGGCAAGAGAGCAAAGGTAGAAATCCACAGGCAATAAACACCCTGTGACAGAGGCAGCTGAGTTCTTGGACATGAGATGTCCTTGAACCTAATTGTGGAGTTCAGCTGTTTATAGGAGGAATCCAAATGGCATATATGAGTTTGGATGTTCTACTGTGTATTAGCTCCCCAGGACCACATGCGTAACGGTTGCTTCTCCCAGGCAGGCTCTGCATTGGGCAAAGAAGTTGACTTCAGTGTATCTGCACAAATCCATCCCCCAGGAACAGGCCAACACTACAATCATAGTCCAGTGGAGGAAGGCTCTTCTACTTGGAGGGTCTCCGAATAGGACCCATATGGTGGCCTTCAACATTTCTTTTTACAACATCATGAGATTCACGTGAGTTATACACAACTTTCCATGGCTGCTCTCATTGCATGTTGGCAGGAGCAATGTAGGGAGGGACACTAGAAATGCCAATAGCATACTGGGGTGTCATCTGTAAAACTGGGGCCTTAAGTTTCCTCTAACTTCCATTCCTCACTCCCATGAAGAAAAACTTCTAGGAGAATGTAGCATCAGACATGCAGAGATGCTACTTTATACTTGATACTAGCAAAATGAGAGTTTACAAATAAATGTACTGTTTTCTTAGAAATGATAAATTATCAAGGCCAGCTATTGAAGTAGAAGGCACTTAATAGGTAAATATACTTATAAAAAACTTAATGCCAAGGTTTTATATGCAGAAAAGGCTTTAGATCCACAGACTTAAACTGTTCTATTAAAGCGTGGAGGAACTAAGCATTCCTGTGAGACTGAAAGAAAAGCATTCCCATGGAGTCTTACACTTCTCAGTGTCCTACCCAGAATTGTGTGTCTGGTGCTGTGGGAAGAGATGGAACCCTGGCAACAAACACCCCAGTAGTATAGGCACTAGTATTTGGATGTGGGGATTTGGGATTTTCAATTTTCATTTCTATTTTATTTCCAATTTTTCTAAGGAAACATAGAGTAGTTATTTTTATTATTCTGTAACACAAAATCAACGTATCATCTCTTCTTGAAGGAAAGAAGGTACCTCAATCAAATGAGTTTGTTAAATCTGGGACAAACACCTACCTTGCATTAGAGAGATCTCTGAGCAGCTTCTGTCATGGCTGTTAACAGGACCTGAGGCTTGCCCTAGGATGCATGTTGGAACTGCCCAAACCCTTTAAATATGGTTGCCTGGTGCTGTAGTTCGAATGTAGAATGTCCCCCACAGGCTCATGAGTTGGAACACTTGCTTTCCAGATGGCGGTGCTGTTTTGGAAGGTTGTGCTAGAGGATGTGGGTTCCTGGGGCTGAGTCTTGAGATTGTATAGCCCGTTTCTGCTTCTGGTCCCTTCTAATTCCTGACTGACATGAATGTGATTTGTGTTCTACCATCATGCTTTCCCAGCCACAGTAAGTGACATCATTTCCTCAAATTGTGTTCCAAAATAATGCATTCTTCACCCAACTTCTTGTCAGGTCCTTGCTCATAGCAGTAAGAGAAGTAACCCACACACCTGGGCAATGGTACATATATTTACAGCTCCCAGGCTATTCTCACATGAAGCTGTGCTTAGAGCCATTGCTGGAGGCTTGCTAAGGCTCAGAAGTTCTGACAACGGGCAGAGTTTAGCAGCCAAGGAAGTAGAGGCCAGAGTCTTTGGCAGGAGAACCGGAGGCTAGTGAAAATACTATTTATGACTGTCTGATTTGGCCCTTTGTGAGTTGTGGCAGAGGTTGTATGTCACTGTTGTTAGCCAGGTGTCTAGTCTGACTGTGTACTTCTCTGAGGTGCACTCTTGAATAGTGACTCTCAGTGAAAACAACGCAGTGTAAGGATGTTGTTTATGTAAACTCTTAGGGAACAAGAGGTTTAGTTTGGTTCCTCATGATACACAGTTCCAGGAATTTACATTACACCTGGCCTGGTTGTCAATTCCATTTCTTATCACTCAATAAAACAACTTATTAGGAAAATATGGTTTATAAAAGTTCCAGTGTGACATGGAACACAGCTCTTGCAACTCAGGAATGTCATGAATTTTGTTGGAAAGCAGGAGAGGTCATCTTTTCTAGGGCTCCTCCTAGTTGGGAGGTTGGTTTAGGGGCTCCCCTGCCTGGGAGCTAGGTTCTGGCTCTATCTGGCTGGGATCTAGGTCCTGGGGCTTCTTCTGGCTGGGAGCTGGGTCCTGGGGCTGTGCTGGCTCAGGGACTGAGTCTGTTACGATGGTCAGGAGCCAAGTGGGAAGGTTCTGGATGGGGGCTGCTGACTCTGGTCTGAAGCTCGGCAATGGATGTTACACTTGTCAACACCAGGTTCACTTACTTATTATCACAAACAGGTTTCTTGGCAATAGCCATGGATGAGGAGGCAGGTGGGCTTAAGGAATGTGACACAAAATTCTGCTCTGTTTGCAACAATTTTTAAAGGTGGAGTGTGAGGCTACATTATCAAGGAAAGAGTCGGAACGGACACTTTCCTGCCTTCTCTATAGGTCCCTCAAGCCCACATATGTTTCTGTTTGTTTCAGGTGATTTATCTTTAAATATCCATTACCCACTGGGGCAGGAGGAGAATCATTATTGTACCTGTCTAGCCGAGGGTCATTTAATGTTTCATTAAAATCCAGTCTCTCTTCCTTCTCACCCTCGGCACCCAGTGAGCCACAGATTTTGTAGATACAAGTATTTTCCATCGAGCTTATGAATAACACCACTTGGCAGACGACCCAAACAAAGACCCAGACTGCAATGTTTTCTAGTGACTTTACATACAATGAGCCTTAATTACTGGCAAGCCTGTCAAGAGCTTATTCCCACATGTGTCAACACTTCCTTAGTATACTGTAATTCATCATGTTTGCATGGCAGAAACAAGGTACTCCGAGTTCTTACACTCATCCATCTCCAAGTGAGGGTCTTGAACTATGTACTCCCACTGAGCATCTTCTCCTGGTGAACAAAGTACAGACTGTAGCATTGGAAGGGCAAGGCCCCTGGAGTCCATCAAACTCGTCCATCACAGACCACTTTAGCTTGCACTCTGGAGAGCTCTCCTTCCAAAATTCACTGCTCCACTGTCAAAGGATGCTCGCTTAGTAACTCCAGTAAATCCTGGAAGGCTGTCTAATTTTAGACAGAAAGCATGAAGAAGAAGGAATCCTATCATTTACCCCATGACAATTTTATTCATTGAATTCATTTTCATGTTAGTTGTGTGATTAAATTAAGACAGGAATTTATTTCTTTTTAATTAGAAAGTGGAATGCCTTTGGGTTGGAAAAAGGAGAGTGGGAAGGGAAAAGAAAAGTCTAGAAAAACATCACATCTCAATTGGAAGTAATTTGAAGTGCCATGTTATGCTTTGGAGATTGTCTCTCAACCCCAGGGCTCTTCTCAGTGAATTTAGGAATGGGCAGAGCCCAATTTACGATGGTTTGGGAAATGTATGGCCAAGCTGAGCTCTGTCTCAGGAGACTAGCACTGGATCGGGGCGGGGGGCAAGTTTACTTTGGACAGATATTCAGATTGCTCATTTCTTATTTGTCTTTCAGTTTTATAATTGAGGAGAGGGGAGACAAACCTACCTACTCAATAGTGTCAGATTGCATGAGAACCTCTTCAGATGATCTCTTGGGTAATGAACGCATTTTACAAAGTGAATATGAGAAGACCAAGCACTGCAGAGGGAAGAGACCTCATTCCTGGCACTACTGAGGTTTCAAAGTACTCTCCCTCTCCCTCTTCCTCTCTCTCTCCCTCTCTCTCTTTCTGTCTTCCTTCTTCCCTCCCTCCTTCCATTCCCTCTCTCTTCCTTTTCCTTCTTTCCTCCTCCTCCTCTTCCTTGTACTCCTCCTCCTCTTCTTTCTCTTCCTCCTCCTCTTCCTCCTTGTCCTCCTCCTTGTCCTCCTCCTCTTCTTCCTCTTCCTCCTCCTCTTCCTCCTTGTCCTCCTCCTCCTCATCATCATCATCACCAACCACCACCATCTTGGATTTTGAGACAGTCTCTCTATGTAGTTCAGACAGGCAGACAGGCACTGAACTTGCAATCCTCTTGCTTCATTCTGTCAAGTGTGGGATTATAGGTGTGCTGGACCTTGCCCAGCTTGTAAGTCTTTTCTTTAATAGTCATTCTTTACCCGTCATTGTTGAAATGTGTGAGTGGAGTTAATGGTGGACTTTCAGTTAACGAGGGAGAGACCACTTATTTCCATCGGTCTATTACGTCACTTCGCAAGGCATTTTGTTTTCCAGTAATTGGAGCAGATTATATGTTATACAGCTGGGTCAATAGTGCTTAAGCTTATTTGTTAAAGGCCGTGCAGAGGCTGTCATCAGAGTGAAAGCCTTTCTTATAACAGTTCATGAGAAGCAGAAGAGAAAAGGAATAATAAGAAAAAAAGAAAATAGCTTACAATATTTCTGAGGACGCCATGCAGACATCTTTAAAGGAAAATTTCTAGTGAGAAACAGTCCTAAATGATGCATCTTGTCACTTGATAAGACTTAAAGCTGAACATAGGTTGTTTCTTTTTCTTCTCAAAATTTCCCTGCATTCCTTTGTATGTTTATGGAATCAACATCTTGTCAGGCTTCTGAGTTCGAAACCTCATGGGCATCTTTGCTTCTTTCTTTCTACCCGAGGCAGACCACACACCAATATTTTGAGTGTTTGTTCCACAATTATCTTTCCAAGTTTCCTCTACTCCTGACTCTTTCCTCACCCCTCAGTCCTCTCTGTTGGGACACTTCCATGGGGCTCCTTTCTCCACTTCCATCTGGTTTACCCTCAGCTGTCAGATCAGGGTTTTGTGGTTGTTTTACATAAATTGTACAGGATGTTCCTAAAAAATGCTTAGCAGTTCTCTTTGCTTATTGAGGCAGGTCCAGATTCACAATCCTGCACACGAGGATTTCTCTACTTGGCTTCTAGGTCTTTCCCACCTTGTAATTCAGATAAGTAAAACTTTCTTCTCACTTCCTGCTTTTCCTGCTCATTGTCAGTGACCAGTGTTTGAACTGAGGATGCCAAATGAGTATTCAAGAAGCTCATCAAGGTGAAATGCTAATGTATTCCAAGTTTTTTATGAATTGGTCAATACGATAACATTATCAGGAGTTGAACATGAGTTGTCTGTAAAGATAGCATTGTTTATTCTAAAAACCAACATTTAAAAAATGTCTTCAATTTCCTTTTGGACATTGATCTTGTTGGTTGTTAATAAAATTTGAAATCCTTTAAATAGGCTTCTTCCTAATCAAAGTGGATTCTGATAACCAGAAATCTGTGTGTAATTTTATACCCAACAGAAAGCTAACAGGAAGTAGAGATATGTCTTACAGTAATATTAACTTTGTTATAATATTAATGTAATACAGCTAGCTATGTTGTGCTGGGTTGATAAGATAAATGTGTGTGCACTGCGTTTAAGTACAGTCAAATCCAGAACAGATCAGACAATCATCCAAACCAGTGTTTGACAACCTGTGGGCTTCAACCCCTTTGGGAAGGGCTCACATCCAGATATTCTGATATTTACATTATAATTCATAACAGTAACAAAATTATAGTTATGGAGTAGCAATGAAAGAATTTTATGGTTGGGCGTTTACAACATGAGAAACTGTCTTAAAGGGATGCAGCACGAGGAAGGTTGAGAACCACTGATCTAGTGCAATTCTCCTCCATATAGGTGCCCCTTTAAGATTTATTATCATCGTCTTAACATGTAGATGCTTGGGCACAGGGATACTTATATTCATATATCCCTTTAACTTAATGTATCAATTTAACATTCCACTGATTAAAACTGAATGCGTGGCCATGCCTACCTGCAGGGCACAGAGAAGGTGCAAGGATTCTTAAATGATTTTGGAAAAAGCAAACAATACAACATACACATATATACCAACTTACATTTTAAGACTTTTATTATTTGTTGATGTGTGTGTCCACATGTATATTTATTGTGGTGCATGTGTGGAGGTCAGAGAACAGCTTGTTGGAGTTGGTTCTATCCTATCAAGTGGGTTGCAGGGATTGAACTCAGGATGCCAGGCTTAGTGATAAGCACTGTTCCCCACTAAGTAAGTCCTATCTCTGGTTCTCAGTAATATTTTAATGAACTGAGTTCAGGACCTCAGTGGTAAAAAGACCATACATTTTATTTACCAGAACAAGCTCAGTTTATATCCAAATAAAGAAAGGAAGGACGATGTAGTAAGAATATTCCAGGGAAAGAAATTCAAAGGCCTGTGTTACTGTTAAGCTGTGACTGAACTTCAAAGCCTTCAGATAACTTCTCATTTGTCAAGTGAGAATAGTCACATCTTTTAACTGATTCTTTTGTTGAATAATTAATTCTCAGGTCTGTAATAATTAATTCTTTGACAATAATATTCTTCTGCTTAGTCTGAAACCCTCTTGTTTCTGTTCTCTGTGTGGCCTGAAGTGACCATCTGGAAGCTCCAGACCTCCTAGGCCCATGTCTCCCTTGGGAATTCTAACTAGACTCCTGGTACTTGGTATTTCTGTAGTGCTGTCATGGAGGGGCCTCATCCCAGTCTTGGTACAAGAAGGAAGATATATACCTGGCCCATTTGTACATCACACAGTCTGTGTTGCTTAAATACTAGGTTAATGCCTCCAAATTATCTATTTTCTTATGTCTGAAAATCATAGTTGAATTTGTGTTCCCAGTGACAACAAAGGAAAATCTTGCTGCTACTCTTGCCCTATCCTGATCTTGGACTGCTTAAATCACCAGCAGCAGAGAGTTAGAGTTCTGGAGAATTGGTTCCACTAAAATGTGATTGTCTGGGGCAGGATTCTCCATGTTTGTCTTTTAGCAACAGGGCAACAAAACTCAATAATCACCAATAAAGATAAAAGCAGTTGCTTCATGTCTTATTAAAATAATGAACATTCTTGTATTCTTATAATATATCAATGGTAAGTACAAAATGTTAACATGTGCTGATAATTATTTAGGAAAAAAAGAAACTAAATTCATTTTAAAAGGAGGTGACCAAATCTGTAAAGCTCATTCATAAGGTTCTAAACACTAGAGTTTAAAAAGCAACTGGGCTCCACAGAGAAATGTGTTTCTTTAATTTATTCCTTGAAAATTTCATACATTTAAATAATGCTCCTTGGTCATACTCACCTCTCATTACCCTGCTCCAATGCTCCTTAGGACCCTTCCCCATTGGATCTCATCTCTGACTTCTTGTCTTTCTTTTATAATTATTTATTTTTAAGCCATGAGTCCAGTTAATGCTGCCCATATGTGCATGGGTATCAGGTCATCATCTGAGGAACAGACAACCTTCCAGTGGCCACACTTGAAAGATAAATGACTTTCCCCCTTCTAGTAGCCAGGAATTGTCAATAGATCCTCAGCTAGGGGTGGGGCTTAGGACCCCCTTCCCCAGATCCTTGCTGGAATTTTTAACTTAGAGGATCTTGTTGTGCAGGTTTGGTGTAGGTAGCACTGTTGCTGCAGACGTATGCTGTGTCAAGCCTGTCACATCCAGAGAACAACAGTTTACAGCATCCTTCCCCATCTTCTGCTCTTTCCATTTCTCTGCCAGCCTTCTGGGTATGTTCACTCATGGCCACATGTGATCAGCATCTTGAGCAGTCCTGCATCTCTGTGTTAATCACTTCCCAAGCAATAAGAAGCTTCTTGAATCAAGGTCAAGAGCAGCACCAACCTATGGATTTAAACATACATATTTAGAAGGCAGTTTGACAACATGACCATCTATAAAAACAACATATAAGTTCTCCCTTAGGGCATATGACTTCCTCATGAATTTTAACCATGTTTAAAACACTATCAGGTATACATTTTCTTCTGTAATGTAGTCATGGTATCCAATCAAGAGAGGAGTTGCAACCCCTAGAAAGTTTTGCTACTATTGCACTAATGGGCACATTTGCCTGTCAGATTGGTATTACAGTAAGCAGGGTCCAGTGCTGGATACGATCACTGATGGTTTTTCTTCCCTAACAGCCTTTGTAATACTTTGCAGCATTATGAAAGATGGCCATCTGGGAGAGTTTCCTGGGCAGTTCAAAACTGATTTCTCTGTATCCTGCAACCAAAGTGTCTGGTGTCTTCAGCAATAGAGTCTTACCAGCTAGTAATTGTGGACAACCAAGAGCAATGTTAATATTGTGTATTGTTTGAGGGTGATTCTGGGGCCTCTGTGATCAATAACTTATGAGGCGATTGACCCACTCCTGGCTCTAGGATTTTCATTAAATAACGTGTGTCTTCTGGGAGCAGTATTGCTCCCTAATAAGAAGTATCTCTGTCTAAAATCTGTTCTTAAAAAACAAAGATAATATTCTAAATTAGCTTACCAACTATCAGGGCTTCAGTAGCCTATGGCTTTCTCTAAAACTGACCACATATCAGGACACAAAACAAGTTTCAACAAATATAGGAACTAGTATTTTGTATTCTATCTGACAACACTAGAATAAAGTTAGAATATAACAATAAAAACTACAGAAAGTAAATACACCCCTAGAGATAAAGACACATTCTCAACTTTAAAAAAGAGCTTAGGACCAGATGGATTCATTGGATAATTTTGCCAGAGCTTCAGAGAACTAACTAACATCAATGCTACTTAAATTTTTACATAATATAGAAAGAAGAATGTTTTCTAAACTCTTCTAATAAAATTAGTACTAATCCATACAAACACAAGTTAAAGACATCATGCAAAAAAGAAAATTAGAATTCAATCTCCCTGATGAGCACAGATGAAAAAAAATTCTCTTTAGAAAAATTCCAAATAATGCATAGTGATAGATTATGCCAGTTTCCCAAAGGAAGGAAGCACAATCCTGACATAAGCAGAGTGACTTCTTTAAGTATTTTAGTATGGAAATTGGAGAGAAAAGGGCATAGTCATTTTACAGGAGTGAAGTCTGGCTCTGACCTCTGACCAAGGTCACGGGTTGATGGTTACAAACCATGTTGAAAATATGACCCTGGGTACAATGGAATGAAAATGTCCTTAACTTCAGTGATCTTTCATCCACAGCACCAGTGTGAGCTTTGGAAAGCCCCACAGGAATTCCAGTAGTACAATAACCTACAAAGTCCCTAACTAGAGTTCTCAAAGTCATGAAAAAATGAGGACATCAGAGAAACTGACACAGTGAAGAGGGGCCTAAAGGACAAGGCAGATCAATGTTATGAAGAATTCAGTTTGGAATACCAGAACAGATAAAGATACCTGGAGGACACTAGCTAACTAAATTAGCCATGTACTGTAGTTAGTGTACTGTATGCACTGTAGTTAATACAGATATTTCATTAACTGTAATAACTGTGTCACATGGTAAGATGTTAGCACTGTAAAATAATGTTGTTCTTTGAATGTTTTCTTTGAAAGTATGTGTTGGAAACTTGATCCTTGCTGTAACAGTGTTGAACACAGAACCTAAAGAAAAATGATTAGGCCATAATAGCTCATGAGTGAGTTAGTGCCATTACAGAAGTAAAAGAGCGCTCTCTCTCTCTCTCTCTCTCTCTCTCTCTGTCTCTCTCTGTTTCGGTCTCTCTCTGTCCCTCCCTCCCTCCCTCCCTCCCTCTCTCTGTCTCTGTTTCTCTCTCTGTGTCTCTGTTTCTCTCTCTCTCTCTCTGTCTCTCTCTCTGTCTCTCTCTCTCTGTCTCTCTGTCTCTCTCTGTTTCTGTCTCTCTCTGTCCCTCCCTCCCTCCCTCCCTCCCTCCCTCCTTCCCTCCCTCCCTCTCTCTGTCTCTGTTTCTCTCTCTGTCTCTCTCTGTCTCTCTCTCTCTCTCTCTCTCCCTCTCTCCTTCTCCTTTCTCCCTTTTATCTTTCTTTCGTATTTCTCCATGAGGCATGATGCTGGCTTAATTTTGTTAAAACAGGATTCTCCTCTTCTTAGTCTCTTCTGTGGTTTTTATCATTAAATGGTAGTGAATTTCAATTGCAATGGTGGGGATCCAGGAAACTCTGACTTGAACCCAAGTTCACAGACACACATGTAAATGGTGGGATGCAAATTCTTCACTACATGGGGCAACAGAAGGTTTTTCCATCCAAGCACAGCTTTCTGACTTCTGAGAAGAGGGTGGACAGCAGCTCTGTGTGACTTCACCTGGATGATATCAGCCATCCTGCCAGCCGTTTGGTCCCACTCTAGTATAGATTGCACCTAAAGAATACACCTCAGTAGCTTGGATAGTTTTCATTTTCACAGGTACATTAGCAAAGTGCTTTTGGTGAGAGGGAGAACTTCCTAGAGCAACCCACATACTCTGCTGATGAAAGCTACTCACTTGGGTCCTACAGAGGCTGGGATCTACCATTCCACACACAGAGCCTATTGTCATGAATATAGCTGTGTAGCAGTGACTGGCTTAATTCATACCAAGAGGAAAGGCTGGAGGCCTGTTTGTAGGAAACTTACATTACTGGAAAAGACACACACAATAATAAGATAAAAAAATAAATAACACTTGAAACAAATGAAATCTGGATGCATGAAATGGTTATCATATATGACAAAGTAAATCAAGACAAAATTAGAAGACATAAAGTAATGTAAAACTAGTAGCGAAATAGTCCATCTAGAAGAAATAACAATTGTAGATAAATACACTCCACATACTAATATCTCTAACTCTATAAAACAAACACTACTGACATACAGGGACAGGAAAGTCAAGATACAGGAACAGTGACAAGGGCTTCAATATTCTGCTGTCATTATTGGATAGATCATCCACACCCAAAATAAACTTAAAAACAACAAAAATTATAACTACTGTAGCATAGCTGAAGTGTACTTAACAGACTGTTCTACACAACAGTCCACCCAATAAATGTTCTGCAGAATAAATGTTCTTTCCATAACCATGGAACTCTCTAAAATAGGTCACATCTTAGACCATAAAAGAAGTCTTTAATAAAATAACATTAATTTCTTGTCTCTTATCAGGTCGCAGTAGAACAACATTGGAAGCCAATAGCAAGAGACACCACAGAAATGATACAGTACTGAAAACAGAACAAGTGTCAAAGAGAAACTGAATAAATGACAAGAGAAATTCAAGTTCTAGAATCAAATGAAATGAAGATTTGGCTTACACACTGTGGGGCGGAGGACCGTGAAAGGAAAGCATGGTTTCTGGTCGGGCACTGGCTAGAGATGGCCGGAGACCCAACAGGTATCCCTGCAAAGGACAGCATGCATTTCACCGTGCTCCCAGACTCCAAGCTCCAGACACGAGGCTGAAGACCTCCATGCGCCTATCAGTTACATAGGGCAATGCCCCTACTAGCCCCTCCACAGGTAGAGGGCTTGACTACAGGCTGCAGAGTCTCAAGAGATCTCCATATTAATGAGATACCTAAAGGCCAGAGGAAGTAGCAAATTAAACATTCCTTCCCAGACCCTTCTCCCACTTGCAAAAGGTATTTAACCTCAGGTCCACACTGAGAAGACAGGGTACAGCTTCATCCACTTTCTGCCATGACAATAAACCTTTTAAAACCATGAACTTCCTCTTGTCTTTGGGGCCCACTATGGAGAATCATAGAGGGAGCCTTCAACCAATGAGCCACTGCCTAATCTCCTGCCGGAGGACTTCTCTACATTCCAGCCACGATGGCCTGCCAACTCAAGCATGCTACCTGAGCCAGCCACGACCTAGCCAAGCAAGTCGCCATGACCAAGAGTCTCACTACCCTGCTGGCCGCTGTCAGAGCTTCTCCCCCTCACCCCTTTTGGCTGCTGGCCAGTCCAGCCAGTATGCTCCCCCAACCACCTATCTTAGCATGGAATGAACTCAGTCAAATTCCTGCATTTCTGCCCCCCGGAGCTATGGCCCTAGCCACCTGGGGCAGCAGATGCATGGGATACACAACTCAGCCCAACAGGACCCATGCCCACAGGTGAGCTACAGCCCCACAACACATCCTCTGTCACTGTCCATCACTAAAGGAAGTTAAAGCAAGAACTCAAGGCAGGAACCTGGAGGCAGGACATGAAGCAGAGGCTGTGGAGGAGTGCTGCTTACTGGCTTGCTCCCCATTGTTTATTCAGCTTGCTTTCTGATAGCACTATCCCCAGTGGGTTGGAACATCCCTATCAATCATTAGTCAAGAAAATGCCCCACAGACTTCTCTATTGGCCAATATTATGGAGGCATTTTCTCAACTGAGATTTCCTTTCTTTCTAAATGATAATAGTTTGGTCAAGTTGATAGCTTGCTAGTTGATAGAAACTATCTGGCACAGATGTATACATTTATAAAATATATTTAGAGACGTATATACACATAACTTATTAAATCAGCTTGCACTGAACTTGTAACAACAGATATCGAACACCTGAGAGGTGAGGAACCCAATGAGGCCGGATGCCTAGAGCAGTCCCAATGTGATGCTGAAAACCAGGAAGGCTCCTGGAGAACTGCTGGTCCTGAGTCAGTAATGGAAGCCTGGAAACAATGGCTCTGGAATCATCACACGAATTAGCAGCAGCAGCTACAGTGTAAGTCAACTCTGAGGCAAAAGAAAAGCCCAAGCCAGGATGGACAATACTCCTTCTGCCGTACTCTTTTTATCTAGACTGCTACCAAAAGGTGCTACCCACACTTGGGGCGGGTCTTCCAATATCAGTTAAGGCAACCAGGACAACTTCTCTGTTATGGATTGTCTGTCAGGTAATTCTAATTTGTTTATCAGACTCGGAAGTGCAGCACACGCTCAGCTCTAGGAGCAACTGGCTGGTTGTGCAGAGCTTCTGTCCTAGGTTGTATTTCAGAGAGGTTTCGTAGTGTGTGGCTTGACAGGCTTTGCTCTCTTGCTTTACAGCCCCACTGAAGAGATACCTGCCTCTATCCCTACCTAACTACCAAATCGTCAGTATTTGGGCTATGTTTCTTACACTTCTAAAGGCTGATGTTTCTGGGTTTCACCCCATCATTAACTGCCCAGTGTCCCACTCAATGTCTTTTTACATCCCTCTCCCTACAGCCATATACTAATGCTGTGTTTCAATATGATAGGGGTAGAGAAAATGCCAGATGTGTCAAATCTGCCATCGTCTTGCAAGGTATCTGTCTACTACCCATTTTCCTATGAAAATACCTTCAGGGTTCAGTGTCTTCTTGGTTTCCTTGAATTACACGGGACTTAACTACTATTAAAGAAATGTCCTGATTATCACGAATCTTAGTGGTTTGTTTTGTTGTTTTGTTTTTGCTTTTTCAAGTGAGACAGGGTTTTTCTGTGTAGCCCTGGCTGTCCTGGAACTCACTCTGTAGACCAGGCTGGCCTCAAACTCAGAAATCTGCCTGCCTCTGCCTCCCAAGTGCTGGGATTAAAGGTGTGCACCACCACTGCCCGGCTATCTTAGTGTTTGTATTGTTTATTCTTTGATAGGTAACAGTAGGTACCAAAATAACAAAAGGTAGCTAGGATTAACTGCATCTATAGAAATGTCTGATAAGGCTGTGATGAAATCATGTTTCCAATTTCGCTCCTTACATTTATTTCACTAATATTTATATAATATTAAGCACAAAACAGCTCAATAACCAGGTCTTTAATTTTGATAAAACTCAAGCTCTCTTTTTTGACATACTGACCAAAGCTGCTATGAATACATTCCAAAACCTCACGGCGTTTCAGACTTAGGGTTTCACAATGGGCACCAGGAGTGAAAAAGTACTCTTGAAACAATGGTGGCAACCATGTAAGGGTGCAGTTGGCTTATTCAAACAGTTCATGCAAGAGACTTTCTAATTGTACTAGCCAGTTTCTATATCTCAGCACTTCCAGTTTCACAGCGGGAGCCCAACAATCTGCAGGATAGTCATGGGTTTAGTCAATAGAACTTTGTGGGTCTTCAGGCTGCCGACTAGACACAGAAGCTTGCTGATTCAGGTGCTGGTTGTCAAAGATCTGTAACAGATACTGGGAAACTTGGACTTTCTCATGAAGAGACCACATGTGAGCTGTACACTCTGGATAGCCTGGTTGCTCTAATCTGCTTTTTGGTTGCTTTGATGGACACTGTGGCCCAAACAACTTGAGGAGAAAAGGGTTTATTTAGCTAATGCATCCTGATCACAGTCCACCACTGAGGCAAGTCAGAGCAGGAGCTCAAGCAGAAGCAGAGCCCAGAATTCCGTGGTTTTTTCTGTCCATTGTTTCCTTAAGGAAGCCACTATCATCTGATGATGAATGGGGCCCCTCTGACTGTTAAAGCCCTGAAGCTTGTATATATTTTCTGTATACAAGTGTCTGCAAGTGTGTACATACAGGCACCACATGTGTGCCTGGTACCTGCAGAGGCCAGAAGAGGGTGTCAGATCTACTGGAACTGGATGGTTGTGAACTTTCTATGTTTATTGCAGAACAGGAAGCAGAGGCCCCATCAAAAGCCAGGAGCTGTGATAGCCTTCAAAGGCCCACCTCTCCATCTGCCAGCAAGGCCCCACAAGCTAAAGAATCCACACCCTCCCAAAATAGTGCCACTGGCATTTGAAACATGAGCCTATGAGGAAGTTTCAGAATCCAACCATAGCACAAATTTCACACATAAACGGAAAATCTGTATGATAAAGGAAATGGGAAGTAAGATCTGCTGTTTTTAGCCAATAGAATGGTCGGAAGAAATAAAGGAAGGAAAAGATGAATGCCCAGGTCTCTATTTAACAAGGCATAGAAAAAAAATTATATAATAAAAATGACATGCATTCCCTCCAAAACAAAGGTGTAAGATGGACCACATGGAAAGGTGTGCTATGTTCAAGGACTGGAAACATTAACAGCATGCAGTTTTCAACTCTCCCTAGTTTGTGTATGTGATGTAATCCAAATAAATATGTCACGGTTTTGCAAACATTTTATAATCAACTATCTATGCTAACAAGCTTATTTGAAAAATGATCAAGAAAGAGTAAAGAACAACAATATGTAATTGGTTAGTGACACTGATAATAAAATGCCATAAATCCTACACAGCAATCTGTAGGCGGCCCTGGCTATGTATCACTGTGTGTAGCTTGCTGGTGTACACGGGTTCTGGGTTCAATCCCAATTATCACAAACCAAAAATCAACCAACCAACAGCAACAACACGCTTTTTCTTCTTGAAGAAATGGAGCAATGGATCAGAATTTTTAAATTCCAGAAACAGATTCTATCACACATAAAGTCAGTGAGAGAGGAGACAGGCTTTTGAGCTGTTATTGGGAAAACAGGATAGTCTTCTGCTGATATAAAAATGATCTTGTCCACAAACCAAAAAAAAAAAAAATGAATTTCAGGGATAAAGATTTAGATGTGAAAAAGTATTCCTGTAAGCTGGAAAGTTCTTCCCAGTTAGCTGGCTTTCAAAGTTCTGGAAAGTGCTATGTGGAGTAGGTCTGCCTCTCCCTAGTATGACTGTTAAGGCAAGTGTTCAAGAATACAGACACATGTAAATCTGCACCGTGAAAATATTTGTAAGTACAGCATAATTGAAGGCTATGGGTTAACAAGAAACTCTATCTCATTAAAAAAAGGGGGAGAGCCAATTAATGAAGGCAAGAACCCTTGCATTTTACTGTATGAATACACACACACACACACACACACACACACACACACACCATTTCTCATGTTATGTGGGTTGTTATCCTCAGAAAACTTGAGAGAGCTGTAAGAGAGAAAAAGCAACAATACTTCATAGATTAAAAAAACAAACAAACAAACAAACAACAAACAAACAAAATAAAGCAAAAAACAAAAAGCAAATAAGCAAAAGCTATCCAATCCTCTTAAATGGATTTTTGAGTCTCAAACAAAATAAAACTAGCAATTAAAAACACAACACATGAACAAACCAAAAAAATCCTTCAAATAATAAGAGGATACTTGTTACTACTTGATACTATTAGAAAATTACTATGACTATTTTGGGGGTATAATAATGATACTATGTTTTGTTTTTAAATATTTTTATCTTTTATCTACAAAATCCTCAAAAATATTAGTAAAGATGTTTTCTTGGTTATACTTCAAATAATTCAAGAGGAAGTTATTTTGCTACAAGATTGTCAGTGAGCACCCTTATCAAGTGCTGGTTAAATGATTTTTTTTTCTCTTCATCCTTTTAACTTGAAATAGATGTGAAGTTTTGTGGCAAATAGAAAAATTAGAGGATGCTTTCTTCCTGAAAATATTGGTCAGTCTATGTGCAGAATACATTAGCTGAAGCGGGAGGGTAAAATATCCACCTTCAATGTTATTTATTCTGTGTATTTTCAGTTAGAGAAAATACAGATACACACATGCACAAAAGAGTTCCAAAAAGCTGTTATTTTGTAAAAACTGAGTTGTATATTTATCTACATTAGTAAAGGAAACACACGTCCAGGTATAGGCTTTCCTTCTTGATGCCCACTCCACCTTTCTGCCCAGGAAAACTCTGTTCAGGAAGAAGACCTTAGACAGAGACCACCACAGCAGACTGCCATGGAGCTGGTCATAGTAGGCTGCCATGAAACCAACCACAGCAGACTGCCACAGAGGCCACATCATTTGTGTAACACAACCCTTGCTCCCGGGGTATCCCATTGTCTCTCTGTTTTGTGAAGAGAGTGAACTAACCTGTGGAATACTTCAGGGCTTCCTGCTATCACATTCTTTTACGTGAGGACATTAAAATCACTTGTTGCTATTTGTCTGTTAATTCATATTTTCAGAGGCTTGGAGCTTGACCTGCAGAGACCAAGGAGAAGCTTTCTTACCCACCAAGCACAGGAAAGCTTCAAACTGCTCTTTGGAACTGACAATGTCCTGAAACACTATGCCAAAACCTTTCTCTCATTGGACACATCGTGTGCATTCTTAAAGTAATTTAATTCAGATTTTACTTAGCTCATTCAAATATTATTTTATGAGAAACCTTCAATGTCCAATTTGCACTCATCCACAAACAAGAACAAGCCACAACCCTAACAACAAACTCCTATATGTTAAGCTGTCTCCCCTTTAAAGTATGGAGCTGTAATTTTGCCAAATAGGTAAATGTTCTGCTTAGAAGAATGGTTTCACTTATTGATCACACACAGAAAACCACATACAAGTTGCAACAAACTGTCATTACAGCTGACAGTTCCTCAGCAGGGCAGAGCTTCTGTCCTTGAAGATGGCAGGAGCTGTACTCAGTGCTGGGTGCTCAGGCCTTAGCTTTCCTCTATACCCTTCTCTCTACCTGGTGTCTTTGCAAAATATGGCTTCATGGAATTCCTCTAGGAACCATTGATGGAGGACGCAAAGGCTATCAGGTTTTTTGTTTCAAGGCTTGGAAGTCCCACACAATTTTTTGATCAAAGCAGTCACAGGGATAGCTTTGGTTCAAGTGGAGGGAAATCGTACTCTTGTCTTTATCAATTGCATGCTGGGAAAGGAAGGCTTGTGTGTGCCCTCTGAAGAGACTGGCTTGCACTAAAGTATCAGGACAAACTTCTTTTTCACAGGCTACCCCTTGTCAGCTTGAAAGATAGATAAATGGCTAGATTCTGTGTATATGTGTACAAGTCCATCCACAGTGCTGCATGCTGCAACCCAATCTCTCTGTGCTGTAGTTAACATGCAGTGAACCCCAAACACCCATGTGCTCAGGGCTTAGGCTCCAGTTTGGACTCTAGATAATAGATGGGTGGGTCCTGGGAGGAGATTTTAAACCTTTGGAGGTATGCCCTTGAGGGAAATAGTGGACTCTAATCTCTCTCATTTTGAGATCTAGCCTCGTGATGATTTTAATGAAAATGGTCCCCATGGACTCATATGTTTTAATGCTTGATCTCCAGTTAGTAGAACTGTTTGGGGAGGATTAGAATGTGTAGTCTTGGAGAAGGTGTGTCACTGAGGGTGGGCTTTAAGGTTTCAAAGGCTCATGCCATTTCACCATTCTTACTTTTCTCTCTCTGTCTCTGTCTCTGTCTCTGTCTCTGTCTCTGTCTCTCTCTCTCTGCCTTTTGTTTGGAATCAGATGTAAGCTTTTAGATACTGCTCCAGGGGCATGTCTGTCTGCCATGACAGTCAGGGACTCATCCTCTGAACCCGTAAGGCTGATAAACTCTTTTCTATGTTACCTTGGTCATAGTGTTTCTTGACATCCTTGCATACTTCTTTAGCAGATGACTTTCCAATCATGTTTTTACAAGTCCCTGGCCAGCTAAGCCGATCTATTAGCTACAGCCTACGAGTCAGTGAACAATCACACAGCACATTTGGCCATTTCTCATTCCAAACAAAATGTATGATCATGGGCACTGCCTGCTATGGAGATTTCTCTTTGCCAGTATCTTTTAGGGTTGTCCCAGAAAGATGGTGTAATGATGCAGCTGTCCACTTCTGCATGGTATCAGCATAGCCTGAAAAACTATTAGTAAACCACACCCTGGTTTTCACTTCTTCTGTCAACTGATCATAGAGCACATCCAATAAGGTTATAGATATATGCTTCAAAGCAGAAGGCTTTGTCACAGTAGTAGAAACCATAGGCAGTTTCGGAAAATTCTCCATGTAACTTGTTTGTGCCCTCAGGACCAATCTTATGTATATAACTTCTGTTTGATAACTGACTGCTGTTGTGCACTTCCAACTTTATAGCTTGGTAGGTCAGATAACACCAAGTTCACGATGAGCAGCTTGGGTCACATGGTAACTTGGTGGTCCATTGTCACATGTTCATTTTCCACTAAGGCCCAATAGCAGGTCAAGAGCTTTATCTTCAGATTATAGTAGTCCTTTTTCCAAAATCCCAAAGGTTTCCTCCATAATTCACCTATAGGGGCTAGCCAAATGCTTCAGACTGCATCCCTAACTGGCAGTGACACCACAGGTCTGCAGGATCATATGGTCCAAGTAGAAGAGCAGCCTGCACAGTGGTCAGGACCTGTTGAAGAGCCTTCTCTTGTTCTCAGGCCCCACTCAAAGCTAGCAGCTTTCTGAGTCACTTGGTTTAGGGGCCAGAGTAACAGATCCAAGAGAGGAATGTGATATCTCCAGAATCCAAACAGGCCCACTAAGCAGTCTGCTTCTTTCTTGATGGTGGGAGGGCCCAGGTGCAATAATTTATTCTTCACCTTTGAAGGAATATATCTGCATGCCCCATGCTATTGGACTCCTAAAAACGTCACTGAGTCCTTTAAATTTTGGTTGGATTTACTTCTCATCCTCTGATGTGCATATGCATTACCAACAAGTCCAAAGTAGTTGTTGCCTCCTGTTCACTCTGTCCAGTCAGCATGATGTCATCAGTATATTTGACCAGTGTGACTTTTTTTTTTGTTTTGAAGAGATGGACAATGAAGATCCCTTTAAACTAAGCTATGACATAGGGATGGAGAGTTCATGTATCTTTGAGGTAAAACTGTAAAGGTATATCACTGGCTTTGTCAACTGAAAGCAAATTGCTTCTGGTGTCCTTATGGACAGGTACAAAGAAAAAAGCATTTGATAGATCAGTAGCTGTATACCATATACCAGATGTGTTGATTTCCCTCAAGTAAGGACATCACATTTGGTATGGCAACTGCAATAGTAGTCACTACTTAATTAAATTTTCAATAGTCAACTGTCATTCTCCATGATCCATCTGTCTTCTGCACAAGCCAGATAGGAGAGTTAAAGGGAGATGTGATGGAAACCATCACCCCTGCAGCTTTCAAGTCCTCCGTGGTGGTGCTACTTTCTGTGACTCCTCCAGGGATGCTAAAAATTTTTTTTTGGTTCCCTATTTTCCCCGGCAGAGGCAACTCCAAAAGGCATCCATTTAGCCTTTCCAACCATAATAGCCCTCACTCCACAGGTCAGGGGAAAATATGAGAATTCTGCCAACTTCTAAGTATACCTACCCAAATCATACATTCTGATATTGGGAAGATTACCACAGAATGAGTTGAAGGACCTACTATGAGTCAGACTTCAGCCCAAACTTCATCAACCACCTGACCTTCATAAGTTTAGCAATACTCCTTACTGTGACATGCTGCCCCACTACGGGTCAAAAGCAGCAGTAACCAGAAGTTTAATCTCCATAACTAGGAGCCAAAATGTCCTTTCTCTCTCTGGTAAGTTGATTAAGGTTGGTATTTGTGCTACAGCAGCAGCAAGCTGATTAGTTTCTCTTTGCCAACCCACCATAGACGCAATGATCCCCTTATTGTCCCACTTCTTCTTGAAAGGACCAGGACCACAGTACAGGAAGCGTGTGAGAGGCTGACTGGGGCCAACCTTTACAACTGTCACCCTGTGGCATATCTCACACACATGGGTACAGTTTCTACGGCAGCTGCTGTCCTGTGGCTGACTCTACACATGGCCCTTCCTGGGGGAGAATATTTATCCTTTGTCTCATCCTTCCTTCTCTGACCGGCCCTTTCAGTTGTTAGGGGAACAATGTTTTTAAATTCACTCGGCAGAAGGAAACAAGGGAAGCTTTTCTTTGCTTCCTACAAAAGGTCATATGGACAAAGAGCATGGGTAGAGCAGTTCCCACTGGATATGCAAACACACACAAAACGAACTCAGCACACTGGACATCAGGGTTAACCCTTGCTTCCCCAGTGAAATGGAAACTGCTCTTCTGTTGTCAGGTTTGGCTGTTTCGACTTTGAACTGAATGTATACAACATAAAAAAAAAAATCAAAAGCATCTCTGAAACATTTGCTCGCTCTGCCAGTGCTCAAAACACAGGGAAGATCCAGGGCTTGCAAGAGAGCACGGGGCACTCCTGTAGCAAATTGGGGTTCCTCCCAGCTCTTGGAATAGTAATCAGAGCAGAGCCACTGGGAATATTGAAGGCTAATCATCCTGTAAGGACTTTACCCTTCAATACCAGTCGAGAGAGAAGTAAACTAAACTGAAAAGAAGTGTGCTTGTTGAAACTGGCCTGGCTTTTGTCATGTGGTTAATGATTTCAGTAAGGGAAATTAATGTTTAATTCCTTTTCATGGCTCTTTCCATCATTCCTTGTTGTGGTAAAAATGTGTTGGGTCTCTCTCGTGTTCCCAGGCAGCTCAAACCGTCACGGGTAGGATGCTCTGCTCTTCGGTGTAGTTTATTGGCTGGCACTCCTACTCTCTGAGAGTCCTGTTTCTTTTGGGCTGTAATATGGTTGCTTGGGGGGGGGTGAGAGTTAGGTCATTTTCAATTTTCTGAAAAAATATTTTAATAGATCTATCTCCCCATGGAGGTATTATAATATAAGAAATATATAATAATGAAACTCACACAGTAGAATATGATCTCCAATGCCACCATCTCCAGAAGCAAACACAAAAGATACTTCAGCCATTTACCACAGTGTAGATTTCTAAATGTGCAAAATCCCACTTGCTTATCAAGACATATAAAAAGGACAGAACTTTAACACTCATAAGCTAGCTATAAGGAGTTCTTCTGTAAGAAGATGCAATGGATAGATTTAAATAGATATTTTGGCAGCTTTGCGAGGCACACAAGCAGAAAATGAGTTTGCTTTTCCACTAAAGACTACAAGAAAATCTCTGCTGTTTGACCTGTATGTGAGACACAAGCATGGACAGAAATAATAACTAGAAAATAGGTTTAAGGCTCTGCCTTCCTATCAGAGTAGAATGAGATTAAATGTGCACAGCACAGAGCTTTCTAGAAGCCTGCAAGGCTGATGGCTCTATTTCAGTGTGTGTCTCCCAATCTCCATGCCCCCTTGCATCCCTTTCTTTTCCTCTCTTTCCTTCCCTCCCTCAGGTCCGCACACCCCTCCCCCTCCTTTTAAAGAAGAGAGCGAGTGCTGTTCTCAGAACTCTCTCAGGCTTTCTTAATTGAAAGCAACCATCCAGAGTCGCTCCTTTATGTTAAGTGAAACACTTCTGCATGGATCTCCAGGGATGAAGTGATTAGCTCAGCAAGAAACAGGGACGCTGGCTATTCCTGCGAGCCTTGGAAAGAATTAAGTACAACTTTGCAAAGATAGCACTGAAAGAATAGGATTTTCTTTCAAAACATGTCTCTCTCTGAAACATCAGTGCAGACATACGTCAAGATAGAAACCGGATCGTGTTTCGAGCCGTTGAAGACTCAAATTTCGTCAAGCAAGACTGTTTGTTCCCATGCCCAAACTGTCCTACACTGCCCCGTTGTCTGGACGAGAACGGAATATAACCAACTTTGGACAGCGGAGCTTGAGCTGGTGCCAACCTTGCTAATGAACACGTGGTTTCAATAACAATGGAACTACTTGCTGGCGGGGTGGCCAGGTGCCAGGCACTTAGTGTCGAGGGGTAACCTGTTTAAGAAGCACCATCGCCTGATACGATCGCATTTCCCAGACTGCCCCACGCACACCTCGAGACTCCACAAAACAGGGAGGTCAAGGTTGCAGCCAAGAAGGAGAAACCCTGCAGAGGTCTTGCGCAATCTGGAGGAGCCAGAGGTGGAGTGGCGCTGGGGTATTTCCATATTTCAAGTTCCTGGTGTGTTGGATTCTGGAACCAGAGGATCTGAAAACCAGAAGACAGAGAAAGAAAGTTTACTGATATTCCCACTGCACTGACAAAATGGATCCAATTACGTGATGGTAGCATTAAATGTCATTAAGAAGGAATCCAAAGTCTTGAGGCCAGACTTTCACAAAATCATGATAAGCTGCTTAGAACAGCTGAAATAGCACCTCACTTTGCTGACGGGAAAAGACTTGGTAGTGTTGGCTCACAGTCTGCCGTGCTGGCCTGTGACCATGAGGTTAGCACATGGAAAGGGGTCGCCTGCACCTTCATTAGATCTGGAGGTGTACTTGACTCTTTTATTTGCTTTGTTCCTTCAATACATTTCTGTGAAGTACAACTCTAAACTGCTTGCCTGAGGCCATTGGTGACCTCCTTGGGCTTGGTCTGTAGGGCCTGACCCTGGTAAAGGATGGACTGTCTCCTTTCATTTACTGGTTCTTTTCTGTTTGCTTTCTGTTGGTTTATTTTCAAATTTGTATGGGACAAAATTTATCCTTTGTGGTGCATCACTTTTCTCATTCCCAATAATGACTACATTTTAGAATTAATACGTTTTTATTTATTCTTTGAAAATTCCATACATGTATGCAATCAATGTATCCCGATCATAGCCACCCTCGCTTCCCTCTGAGTTTCTCTGTCCCCAAAGCATTTCTTTCCCAAATTCAGTTTATTTTTTGTTTGTTAAAATCACATACTGTGTTTAATTAGTGCTACCCAAATGTCCATGAGTGTGGGTTCAACTTCAGAGGCATGGATAACATACCAGTATCCACCCAAAGAAAAATAACTCCTTTCCCTAGCAGCCACTACCTAACAATAGCTTCTGAGATGGAGGTGGGATTCATATGGCCCTCATCATCATTGTTTTGATCCTGTGCATCTCTTGCTCGGGCAGGAGGTTGTGTTGTAGTGTATCCATTGGGGTTGAACACCAACACCTAAGGCTCAGAGAATATCATGGAGGAGGGGATGGAAAGATTCTAAGAGCCAGAGAACCAGGAAGTCTGGTGCAAGATGGTGTCTTCTACACAAGGTCAGGAAAGGAGGCAGGCATTCACAAACTCCCAACCATATGATTTTCTAAATAAGATCCGCACCTTGACAATACTAGTTGACATGCCAACTAGTGGGGGATTCGGGAATCTCACAAGACTGCACCCCTAGAAGAGCTACCAGCGGGCTGGGGGGTGCCAAGGGGGAGAGAATCAGTGTTCTCCAGGGATAATCCTAAGTGGACAACCCTAATGGCATAAAACAAGCAACACTCATTGGACTCAGCTCAGCAGGTTGTCTTTACATGTCCCTTCTGTGTATTTGTGCGTATGTGACAATAATTATAAAGACAGAGTCAAGAATATGAAAGGGAGAGGAGGGACAGAGAGGGGCTGGAGGATGAGGCAGAAATGATATAAATAAAATGTTCACATATGAAATTCTCAAAAAAGTGTATAAAAGAGTAAAAGCAGGACTCTTGGAAGTCTGTTGCTAAGTGAATAGACCCAGAAGGTTCTGTGACTCCAGGAGATTTTACCCAAGGAGATCATAGGTGTTAGACCACCTGGAACTGGATTATAGGTGGTTGTGGGCCACATGACATGGATGCTAGAACTGAATGTGGGACCTTTGCAAGAGCTGTCTCTGCTCTGAACTGCTGAGCCATCTCTCTCTCCAGCCCAGTGTGTCCTTTAAAAAAATATTAATACAACTACTCAACATACAGTTCAGTGCTCATTCTAGTTACTGTTTTTATGGACCATTCACTGATGCCCATGCATTGTGGGTTTTTGAGGACACTGCTCATCTAAACCATGAGACACAACACGAGGCTGCAACTGCATTATGCCCTACTTAATGCCCTTCAACACTGAACGCTGCCCATCCTTAGTACAAACAACTTTTTCTTCTTTATATAAAGATTTTGATACTCAGAATGAGTGTCTTGTGTTTCTTTTTGTCCAACTCTGTCTTTCCATTGAAGGGCTGAAACTGTTCATGCTTAGCCAACTAGACTAAAACCTGGAAGCTTGCCCACTATGTTTATTTAGTTCTGCATTTAAGTTTGCCGCTTCAGTCTTTTGGTGGGAACAGTTTAAATTTGTATCATAACATTTTATCTTCAATATTGTCTTTTAAAACCACTTATTATGTTTTGCCAGCATGTAACTCTATCACATGCTTGCAGTGTCCACACAATCCAGCAGAGAATATGGTTTCCCCTGGAACTGTTGTTCTTGATTATTGTGAGTTGCCATTGTAGGTGCTGGGAACAGAACCCAGGGCCTCTGGAAAAGCAGAAAACGCTTTTAACTGCTGAGCCATCTCTCTAGTCCTTCAATACTGACATTAAAATATCATTTCCTTGAGACATGATTGGCATCTGTCACTGCTCAGTATGTATTGCATGTTGAGCCTAGAGATAAGTCTGTGCACATGAAACACCACTGTACTTCAAGCCACAGGCCTAATCAAGACCTACAAGGGCGTCCTGATGCTCTCTTGATATAAAATCACCAGTATTTGTACTAAGGGTGTGTAAGGTCCAATGATGAAGGACGTTAAATATGATGTAATGCAGCTGCAGTCTCATGTTATGCCTCATGGCTTAGATGTGAAATGTTCCCCAAACCAACAACGTATGAGCATCAGCGAGCGGTCTATCCATATCAGTAAAAACAGCAGACTTTTTTCTTTTCAGAGATGACCCATTTTCCGCTGCATGTACATATCTCAATTTCTTTCTCTATCTGTCAGTGGACGTTAGGATGTTTCTGTGTTTTATCCCTTGTAAATAATGCTGCAGAGCCTAAGGGGCTATAGACACTACTCCAAGATAGTGACCCATTTTCTACACTTTTTAAAAATTTTTCTTTTACTTTTAGTAGCTGCTCTAGATTTTTTTTTTTTAAAAAAATACATTTTAATGAATCCATGTTTGCCCTCAAGTAGGGTTCAGTCATGAGACGTCCTGTGAGGATCTTGGCAAGGCAGGTTCTAGATCTTAGCCTGTACGCTGTATCACTCTTTAACCTTTTCATACAATATAAGCAGAGCACTAAAGTTCAGTTACTCAGCCTTCATCCACCCCCTTTCCATCAATTCTTGACTCTCTCTGTGAACGCATGTATCTCTGCTTAGCACTGTTCCTCCTGCCTGGATGATGCCCTTCCGTCTTACAGAGAAAACATGCTAATAGTTAACTTTCTTGGGATTTTGTACAAGAAAAATATACCTCATTTATTTAAAAGGGCTTATTTGTGTTGCTGAAGAAAAAAACTTTTTTTAAAAAAATAAAATTTTTTTTGACAGGTCTCACTGTGTAGCCCTTGCTGGCCTTAAATTCAAAGAGATCTGCATGCTTCTGATTTCTGAATGCAAGGATTACAGCCGTGCAGATTGGTGCCCATTAGAAAGATTGCTAACAAGGTGTAGTGGTTGAATGAAATGGCCCTCATAGGCTTGTAAATTGAAATGCCTAGTCATGGGGAGTGGCACTACAATGCTTAGTCATGGGGAGTGGCACTACTTGAAAGGGTTTAGGAGGTATGGCCTTGTGTAGCAGGATGTCCCTGTCCAATTAATTTAATTATTTATACAAGAAGCCTGTGATTGGACAGGGAAAAGGGAGGTGGGGCGATGAGTTGCAGAGACAGAGACGGGAGACAGGTAGGGAGAAGGCAGCAAGAGGGAGGGTGATGAACAGGATGATTCAGATTCTGTGCGATTTTAAATAGCCACAGGTAGATGCAATATCATATGGGGATAAAATAACTGGGGTAACTTGTCTAATATAGATGGACAGTTTGTTCCATTATCAATTGGCTCTGAAATTATTGTATGAACATCTTGTGAATTGAGAATTTATTGATATATAAATCTGACTGCCTAATTATAAGCTTCTAGAGCTTTGTTTCTACTGGGTTGCTGGGTGTTGTGGCGGCTGACTGCGGGGTGGATGGTCATAGCACTGGGCTGGCGTGGCAGCAACCTGCCAAGGGAACTTAGCAAGTTGGGTACAGACATTTTGGGAGCTCCAGGTCAGAGAGAATGCAGAGTTGAGAACATCCTTTTGGAGCCATGTGGCCTGCTGGTGCCCATTGTAGTTCAGGGTATTGATAGTCTTTTTAAATATTTCCTCCATCAGTCTTATTGGAATAGATGGACATTGTTGGAGAAATTGTGTCACTGGTGGGGGGGAGTTGGCTTTGGGGTTTCAGAAGCCCAAGGTAGGCCCAGTGGCTCTTTTTCAACCTGCTGCCTATAGATCCAGATGTAGAATTCTCAACTACCTCTCCAGCAGCATGTCTGCCTGCATGTCACTGTGTTTCCCATCATGCTGATAATGGACTAAACCACTGAGACTGCCAGCAAGCCCCCAGTGAAATGGTTCTCTTTGTAAGAGTTGCAGTTGTTCTAGTGTCTCTTCACAGAAATAGAATACTGACTAAGGCATAAGGTAACTCCATTTTCTTCTTGCTTGTCTGGCTTATTATGAATTGATCATTTTTGTTCATTTATTTATGCTTCCATTAGTTGTGTTTGTTTTTAATGAAGTTTATTTTTAGGATGGTTTTAGGTTTGCAGATATCTTGCACTCCATACCCAGTTCCTCACTGTTACTCTATGAACATGGTTCATTAAATATATTTATAAGCCCGTCTTGGTAAATGACTATTAACTAAAGCTTTGTTCATATAGTCTTTATCTTGGCCCCATTTGTATTTAGGTACAATGTTTTCCTGTGACTCTCTTGGCTGTGACAGTGTTTCAGAAATCCTTTATTTATGACCTAGATAGTACTCAGGACTTTTGGTCTATAACATGTCTTTGAATTTGGATTTGTTTGATATTTTTTCTTGTGGTTAGATCATGTTCATGAGTTTGGAGAAGAAAAGCCAGACAGGAAAGTCCCATTTTCATATCATCAAATTAGGAGATGTGTTATTAGCATCTGTTTTCATGCTCAGTGTTCACTGTGACTCCGGGCTGGGGACAGTTTGCTAGACTTTGCACTTTGAGGTTGCTTCTCTTTCATCTTCAGAAAAACACTAGTGTGCACTTCCCATGGAGGATGGGCAGTGAGGCTTCTCTCTTTAACCACACATAATTGCGTGGGATGCCTCAAGGGACTTCTTTTTTGCTTTCCAGTTATTGACTTATTCAGACATTTACTTATATTACTATGAAAATGTCTTTTAATGTTGGTTGTAATCATTTTAAATCTGTACGCTCAATATAGGTGCCAAACCTGTTTTTGCTGATGTACTCTTGACAGTGTGCTTTGTTGATATATTTTGTGTGATGTGTACCTTTACTGGTTGCTGGAAGCTGATACTTATAGGACAGTAGATACGCAGGAAGCTTTATCCTTAGAGGGGAGCACACTTCCTTCTGCTGGGGCTTTGGGCAGATTATCCACTTAGTATGGTCAGGAGCTGAGCTGCCAGTGGGGAAGGTTGTGCTGCTGGCCCGCAGTGGATTACACACTTCAGAGTCTCTGGTGAGACTTTGCAACTAGAGTGGAACAGGTTTAACAAGAGCCTTCCTTTATGGGTGTCCTCTTCTTTAAGGCTTTTTTGTCTCGTGCCTCAGAGATAGATGTCCCCAGGGCTCTCCTAGCACAGATGCTCTATGACTTGTCACTTGATGTTTGTCAGAGCTGTCATGTGGAATCAGGGGTTCATTTTTTTGTTTTTCTCAGACAGCTTGATTTAGGTGGGTATTAAGCCCCTGGAGACTTTTTCTCTCTATATTTTAATTTACAGCCTTAACATGTTAGTGTGTATTTTTAAGGTCATGGAGTGGGGAGATAGAGACATCTTAATGTATTTGAATCAAAACCACACCTACTATTTGCAAAGTCCAGTGCCAGTAGTTGGAGATGAAGATGTGAATATCGGTTGGTTTGTCCACTCAGAGGCCTTGTACATAACAACCACAACCCGGTAACTATGATGCCCTACTGTGTGTGATGATGATAGTGAGGTGCTTTTAGAATCCAAAGGAGGGTTTTGTGTTCAGTGAGGTTGTTCTGCTTCAGGAGAGCTTGCCCGTGTTCCTTTAGACAACAGATAAAAACTTGTCATGAGCAATGGAAAAGTCTGGAAATCCAAGGTGGCCTTGCAGGAGTTGAGTGAGGAAAACTGAACTACAGCACTTTCTGGAACCCTTGTCTCTGTGCTATTTCAGGTGGGTTTGCAAAACAAAACAAAACAAAACAAAAAACAAACACAAAACTTATAAAACACAAACAAAACAAACAAACAAACCCAAAAGCTTTTAATTCTTACAAACACAAGATTTGAGATTTGGCCTTCTCACCTGTAAAGTGGCTTCTTGGGAGTCTTTACTTCTTTCCAAGGCTTCCATCTATAGTTTCTAATCTATAAAAATTTAAAGACATTTCTAAATCACACTAGATTGCAATGAACATCACATGACACACCAGACATCTGGAGCAGACATCTAATGTTGTTGTTTGAAGCTACTAAATTGAACTGTTTCTAGCTGGTTGGGCACCTCCAGGTGACAGGATTTGCAGATCTGCAAAGGGGTCTACTTGGTCTATTCTGGCTCTTCACATTCTGACTCTTTATTTGCTAACAGTGAGGCAGCTGCTTTCAAGTTAGGCTCCCTAAAAACAGCCCTGGGGACTCAGCCCTGTGGTCAACTTTCCCAAGTGGCTAAATCTCAGTTTTCTTCAGCAAGCACATGGCCCCCAAAAGTTTGTGAGCCACAGCATCTTGGTCATATGGACCATCCGGTACATTGAACCACCAAAGTGGAATGTGATCTTGTGTTTTCTGGGCAGGATTAAGAGTGAGCTCTCAAAGGTTCAGATGGGCCCTGCAATCAAGGGCAATTGGACTATAATTGAGATGTCACTCAACAGCCATGCCAAGAGCAATGGAAACTGAGATGACCACCATGCCTTGTGGTGAGTGCCCACCTCTGGGGACTAGCAAGATGGTCAGGATCTGGGCAAAAGGCAGCACTAGATAGCTTGGCTCTCCTCTTCCCTCTAGCATTTAATTCTGTTTGCTTTAGACATGGAACTCTAGAGAAGTGGTTAGGACATTTGCCTTAGAAAACCTTGTCAGACTCAAGATCCAGACTCCATTGAAAGCAAGTCTTGGCTCAGATGACATCCCCGTGTCCTGGCTCTCAGCTGCAACCCCTGGTGTGCATCTTTAATTTTTTCAAAACCTTATTTTTAAATGATGGGTCTTAAATTCTTTAACCTCCCTTTTAGCCCACCACCCACCTGAGGTAGTGGGAAAGAAAGGATATGAGGGAAACCTGTTTAGAAAGGGTTCTTTGGAGCAACTCTAGTCTCTGTTGTCTGGAAATCAGCAGTTCAGTTCACAGCTTAGGACTAGTAGCTCAATCCACTTACAAACACTTCATGAATACACCAGCAGTCCACTTCAGCAGAGTCGAGATAGCAACAGCAGTGACATGACCTAATTGGTCAGCTAGCTCTATAAGCAAGCCTAGCTCAGCCTCTGTCACTGTCCATTGAGTCCTGTCTATACCCTCAAGCATCACATGTCCTCCATGTATCTTGCCTCAGCATGTGTCTTGCCTCAGCACTTGTCTTGCCTCAGCACATGTGTCTGTCTCAGTTGACATCATGCTACCAGTCAGCCCGAGTCCGAGGAAGTGGCAAGAAACTGCAGAACACCACCAGAAGTTTTTTTGGTGTGTTTCTTTCTATGGAGTCTCAACAAATGCAGCTCAACTACACAGTGTAAGGCAGACTACTATATGGATGTCGTTAGCAAAGAATCTTTCATCACGAGTCCTTTCACATGCTTGCTTTAGCTGAACATCCTTTCACCTGTGTCTGCTTCAGGTAAATGTTCCTTCATGAGTCTGCCTTGCCTTTTACCTGTGTCTACTTCAGGAAAACACTCCTTCCCATGTTTGCTCCAGCAAAACACCATCTAACCGACTTTCCAAAGAACCCTTAAGTTTCCACTTCACTGGTGTGGCTTTTAAAGAGCATTGACTTGTATGGACTCTAGACCTAAACCCAATGTCAGAACAAACAGGGATGGCACAAACAGAAGGCAGGGAGCTGGCTGCTGCCATCAACAGCAATAGCAACCATCAGATGCAAGGAGCCAGCAGATACCACATGGCCCAGATCTCCACAGCTCTGCTTGCTGCTGCTTGAGGTACTTTTCTTTATTTAGGCGACATAGATTGTACCCACCAGAACTGCAAGCTAGGCATTCTTGGTTGACTTGCTGCCTATAGACTGTTGGGTCCACAATGGATGGGCAGAAACCCAGAAGTGTTGACAACAGGGTGTGGAGAGGATTCAGGGGCCAGATCACGATGCCTAACATTCGTTACAGGAGCAACAAAAAACTAAACATGCTGCCTAACAGCTCCCGGAAGTTTCTGGTCCACAATGTCAAGGAGCTGGAAGTGTTCCTGATGTGCAACAAATCTTACTGTGCTGAGACTGCTCACAGTGTTTCCTCCAAGAACCGAAAAGCCATCATGGAAAGAGCAGCACTGCTGGCCTTCAGAGTCACCAATCTTAATGTTAGGTTACACAGCAAGTAAACAACTAGACGGCTTGTATGTATATTTTGGGTTTAAATAAAATCACAAAACCGCAAAAACAAAACACAAACAAAAAAAGCAAAACAAAACCTGAAGCATCCATTGCTAGTGAAATTAGGAGCAAATGAGCTCTCAGATACATAGTTGATGGGTTACATATAGAACCTTTGACAGATCTTGTGAAAACACAATCATACTCTTTTCCTTAGTTAACTTAATCTCAAGAGTGCTTCACCACACTGGTAAATGGTTTCTAAAAGAGTTTCTCTCTCTCTCTCTCTCTCTCTCTCTCTCTCTCTCTCTCTCTCCCTCCCTCCCTCCCTCCCTCCCTCCCTCCCTCCCCCTCCCTCCCTCCCCCTTCTCTCTGTGTATGTCTTACTCATCTGTGGAAAGAGGTGCATTTTTATACATATACATGTGTTCCTGTATGCACATGTACCTCTGTGTATATGTAGGGAGGGCATATACATATGTGCACACATGTGTGTGAGTTGGTTGATTGGCTACCTGTGTGTATAGACCAGAAGTCAATGTTGGATGTCTTCCATAACCACCTTGTTTTTTTGACATAGCATCTCTTTTCTTTTTTTTTAATTTCTATTTTTCTATTGACTCTCTGTGGGTTTCACGTCACGTACCCCAGTCCCATTTATCTCCCTGTTCCCTCCTGTTCACTCTCTGCCATTTCAACATCTGTCTCAAAATAAAATAAAAAACAGACAAACAAAAAATAAGACAAAGCATAGACAACATCTTACTCTGGAAGGTGTAGTGTGTCACAGTGTGTCCCACAGTATCCCTCTGTCTACACATCGTCACTAGCAATTGTTCTGTGCAGTGAGTCATTGGTCTGGTTCAAGGTCTCTGGCTTCTGTCATACCATTAATATTGGATCCTCACCCTGTCTTCTCCCAATTATCCTGTTGTTGCCTTGTGTCTTGGAGATACTACAGTTTTGGGTCACAGGACTGGTCTTTCACATGCTCCAACAGTTCACAAGTGATGTAGATTTTGGCATGGGCCAACTCAAAGCCTTGGATCTGGGTCTGAGTGGTAGCTTAGCTGGTCAGGGCTCTCCCCCATTTTCACTACCAGAGCTCTCAAGCACTGCTTTGGCTATACCACCCAATTCTGCTATTGATTCTTTGTAAGTTTCACATTATGCACCCCTGCAGGAGGCAGGGTCAGCTTTCCCATGCTCATTCTCTTGGGGCCGGATCATCCACACCCACACCTCCAGAGCCAGCTCCACTGTCCTGTCCAGTTGAGGTGTGGGGCCTACTCTCCCAAATGCTGCAGCCAGTGAAGGGCTGGGCCAGTTCTCCCATCTCAAAATGTTGGGGTTGGTTTACCTGTGCTTTCACTATCAGAGCCAGCTCCACTGTATTACCCCTGGGAGGTACAGGGTCTACTCTCCTGAGTTTTTGAACCAGTAAGGGGCAGGGCTTACTTTATTGCTCTGTGCCCTCTCCACCAGTGTCAGCTCTGGACACAGCATCTCTTGTTGAACCTATAACTCATTGATTTGTCAAGACTAGCTGATCATTAAGCTCCAGGGATACACTTGACTTTGCTGCCTGCTAGTCCAAGCTGGGGGTCAGAACTCAGGTCTTCTTGCTTGCTTGGGCAAATGCTTTACAACCCCTGTGACAATGATTTCTTAATTGACTACATACTATTTTTTTCTGGTTATGATATGATTTACGAAAGCATTTTATTTTCAATATTTTGATTTTAGGTCTAGACCTAAAATCAAATCTATCAGTGGGTGATATTTAGATCCAGATTGAAACACATGGTAAGAAACTCTGAGATAAACAGGACATTCTTCAAGGGAAGTGGCTATTTTATAGTGTTGGGGTGACACAGGCCAGGTGTGTGATTTGTGCTCTGCAGGGATCAGCCTCACAGCATCATCCAATATTCATGCGTCCAGTGTTAGAGAATATTTAATTAGTATATATAATTAAATCAATGTAGATAGGGCTTTGCATATTCAATACAGTGATTTGCCCCTGTACAGTTGGAAAATAATTGAATCAAATATTTCTATACGATATGGCTGTTGGTTCCTGTAACATGACAACTTAACATGATAAAACAGGGTGAATTTTTCTAACAATGACAGCACAGCTTAAATTTAAAAACAATCAGGATACACACACACACACACATGCACACACACACACACACGCACACACACACGCACACAATCCAACACTACAACAGCCCATAATTTTTTCAGCCTCTGTGGTCATATGGGTGTAGTAAAAATCTGTCCAGCATGGAAGTAACCAATAACTTTCTGGATGGATTTAAGGCCTTCTCCATGATATGGAACCCATACCTGACAGTGCTAAAATGGCCAAGAACCTGAGATTAGATAATCATGGTCCTAGAGGAAACCATACTACTATTATTCTTCTAAAGAAACAGCAATAAAACAACTGCTAATGGATACTGCTCCACCCATAGATCAATGTCTCACTCAACCCACATCAGAGAAACGTCTTCTTGCCGTAGATGGGATTGAGCGTAGAGACACACAACTGGATGATGTGTAGAGAGAGGCTTTGGAGCATGCAGTCCTAAATGAGCTGTCATCATCAAATCGCTCCCTTTGAGACACAGAGGAATATGCAGAAGTAAAGGAATAAAGATAGTAAGAGCCAGAGGTGATGGATGGTAAGAAGCAGTGTCTTCCAGACACAACAGGACTGACACACATGTAAACTCACAGAGACTGGAGCAGCATGAACAGGGTCTGCACATGTTCTAGCCAACTGGGGTCACAGCACTGAGAGTGGGAAGTGGACACTTGTTTCACCCCTAACCAAGAAGCCACCTGCATTTGATACCTGCTTAGAAAGAGAAAATCAGCTTTCTTCAATAGAGTCTCACTGCATATCTTACTCATACTTTACGGCAGGCCCCATGCCCAAGAGTAGCTGGCCAACACCAGACAAACTCAGTGGTACTTTTAGGGAGTTTTTTCTTCCATTTTCATTTGTTTTGGTTGCTTTTCTCTTATTGGTTTTTTACTTTTTAATTTTGATTTTTGTTTGTGTGTGTGTATGTTTGTGTTCTTTGCTTGTTTGTTTATTGTTTGTTTGAAAGAGAGAAATAATAAAAAGTTGGGTAAAAGGTGAGGAGGATATAGGAGAAATTGAAGGAGGGAGAAAAGATGAACAAAATAGATTGCATAATTTGTTTTTCAACTTAAAGGAGAGATTACAATGTTTTAAATCACAGTTAAGTTGTGTCTTCTTTGTAGTAAAACTAGAGGAGATCACTCGAAGTAGAGTAAATGAAGAAGAGGAAGAAGTGGAAGAAGGGGAGGAGGAGGAGGAAGAAGAAGAAGAAGAGGAAGAGGAAGAGAAAGAGGAAGAAGACTAACTTTTCAATATTTCTCATCACTTCACCAAGTGGTCACCCAGGTATTTCCGCTCTCTCATAGGGACCAGACAACACCTGCCACCCTGACACACATGCATCTGTAATTCCCATGCTTGGCAGAGATAGATTTGCTAGGGCTTGCTGAAAGACCTGTCTCAAAGAAGAGGACACTATACCGTCCTCTGGCCTCCATGTTTATGTATGAACATGTGCACCTACCTACACACATTCATATTCTCTCTCTCTCTCTCTCTCTCTCTCTCTCTCTCTCTCTCTCTCTCT
>NW_021621022.1:1082365-1113884 GCF_004785775.1 Grammomys surdaster
TCTCTCTCTCTCTCTCTCTCTCTCTCTCTCTCTCTCTCTCTCTCTCTCTCTCTCTCTCTCTCTCTCCCCCTCATTGTGAAGGTTGCTGATACAGAGACAATATTCCTTTTAAATTATGGCATTTCGTGTAAGAATGTTAAAATAGCTGTGTATCATGTGTAAAGTTCCTCATATATGACAAAGTATTACCTATCTTTTTTACCTGTGAACTTTGAATTTTCTAGGAATATCACAAAAGCCACCCTTGACACTAAAAGCTAGCCCTTAATCTCCCTTGCAACCCAGATCCTTTTGTCTAGATCAAAGAATTGTAGAGAGCAAGGTACAGATAGTGGCATGCAAAACTTCCAAACATGGGTATTTTGGAGACCGTACACTTCCAAGGAGGGAGCTAGGTCAGAGCAGAGAGAGTTCCACAACCTAACTGAGAGACCAGGAGTTACACAGGCTCCTGGATAGACAGACAGATAGGGAGCTGGTCCATGGCTGGGCATTAAAGGTGGCAATTTTTCAAGGTTCTTCCTCACCCTCCTGACTTGACATAGATGCCTGGCAGCTTAAAGCAAAGACTTACCAGTCTTTTATCTTTCACTGGCATGCCTCCTGCTAATGGACAGGCTTAACAGGTTCAAGAGCAGATCAGGATATATTATCCAACAGTTGAGGGCCAGTCAACTATTCCATCTTTCTTCAAAGGGATCAAGCGTAAATTAGGGGAGGAAAACTCCTCAGAGACGTTAAAAACCCTGGGCCCCAGAGGAGACTTGATTTTTCAGCCTCTGCTTTGCAGAGAGTCTTTTCTCTGTGTCGGCTTCATGCCTGTGCTTACTCACCCCCCAGTAAACACCAGTTTTCAACTGTCGATTCTGTCTGTGGTGTTTGAGGTTTCTCTGATGCTACCTGGGGTGCTTGAGATCTTTCCAGCCTTTTAGTTCTTTAATTGGCAGAAAGAAAAAAAAAAACCAGACCCATATCAAGATCCCTAGACTAACACCACTGCCTCACTGAGCCACGAATTAAGATTTTATGCTGGCATGACATAGGGGCTTCTGGCTCATTTGGGTGACCCAAGCTTTCCTGTGTATGACCTGCCATATGAAATTCTACATGTGATTTATACATCATGTGTCACTTTCATCTGAGCCTCTACTTTCTACAGACTTCAGCTGCTGTGTGGATGGGAAAGGTGAGACATTCAGTATCACAACAAGGCATGCTTCTGACACTATGGGGTGCACGTGCCAGAGTCAGATGGGTACACCTTACCCACGCCCGGTACCCCCCTTTCTAATCTGTGCTTAAATCTATGTTCAAATATCTTCCTATTGTGAACACAGCAGGCAGTAAAATCTGAGAAGGCCTTGTACAAAACCTTACAGAGTTAGTGAATGAAAACAAAGTGGGCAAAGAGGATGGCTTAGAACCTTCTGAGACAGGCTTGTGTCACTGATACAGGCACACTCCACAGTAGCCTCTCATATTAGGATATCAACATACACACCCTGGGGTGGAGATTCAAGATGCTATAGTTGAACATGTGCTGTGAGGAGTTATACTTGAAACTAAGAAACAGACAGTGCATATCCAAACAAGCCTGAGCTAGGACACAGAGCTGCAAGTCTGTCCTGAGACAGCAAGGCCTCACGCTTCTGTGTAATGTTTCCTTGAGCTACTCAGCTTCTTCTTTACTCTGGCCTGTGACCTCCTCGTGGGAAGTTTACTGTCTCTTAATAGTTCAGCTCCAACTATGTATCTCCTGCTCCTTATCTGGGGACACAAGAACTGGAAACTATTTGTAGGTGCCTTTCAATCACATTCTCACTTGGAAACTCTAATTTTAGTCCATATTGGCTTACCCTTAAATTCTTCTCTGTGGTTAAGTGATTCCAGTGTTACCTGACTAGAGGTCTCTAGAAGAACCCTGGATGCTGTGGATGGCAGCATGGAACTGTGTCTCTGGCTCTTGCCCCACTGTCCTAACAGGATGACTCTCACCCATCCCCTGACCCCAGCTCCATGGGCATAACATGATCATACCACCATCATCAGAACCTGGTATAATCTTAATGGGTAGTTAGGTTTTAATAAAACTAATGGAGATACTAAAATTCCCTAGTAGAAGTGGGGGAGGTCACAGGCCCCTCACTCAGGATTCCACACCCCTCCCCCATTGCTCCCTTCTGCCTTGGATCTTTGCATCCCTTGTTGTAACTGATCTGGGGAGATGCTGGAACATATACTCATTGGGAGGTTCACTGAAGGGAGACCTCATGATGAAGCTTCTGGAAGGTCATCATGCTTTGTGTTTACACAGCTGTTTTGGCATCACCCAGACTCCTGTAACCCCTCACTGTGCTCTGTAAGTCAGCCCAATAAATGCGTTGGTTTACCAAGCTAGACACAGGAATCTACTTTGGTCTGTGATCAATGCTGTATTTAGAGTAAATATGAGGCAGGCCCCGTCTACCTCTCTTCTGCCCAACTACGGGCTGTAGGCATCTTTATTCTACCAATAGTTTTAATTAAGGAGCAAGGTTTGCACATGAAAAAGTGTGTGGTGTGCTTCTGAAACCATTCCCCCAAGTGGTGCTTGCAGTCTCTAAAGGTCAAAAAGAATGTGGAAAGAAAACATGATCCTCTGCTCCTTGTGGGGACCCTGGGTTGTGCCAGCAGGAACATCTCCACTGGCTATCCCACATGATGGCACTCTGGTAGAAAGGACAGTGACATGGAACTGAGAGAACCAGTCTAAATCACAGATTTCGGGTTGAGTGAAGCGTTTCCACATGGCCCAAGTGCTGGATTCTTTGTTCTTTCTTGTTATTGTGGGGCAATGATCACATGTAAAGAGTGATCATTTCCTGTGGGATAGTTGCATTGGTGAGCATCTGCATCTAGCTCATAATAAATGGTGGTGGATATGGCTCCGTAAATAAGAGGGCTGCCTGTGCTAGTGTGAGGACCATGTGTTGGCCTGTTGCTATGTATTGTAGCTCAAGGTCTAGTTCCCTTAAGATGAGTGGATTTTCATGTATGTAAGCTTTTCTTGTGCAAACCTTGCTCCTTAATTTAAAACTATTGGTAGAGTAAAGATGCATACAGCCCGTAGTTGGGCAGAAGAAAGGTAGACCGGGCTTTAGTTCCAGGGCTTGGGGTCTAAGGCAGAGACCATGGGAAGGAGAGAGAAGAGGAGAAGGAAGAAGGCATCATGAGGTAGGTGTATCATGAACACATGGCTGTGGAGGCTGGCCTGTTGGAATAGGAGGAGCCTAGGCAGAACATAGCAAGTTCTATCTTGGGGTTATTGGCAGGGAAGTAGATAACTAGCATAGAGGGTTGATATCTACCCAGCTCTAGTGCTTTTAAGGCTTATTATAAAAGATTTGTGTCTTTTACTTGGGAACTAAAGGTGGAATAGAAAACACCAAATAATATGCATATAACACGCAACACCCATGTAAGAGGCTGGCATAGCAGCAAGTCTGCAAGCTCAGAGGCAGTGAGCGATACAGACACAGGCAGATCTGAGGCTCTCCAGCCAGCTAGTCTTGAGAAAACGGTGAGAGGCCTTGTCTCAGAAAATAAAAGGGCTCTGCCTTCCACGTACAGGCTTGTACCTCCACACCACACATACCAACCATAAAAGAAGCAGAAGGGATTGCAAGAGGCTGTGTTAGCTAGCACAGCAGGGGGGGAGAAAGGCAGGGGAGGAGAAAGTTCAGGTCTTCCTGCACAGACATTGAGCTTCTTTGTCTCTTCTCCCTTTCCCTGCCTGTGACTTGTGTAGATTTTGTAAAGTGAGAGTTCCCGTTTTCATTGGATTTTCCTACCTTCGCAGTAGCTGACTCATCAGCTAGTTAAACATGTCACAGATTTCTCTGTGCTTGTCATAACTGTCTTCTTGGCTGAGTATGCTAGATTTAATCCCTGTCAGGAAACTGACTGAACTGGAAAGAGTGGACTTTTAGGATGGATGGAGTTGGATTATACCTGCTGTAGTTTGTGGGAAAAAGGTCAAACAAAGCACATTTGCACAACTCAGCAGAAGACCGCACCCCTAAAGGCTTCGTGGCGCTTGTTCCAACTATGCGTGAGTATGAGATGTATGTGAAATTTAGAGTGGTCACCTCAACTCATGACCCCAGTCATCTTCGTTGACTTGGAGCGCAGTGAAGCTTACCCTATGTCTGGCAGTCTCTAAGACACAGGCGACTTCTTTTTGGTTCTAAAGGTACCTGAATGCTGGCAATAACTTGTTTCAAGTAAAAGGCCATTTTCCCCAGGAGAGTGGGATGGAAGGAAATATGCCCAAGGACATTGTGGTGGTTTTGGTTTTTAAGATATGGCTTGGGTGTCAGGTTTAATCACGTGATTTTTATATGAACAGACTTTCTAAATTTTTTATAAGATTGAATAGTTAGAAAGCAACTGAGACAGGACTGTGACTGCAGGAGAAATCAGGGGACCCCAGGATTTGGCCTCATGGGGGCGGGAACAGCTTCATCTGACTTGGATTTTAAAATACAAGTGGATTTAATGTTCCTTCTCCATCAGCATTCCACAGCAGCATGTCAGCCACTGTAAAATGAGAGAAAGTTTCTATTGGTCAAGAAAAAAAAAGAGAAAAAAAAGAGAGAAAATCGAGACATGTTTTATTGTATAGATTAATCAAATTTATGAGGAAATAAACCATGTGCAGTGGGTGCTCGTTCTGTGCTGAGCTGTGGGCAATCTGTGCTATACCACAGAAGAGTAAGTGTGGTGCCCTGGGGCAGCAGCGAAAGGGTTTCCTTGGCAGGCTTTCCAAGGGGCCCAGCGGGGGAGGAAGGAGAGAGTGACCAGGATCATCTGCAAGTGTGTCTGCAAACATAAGGCTGAACCTTTCTTCACTAGATATGTACACAGGTGTGGGGAAGTCAGAGGTGGGGGAGCCTCCAGTGCTAGCCAGCCCCAACAGGCATCTGTAGCCAGTTCTGGTCAGGGCATCCCATCTAGTTCCTGCTGGATTTTAGTGGGCGTACAGGGCTGTTGGCTGCTGGGGGGCTACCTCTGCTTGATTGTCTCGTGTTTCTGTGCCATGGGCTGAGGTCCATCACAGCTAGGTTGACATTGTTTCATTTGGGTCCTGTTGTGGTTTCCTGGGTCCACATTTGGATTTTACTGTCATGGAAGCTATTCTCTGTTGTGTAACATGCCTTGGGATTGATGACACCAACTCTATTTTTTTTAATGATTTTAAAGCGCGTAATATAATTTTGTACCGTATGCAATATTAGTTCAGTAGTGTTTCGTTCACTCACTGTATCATAAACAATTTCAGCTCCTTTGTCATCTTTCCTAACTGCAGGGATGCTGACCAAGGTGGCAAGCATGGCTCTGGCAGGCCTTGATTGCCTCCAGAATTCCCTCTACCTTACAAAAAGAACCATTAGTTTGCATTCCTAAAGCCAGCCCCCAAGGTCTATTCTGTTATTTGGCCACTTCTTCCTCCAGAGGTTGACTTCTGTGGTCCAGCTATCAAAGTATTGAATCAAAAGCCCCTTAGACTCACCTAATTAACACGCTCAATCAAGATTAAACACTGCGTCCTAACACTGGATTTTCCATTTTATCTTTATAAACCGCCATTTGTATCTGTTTCCTCTCTATCCAGAGTCAGTCCTCCCTGCCTCCCAACAAATTCCTCCTCACTCTCCCTTGTTTCCTTCTCCTTCCCCTTCATTCTTTATCTCCTGTCTTTGTCTTTTATTCCCTGCACTCAGTCCCTCCTGGGCAAATAAATCTCCATTGTGTTGAGAAATTGGTCTTAGGGGCCCTAAGCTGACAATTTTCCATTCAAAATCCTGTAGCATTAAATAGCTTCCCATATTCTCTCCAGCCCAGAGAGCTGCAGTCTGTGCCTTTTGAGCTTTGCTACTCAGCTACTATAGGAAGTCTTTGTGATTTTGTGACTGTTTTATTTTACTTAGCATTATGTCTTCAAGTTTCACCCATGCCGAAGCATATTACAAAATTTTCCTCCTTGGCTAAATAATGTCATACTGTGGTTTGAAAGGACTCCAAGATTGCTTCTACCTCCAAGTGACTCTCTCTGTCTCTGTTTCTCTGTCTTTCTGTTTCTCTGTCTCTCTCTGTGTGTCTCTCTGTCTCTGTCTGTCTCTGTCTCTGTCTGTCTCTGTCTCCCTCTCTCTCTCTCTGTCTCTCTCTCTGTCTCTCTGTCTCTGTCTCTCTCTGTCTCTGTCTCTCTCTCTGTCTCTCTCTCTCTCTCTCTCTGTGTGTGTGTGTGTGTGTGTGTGTGTGTATGTGTGTGGGTAGGTAGGTAGGTAGGTAGGTAGGTAAAAAGTTGAGTTTAGGTATCTTCCTTCACAATTTCCAGTTTTCTGACAGGATTTCTCACGGAATCTGGAGCCCAGCAGTTTCTGTAGACAGGCTCGCCAATGAGTTTCATGGATCCACCCTTATCTGCCCCAGTTGTGTTTAAAGCTGTATGCTGCCACATCTGGTTTTTACATGGGCGTTGAGGATCCAAACACAGTTCCTCATCCTTCTATCCTTCTATAGTAGCACATACTGCTGGAGCCATATTCCTGCTGTGTAGCTGTTTCTTCTGAGATAAAACTGTCCATCTTGGAGGGAAGTATGTTAAGACTCAGAATGTTAAAGGGAAGCAAAACAACAGGATGGTCTAGAAGAGAGGTTGGTTGAAAAGCAGCGTGTGCTAAACAGGGAGAAACATTCTATTATATCCTACAGGGAACCTCCCTATGCTCAGGAAGTAAACAACCAAGAAGCTTCACAAAGACCCTGAAACTGACCAGATTCATTCCTCTCCCCTGCCCCTATTATATAGGCAGTGCAGATGGCTGAGAGACACACTCAGGGAGGCTGAGTTGCCCAGTGGGATCTCAGATCAGCTAAACTTCCAATAATGGACACTCTCACACCTGTTGAGCTGCGTGCTCAATGGTGTGCTCCAGGTCCACAGCTGTCACCCGTGACAGGGCAGCTTGGGTGATGCAAATATCTTTGAGTCATTCCTGTTCCTGTATATAATCTCCCACTAACATTCCTGTAAATAATGCCAATAAACTCAGTGTCACCCATTGAGTAGACCTTTGTACCCATCTCCCCATGAGTGTTACACAACATTCCCCAGCCCCAAGTCTGTATGTTGGCATTCAACAGGGTTTGGTGCTGATGTTATTCTATTATTTTGCAACAATTTGTCCAACAGCCTCCCTTAATTGTCTTGTTAGATAAGGCAACTTTCTTTTCATCAAAAAGCATGATGCTGACGTTAGATAATCCATTAGAAAGAGGGTGGCTGTACATTGTTTTACTGTCTCATAGGGACATGTTTTAATTAGGCCCATCAGAAGATGGCCTGTTTTCCAACACCTTCCATCTTTTGGGATAGTATTAGCTGTTGGTGGAAACTCAGTCTGTGAAACACAACCGCTGGTGAGTTTTGTCCAGTAGCAAGGTCAGAGTGTGACCTTCATAAAAATGCATTTTTACAGGTGACATTCCACATATTTATAGACATCCAATTTTTATCAAAGAAAACATAAATAAACAGTGGAGGAAAGACAACGTCTTCAACAAATGGTGTGTTTAAATCTGGGTGGCTGCATGTCAAAAGGATGCAAACAGATCCATATCATGGACATCAACATAAGGCCAAGTACACAGAATCTGATAGAAGAGAAAGTGGGGTTAGGCTTCAACTCGTTGGCACTGGAAAGGACTTTCTGAAGAACTTTCTTACAAAAGGACTTTGTGGTAGCACAGGTCCTAAGAACAACAGCTGATAAATGAGACTCCATGAAACTGAAATCTGTACTGTAAAGGATACCATTATTAGGGCAAAGTGGTAGACTACAGAATAGGAAACCGTCTTTACCAACTTCACATCTAACAAAGGATAAAACATATAAAGAACTATAACCCTAAACACCAAGAAAACAATTCAGTTTTAAAAACAGGGCACACACCTAAATAGAGACTTCTCAACAAATGGCTGAGAAACACTTCAAGACATGTTCACATCCTTTGCCACAGGGAAATGCAAATTAAAACTTAATTTTTAATCAAAAATTTAACTTAATTTTTGATTAAAAATTAAAAGATTTTCTCTTTCCCCAGCCAACAAATGATAGCTCATGATGGTGAGGATATGGGGAACAAAAAGCATCGTTCCTTGCTGATGGACTGCAAATGTGTGCAAATGTGGGTCCTAAGGAAGCTGAGAATCCATCTGTCTGATGACTCAGCCCAGAGGAGTCTACATCTTACTACAGAGACACTTGCTCATCTCTGTTTATTGCTACTCTGTTCATAATATTCAGAAACCTGAAACAGCTTAGGTGTCCATCAGCCAATGAGTGACTTTACAGTGGAATATCATTTAGCTGTTAGGAAGAACAAAATTATAAAAAATTCAGGTTAATGGATGGAGCTAGAAAACAGTCACCCTGGGTAAGACCATCACTTCACTCAGCCTTAGCCAGAGAAGCTCCTTTCTGCAGTAGATGGAAACCAACAGAGAAGCAAACAACTGCACAACGTGTGGTGTGAGAGATTTTAGAACACTCCAGTCCCAAGTGAGGTATTTACATCAAACCCCTCCCCTCAGGACTCAGGGACCTATATAGAAGAACAGTGGAAAGATTTTAAGAGACAGAGGTAATGCACAGCTCCAAGGCAACCGCATCTTCCAGATACACAGGACTTCATATGATGCGCATGTGAATTCAGACTGTGGCAGTGTACACAGCTCCAAGTCAGATGAGTCTCGAGCACTGAGATAGAAGAGTGGACATGGGTTCCCACCCCTAATCAAGATACTATCACCTATTGTCACCTGCTTGCAAAGGGTAAATGAAGTCCTCAAATGGAGTCTCACTGGACATATTAACCATACATAGTGACAAGTTCCATGCCCAGAAGTAGATGGCCAACCCCAAAGGAACTCAATTGTACTTGTATAGACATTTTGCCAAATTTTATCTTATCTGAGCATTTTAAAAATTGTTTTTTTGAGTGTATATTTTGATTTCATTTTTTGTAAGGATTTGTGTGTTTGTGTGTGTGTGAGTTTATTGGTTTTGTTTGTTCATTAGTTTGTTTTTAAAGAGAGAAAGAAAGGGCATGGAGTTGAGTGAGCTGGGGAGGTGGGGACAGAGCTGGAAGGAGTCAAGGAAGGAGAAAAACATGATCAGAATACACTGTATGAAAAAAAAAACTCAGTTGAAACTTTAAAAAGGCAAAAATAAAAAGGTGACACCTTTTATTAGCTTATATTCTATTGGATCTAGCAATGAGATTCCGTTATAATGTTCTGCTCCTACATATGTTAGATTCTTCAAATGCTCCTGGCACCATAATTCTCTCTGCTCATTCCCTCATTTGTGAACTAAATAACTGTTGCCACATGATCATGTCACATGCCCCTGGGCTCTGAATACAACTGGGGAAATTATATTTTGAATTTTTTTCCCTGCCAGATGATCTGTGTCCTTCTTATATCAGTGATGTTGGTGGAGAAGCTTGGGAAGATGGAGCAAAAGACTTCACTAGACTGAAGTAGGAAGTGGCTATGCAGGTTTGCATACCGTGCCTCAGAGATGTATATGTTGGGAGCTTGATGCCCAGGGTTTGGTACAGGGGTTGCAGTGATCTCTTTAATAGATGAAGACCACATCGTGGTCCTCAGGAATTTCGGTGGTCGCTTTAATAGACAAAGACCACATGGTGATCCTCTGGCCATGGAAAGGGGAACACTGAACTCAAAAGTGCATGAAGGGAGTTGAGTAAGTGTTTGGTGTTCTCTGGTGACAGCCTCCTTCCTGGGTAGAGATGGAACTGCTTGCCTCAGCTGAACTTTGAGACCCCAGAGCAGTGAGCTAAACCATGTTTCCTTCATTGGTATGTCTTTGGTGATGATGGCCAGCTGAGTAAGACAGTGAATCTTAACAGAATATAACTGTAGAATGGCTCTTATCACTCTTACTTTTAAAGTTAATTTGTAAACCATTACATAAGAAGGTGAAGATTTAGGGTCAATGGGGGACCATCCCATGGTTTGATACATGTGTACATCATAGAAAAAAGGAATTTAATTTTAGAAGAAGACTAAGTTACAGCATGGCAAATGTAGCCTCTAGAGCCGTCTAAGCATTCTGCTGCAACGCAAGAGCAAAGGAAACCTACGTGTTTCTGCTTAGAGGGCTAGCAGGCTCGGAGCCAGCTATGCACTGTGCAACCCAGGAGGCTGAGAGCTTCCCCTGAGCAGTCCTGAAAAGTCTGGAGAAGCTCAAACAGGTCTATGGTTTCAAGGAAGTATATGAAAATAAATAAACTGCAGGCTGCATTCCCATAAATTCCACATTCTCATCCCCACCTGCAATAAGCTTCCTTATAACAGAGACACTTTCCTTTCATGAAAAGGGCTTACTATAATGGTTTTTTATTTAAATGAATAAGTAAGGAAGTCAAGGCACAGTTCCTGTGCCTGCTTTTCTTTCCACCCATGTGTGTGTGTGTGTGTGTGTGTGTGTGTGTGTGTGTATGTGTCATACACCTTTCTTTAGTCCCAGCACTCTGGAGGAAGATGCAGGATGATCTTTGAGTTCAATGGCAGCCTGATTTACCTACAGAGTTCCAGAAAAGCCAGGGCTACACAGAATAACCCTCTCTTGAAAAATTACTGCTGCTGCTGCTACTACTACCACTATTACTACTACTCCTAATAGTTTGTTTTCAGGGGTCTGGATTTCCAAGATGTTTCTTTATCTGGTTAGGAAGTCAATATTCCCCCATTGGATATTCATTACTTGCTGTGTGTGTGGTTTTTTTTTAACACCTTTTAAAGACAAGAAGACTAAGCTATGGCACAGATAAAAATGTCCAGAAGTTTTCATTTAGTAAAGGGTTGATTACTCAAGAAAATGTTTGTAGATGCATTTCTCTCTTTGGACCTTCATATGAGTCCTCCTCACTTTCTTGTTGAGAACAGCCAGGCTCAGGGATGACATGATGATCACTCTGTGTTCTACAGCCAGCACAGGGTACTACTGAGCCTACGCCTGAGTTCACTGTCTCTGCCACATCTCATAGCTAAGTACCATTTAGTCAAATAGTTAAAGCCTTGGGGAACCAGGTTTGCATCAGCAAATATTGGGCAAGTGTTGGCTGACTCTGTCCTTAACAGCCTGAATGCCCATGTGCCATAGATTCAAATCATTCCATCAACGGATCTGTTTGATCAGATACGTTTCTGACTGAATGATAATGATGAATATCATATTAAATTCCTAATAATGCAAGCAACTTTGCTTAACAATGAGCACGGCATGAATGCTCTAAGTGTTGAAATATTGAGGGGAAGAGAACCCCCAAAGCAGCTTGTTAACCAGTGCCCCAGGGGATGAATCAGCAGGATCGTGCTTCCCATAGCTCGTTCTGGATATTTTCTGTATGTCTCCACAATCAAGCTGCTTGTGATGAGCTGTTTGGCTGAGAAACCAGAGTTGAGAGAATAAACAGGATTGATGGAATAAACAGTCAGCCCGTGTGGGGAAGGGCAGCGAGCGGGCCTCAGCTGACTCGCCTCATTCTTGGCCTCCTGGGAACACTTCCACCTCCCCCCCCCCCCAGCCCCCCCATGTGAACTTGTATGAACTACGCTTGCAGCTGACTTATTTGGTTCTCATTGGCTGGTGCAGGGTCCTGGGCAGGCACTGACTAGATAAAGAAAGAGTTTCATGACAAGGCCCACATGTACACACATGTACACATAGCGGGAGACACCCATGTAGATCTACCGGTAAGCATGCGCTTGTGTGCACACTCACGTAAGAAGCAAGAGATGATTCCCTAATCGAGAGAAGTGGGATCTTTTTCTCTGGTCATTATGGTTTACATCTCAAATTAGGTAACACATCTTTCCAAAATGTCATTGAGTGCTGGGGGGCCCCCCCCCGAGGAGATTTAAAGGTGCACACTATCAATAAACTGAACAGTGATGCTGTAAATGGGTGAGTTAGGCTGAGGATGGGAAAGAACGGGTTACTAGAGAAAGAGCTCATGGGAGAGCTTTGCAAAGAAATGAAGAAGAAATCCTCACATTGTCAGTGGTTGGAGGAACCACTGAGAGGTGCAAATCCCAAAGGAGGCATGAGTGTGGAACACAGCTGTTTATAGTTGTATCTGGCACATGAGTGACTTCCTTGCTGAGCACTATGCGGGAGGAAGTTGTAAGCCTTAAAACTCAATGGCAGAGTCCTGTGCTTCAGATGGTTTCCAAGAAACTCATATGGTTTGTTATAGTCTGTGCAGCAAGACAGCAGCATAGGGAAACTCCATGGTGATGTCACCGAACCAGGTACTGGAGGGTGGAGATCTGGGGGACCTGGATAACAGGGGTGCACGTGTCTTCTGGACTGGTCAGGCACTCTCAGTGACACCCATCCTGAGCTATGAGCTACCCAGTGTGCACTTGTAAAGGAAGGTCAGGCAGAGCCCCTGGCCCGAGGCAGCATCACTTGAGTTGAGAGTACATAACTGTCTCCACACACCCCACACCAAGGCTTTCCTAGAAATGTAGGGATGGTGGGTGGAATCTGTGGATTTAGCCTGAGAGTTCCTCTCCTGTCTGAGAGAATAAAAGCATATCTTTTGGGTGTGTCCATGTGCAGCAGGTCAATGAATCCTCCATTTTCAGTATTTCTAGGTTTATTTATTAGGGAGCACTAGGATGGAGCCCAGGGCTTCATGCATTGTGGGTAAGAACTCTTATCACTTGGCCACAGTCCTGACCTCACGGATCCCGATGCTGTTCTTGAGTGAGACCCCACAGGGGATCACCCATGTTTAGGGTTTTCAGTAGAAGGGTTTCCCCAATGGGAAGAGAATCCTGTTCTCTGTTCACAGACAAATAGACATAGAACTGAGAGACAGTGACACACAATCAAGGCCTGGCTTACCCTGTCTTCCATTCGGATGTTCACATTAAACATCAAATCAGCTTTCCTGAGGAGTGAGATGCTTTCAAGGTAACATTTGTCATCTTGGAACTGAGTCTGGAATTTGAGGCCTGAGTTTCCTGAAGTGGAGAAGATTGGGCTCATGCAGATCCCGTAGACAGTGATCTCTGTCCCCTGCTTCCTCAGGAGAACGTGTCCTACTTTTCCCTGTTCTCTCTTACTTCCTGTTAGGTGCTTTGTGGGTCACTGGAACTCGACTTCTTTGAAGTTTTCTTCTGCCTCCTCAGGCAGGGTCTCCCACATCCAGTGGATGTCTCATGGTGAGAGGATTCTAGAATACCGCAGAATGGTGTACTCCATTTACTCTCCAAGCTAGTGGCAGATGGGGAAAAGGTCCCAAACCACACTAAGCCATACAGCAATCATGATTTGACAGGTTCAGCTTTCAGTTCTCTTTTGAGCAGCATTTCAGAGGCCACTTCTGATGGGTTTTCTTTTTTGTGTTGGGAAGGTGGGGGAGGGGGTTGCACCACCATCCTTAAGTGTGTAATTTGAGGATACTTACTATGTTATATCACTCAGCAACCTCCACAAGAGCAACCAAAGCCCTGTTCCCTGTTTGGTGTAAGGTGGAATGGGGTCTGATCAAAGCCAAGGAGGACTCTACATAGAAGGTGGTTGATCTGCTACAAAACACACTTTCTTCCTTCCTGGAGAGGAGAGCCAACTGCATTAGCAAATTGAACAACAAGGGCAAGCATTTTCCTTTTCTTCAGATGCATTTGGTTTGGTTTAGGTCAAGGCTGGGGAAGGGAAGAGCAAAGAATCCAAACATCATGGGCCAAGGATTTGCTGAACAAGTTAAAAAGATGCTGATGGGTATGGTGTTACGTGACGACGGCCAATTACCAAGAGTAAACATGGATGCTAGTGTTTGAGTGGAAACTAACTGAGGCCTCTGAGTAACTCCAGCTAATATACAGACCAGGCCAAAAACAGCCACGGAGGTTTGGGGAGATGGTTTTTATAGTCAGAAGCCACGGTTGGTTTTAAATTTAGATTCAGAAACCTAAAGCTGTAAGAACTACTTTAAAGCTTCAGGGAAGGAGGGGGTTGGAGAGAGAGGGTGCAGAGGAAAAGACAGAAATGCCCCTGCCTGCAGGGCTTGGGAGAAAAACAGCTAAGAAAACAAAAGGCAACTTTCAAATAATCTCTGTGGGGAGAGAGAGTAGAGTCTGCCAGAACCAAAGAGCTTTATAATGTAGCCTGTTGCAAAGGGCTGGTCCACCACAAAGGAGTATAAACTCTCCTGTGGTACCAAGTAAAACTGGTTTAACTTTGTAACACTGAAGTTCAGTTAAAATATAAGTGAATGGTCCTACAGTAGATGACCCTACAGTGACACTACCTCTTCAGCAAAACTTCTTTGGCACAGTGTCAAGTGCCCTTAAAATGCCACCTGAACTGTATTTAGAAACAGCAGTTCATAGCCTAAGGCTTTTCTTAATACAGAATAGCACACTTGGAAGTTTACACCGTTTCCATTAGCATGTGATCCTGAACGAGGGTCACTGGCCTGACCAGCATGCTAAGGATGGAGACCTGTCTGCTGTGTGTCCAGTTACCTTCCCAGATTCTCACGAAAGCCCATTCTCTCCAAGTCTGACCTTTAGCCTCAGGTTTCTGTCATCTCTTAGGCCAGCCTTCAGTGTCAGGAACAAAGAGTAGTCAGGTGTGTGTGGGGAGGGGGGGCGGAGGGTGGGATCAGGGTGCGTGGGATCAGGGCGCGTGGGGCGCGGGGATCAGATCTGGATAACGCATTTACACATTTCTGAGTTAGTCAGTAGACCCTCTGGATCGTCATTGTCCTGGAGGATCATTGTTGGATGAATTTGTATTCGTGCTGAGAACAAAATCATCCTCTATCTTATGCAAGTTTTCCTGGTAGCAACCTTTGCCCTGCAGCCTACTCTGCTCTCCAGCACACTGCAGGTGCCCTCCCACAGTGTCCAAGCAATTTTCATTTATTTATTTGTGTTGAAAATTTAGGGGCTGAGTATAAGGCTCAGTTAGCAAAGTGATCGACCTACAAACACAGGACCTGGGTTCAATCCCTTCAAAGCCAAAGATCAGAAATCCACTGTCGTGGCACCCACCTGTAATCCCAGAGCTGGGGAGCAGTGACAGGAAGGTCCCAGGTGTTTTATGGGCAGTCAGTCTTGGTAAACCAGTGAGCTCCAGATTCAGTGGGAAACTCTGTCTCAAAAAATAATGTGGAAAGTAAATGATAAAGCCACATGGCATCAATCTTTGGCCTCCACACATGGCCTGGGCAGCTGTCACCAGGTCACGGATGTCCTTCCAGGAGATCCTGCTGCTCCTCTGTGCATGGCATCTCCTCTGCCTTCTCTTCTCCCTCCGTGGTTCTTGATCTGTTAGTGAGAGGCGGGCCATCTTCTTGGTTGGTGGGGTGGTGTCGGACATTTCGGGCAGGGACCCAGATAGGCTTGGGCTGGTCCTGTGGAAAAACACAAGCGAAACCCCTCCCGGTTGTAAGGAGGGGGTCTGGTCCCTTCCAAATTCCATCCAAAGGATTTCACCATCATACTAGGATAGGGGGAGCTAATTTTGGTGTGTGCCAATGGAGGGAAATAGGAGGGTGTTTGGAGGTTTTGTAGATGTTAAATATGTTTAGTATTGTCAGGGCCATCATTAATTGTACATTAAGGGGATAAGTAGTGGTTTGTTGTTTCAGGAGTTGGGCCTTCAGGGGAAGAGTGCAGAGATTAGGGAATTGCTGCCATCTTGTTGAGTTGGAGAACACATGGGGAGAGAGAAAGAAAACTACAATAGCAGGCAGTGCGTGAAAGACTGAAGTAGGCACTCCTGTGAGCTCAAAACAAAAGGGAAATCTCTCACCCAAGGGAAAGAGTTTTAAAATGAGAGTCACGGCAGGTATTGTAGCCTGAAAGAAAGCTGTTTGCTGTGAAGGAGCCCTCTCTGTGGAGCTGGGGGATAGACACAGTGGAGGCTAGGGAGCCGCCATCTTGCCCTTGATCTGGAGAACACGTGGAGGAGAGAGAGACCTAGTCTTTTGCTCTAGGCAGGAGCTAGTGGTAGCTAAGAGTCAGAGAGAAGATGCTGGCCAGAAACACGTGGAGAGAGAAAGAGAGAGGAGGAGGGACAGAGAGAGACCTGCCTAGTCTTGTGACCTAGGATGGAGTTACGGTTCCATGGAGAGGTTCTTGGCGGGTGCCAGAGGGGTTACTCTTGCAGCTGGCTTCGCCCACATCCTCTACCACCTGTAGGGAATGATGTAGGCCCATGCATGCCCACGCACCGGCATGAGTCTCTTGCGTTGTAGGTCCATGCATCTGCCGCAACAAGGTAGGCTGGGATTGTAGCTCAGCATGGCAGGAGTGCACTGGATCTTGGCTGAGTTTATTCCCTGCAATACCAGTCGAGTGCAGCAGTGCCCCACCCAGCATGGGGAATTCTCACTCAGTTTGGATCCACGGGGGTGCAGAGCTCTTGGATTGGGGATTCCTGAGCCAGAAGGTAGTTGGAAACCAACTGGTCTCAAGCCCTTGGGCTCTCAGACCGCTGAGAGGCCTTGGAATTATTGAGACTGGAAGCATGTGGGTGCATGACTGGCTGACCCACAGCCGAGAGAAACGAGGTGGGGAGAGAAGAAAGAGGCCCCGGCAGCACCCCGCAGGAGAGATTTGATTACTGTACTTGCTTAGCAGACCCAGTGGCCTGGCTAGCTTGCTTGAAAATGTGGGTCCCCGTGGCTGGAACACAGAGAGGTCCTCCAGATGAGAGATTAAGCAGCTGCAGCTTCAGTCAGCATGGGAGAAGCACGGAATCTTCACTGAGTTGATTCCTCATAGCACCAGACAAGTGCGGTGGGGCCCCACCTGGCATTGGGAGTTCTCATTCAGTCTTGGGTTCCACAAGGTGAGGCAGAGCTCTCAGGTGGACCTGGGGGTTGATGTCTCTATTTGGAGCCCCCAGATGCCACTGGGTGGGGAGGCGCAGTAAAACAGAGATGGGGATGTGTGAGCGTGGCTGGCAGCTTGCGCGCTGAGAGAGAGAGAGAGAGAGAGAGAGAGACAGAGAGAGAGACAGAGAGAGAGACAGAGAGAGAGACAGAGATAGCCCTGGCGCCACGCCTTGCAGAAAGCATTTGCTTCTTATACTTTCTTGGCTGAGAGACAGCTGTTTGGCTACCTTGCTTAGTTTCTGTAGCTGCATAGCTGTTCATGGCTCCACGTTGGTTGCGCCAAATGTGGGAAAAAGGCCTCAGTGGAGGAGTCTCAGAGGCTTTCCATGAGGCTGGTCCCACATACAAGAGAAAGTCTAAGGTTCCAAAGTCTGGAGGCTCTGGCGGCGGCAGGACCCAATGACACAAGAAAGTCCTTGATTCCAAAAGGGTTTATTTTCATGGTGGATGGTGGATGGATCTGGATGTACCCCCCTGAAACTCAGGGCAGACCTGAGTTAAATAGGGAGGGAGAAAGGAGGAGGTTCTGGGAAGAATGCTTAATTTGCTCCACCCTCTGGCCTTCATTAGTATGTAAATCCCTAGGGCCTGAGGCCTCTAGTCACACCCTCTACCTGTGAACTTTAGGAGGGGTTGTAATGGCCTACATGACTGAACAATGTAGGTCTATGGAGACTAGACTGCGTGTCAGGACTCTGGGTTCTGGGGACATGGCCAACACCTGCTGTTTCTCCCTTGGAGTCTCGGGGTTCCAGGCCCATGCCCAGCCAAGAATCAAGATACCCTTACGAAGTCCCACAACACACTTCCACTCTTAGGCTTGGGCACACACACACATAGACACACACACAAACACAGACACACACAAACATAGACACACACACAGAGACACATGAACAGACATATATACACAGACACATACAGAGACAAAGACAAATACACACACACAAATACACACAGAGAGATGAGACACATATACACACACATAAACACACACACATACACACTGAAAGTCACGTGGCATTTTCAGTTGTTGCTGGTTTGTTCAGGCAAGCTGATGAGCAATCCTTGAAGGTACAGCTTGCAAACAAAAAGGTCCAAAGTGGTCACACTAGTGGAATTCTAAGGAAAGGGCCCTGCAGAAAGAGCAGAATCTCTGGATGTTGACTTGGGTGCTTCATCCCAAATTCCAGATGTTAAAAACAAGCTATAGGAAAGGAACTTCATGTTAACTACTTCACAGAAAATTGGAAAGTATAAAGGAATTGTGCTGTGAGATATGAAATATATTGTAATCCATGCAACTCAATGCACTGAAGTTTTTCTGTGAATCAATAATTGTAGCTATCATCACACTGAATGGCCAAATGACTTGACTCAAAACTGTGACATTTTCTGGTTTGCCTTCAAGAAAAATAAACTTTCAGGTTACATTTCTCTGTCCCTTCTGTTCTCTTGTTATATAATTTTCAGTATATGTGATTTATGCTTGTTCGCCTAGGGTGGGATATATCCACCTGTGCATGTGGAAACCAGGGGATGATGTCTAGTACCTTTCCAGGCTGGTTTCTATGATGGTCAACTCTAGAATTGGCTGTTTTATCACTAATGAGAGTGGAGCTGTTCCTGTTTCTATCATGGCCAAAGATTCTAGAAGAAAGCTCCGACCTTGGGAAGAGCTACAGAGCCTTATGTTTTCCCAGCATCTTAGAGGTGACAATGTCTGACTCTCACTCTCTTTCCTGCGATTTGGTTCCTCTGCCCTGTTTTGCTGTCTGATATATAAAGCAATGTCTGATACATTTCCTCATGTGCTGTGAATGAGGTCTTGAGTATGTAGGATAAGCTTAGGTGTTTCACTGTATCATAAAAAAAAGCTGTGGCTCCCAGACATTTAAGGCCACAACAGTGATACAACAGGGGAGTCTTAAAACCAAGCATTCTGATTCTAAGCCCAAATGTGTTTCAACATGATTCCCAATTCTTTTGGCCACTGGAACCAGCCTCTCATGGCAGCAGCTTCTGTGGACAACCTCAAAGCATCCACAAAGCCCTCTCCTTGCTCCTTTAAGCAAATCTTTATGAAATGGTACCATCAGCCACTGAAACAGCCACTAAAACTGTTCACTGCTACACTCTACACACTGTGTTGTGCCTTGCCATGTCTGCTTGCTATGGTGGACATCTAAGCACAGAGGGTGAAATTGTTGGAGCTATCCATGTGTGAAGACACAGGTTGATGACAGAGTTCATTGCAGGGAGGGGTTTTGTTTCTCTGTATGTTCACTCCGGAGAGGGCAAAAACTGTCTAGAAGTGGTATGCTCACTAATTTTTGTTAATTAAACACAAACTGCAGTACCCTGGGAAGAGGGAAGCTCAACTGAGGAACTGTCTTTGTCAGGCTGGCCTATGGGTGTATCTATGGGACATTTTCTTGATTGGCAACTGATGGAGAAGGCCCAGACTATTGTGCTAGTGGTAGTGGTAGGCTATGTAAGGAAGGTAGCTAGCCAGAAGTAGGGATTAAGGCAGTAAGCAGTGTTTTCCCTTGGTCTCTGCTCTCGTTTCTGGCCCAGGTTTTCCTGCCTTGACTTCTGTTGATGAAGGACAGGCACATGAAAGTGTGAAATAAACTCTCTCCTCCCCAAGTTGCTTTTAGCCAGTGTTTATTCACAGCAACAAACACTAACTAAAGCAGGTAGGCTGAAGGTGCCAGGAGGCCTGCATGTGGTCTTCCCAGGGACTCCAGTTTATAGTTCACAGGATCAGTATAGCTGGAGGTTGGATACTAGCACCCCAAGCATTTCAGAACAGGCCCAGTACTTCCCACAGACTGTCTCTGTGATCTGGAAGCAGGTTCCTAGAATAGTATATTCTCACATAGCATGCCTTGAGAAATTCACTCTCAAGGAAAACTAACACCCCAGGTTCAGGTGAGAGGAAAAAAAGGGAAGCAAGTGGAGAAATAAAAAGGTAGAATATGAAAGTTGTTAGTCAACAACTGCTTCTGTGAGAAACCTTAAAGCTAATGTTTACCAGCAATTCCCTCACAGGAGCAAGCAATTAGTGGTCCTGGAAGAAAGCAGCAGCCAATGCTAAGAGACTCAGAACACCAAGACATCAGGCTGAGTGGCAAGTGTGTGCAGCACCAGACACTACGTGCAGAGAGAGGCCCTAGGGCTGGGGGTCCTGGTTCTGGGGCTCACAACCTCAGGCTGGAGAAACAGGCTCAGCTTCTGAGAGGGATCTGTGAGGCTGTGCAAACAAGGCCAGCCATTCATCTCTTCTATGTTGTGGAGGCCGGTTTGGCAGCAGGTGCCTGGTGATTGTGTGTAGCTGGGATGGTCTTGGTATAAATAGGGAACCTAGATGGGAGAGGAGCGTGTGCATGTGTGTGTGTGTGTGTGTGTGTGTGTGTGTGTGTGTGCGCGCGCGCGCGCTCGCTATAGCAAAGGCTAGGACTTGGTGACTTGTGTGGTTTTGAGACGTTAGACTTTGCCATTGTGATCATGTCTTGCTTATTGTCCTTAGTGAATTCTGTTGCCCTTCTTTGAGTTTTACAAGCATCTGAGACTGGCAGCACTAACTAGCTCACCGTTTGTGTATCTCTTCACCATCTCCTTTTTCTCCCCCACAGCTAACTTCTTTCTTACAACTCTGTTTCTGGGAAAGGCATCTCAGTCCACTTCTCTCACGGTACTCACTAAAATCCCACCTCCCTACCAGTTTGTACAGGGTGGGTTGACCACTGCTGGCCCCAGGTGGTTTTCCACCCCAGGGAGCCCATGTCTTTAAATGATAGACCATGCTTGCAAAAGCAAATGGATCTGACAGGGTCCCAGTGGCCCCTGCAGAAGCCCACCAGTTGCCTGTCCTTGCTAGCAAGGCTTTGCTTCAAATCTCCTTCCAGCCAGACCTCTGCACACCTTCACACACAAGGCTCTTTTCACCCTTACCAAGTGCTGGCCAGGATTTGGGACATTAAATACAGACTGCTTCTCACTCAGGATGCAGGCTTCTGGATTTGACTTTTGCTTGCACATCCCTGTAGTCACCCACTGTGTTTGTATCAGTGTGTTAAGTCTTTCAAAACACTCACTCCTTAGTTCTCCATGCCTGGCATATTGCTTGCTAGAAGTAGAGAAGGCAGTGGGAAGGAAGTGCTAGTACCTAGCACAGTACCTGATTTGTCGATATACACTAGTTCAATAATAGTTTTCACAGTATTATATTGCCTTGTGTTTTCAAACAAGTAACGATCATAATGGATATTCATAGGTAGGGACATCTCATGACTTTGTAGGACAGGGAAAAAGAAACACAAGTCTCTTCTCTGTTCTCACCATGCTTCCTTGGCAGCTATACCTATTTCCTCCACATGGGCTGATCCTGAACTAGGGTTCTAGAGGTGATAGAGAACTAGCTTGTCCCCACAAGACACTCCTAGCAGGACATCTGAGTATTCATTTGCATGTGTAAACTTGGGGTATTACCAAATGAGCAGGCTGTACCTGGGAGACATCAAGGAATGACAGGGATGCTCAAAAGTCAGTGGAGTCCTGTGACACAAGAGCTATGGTCTTCCTTGCCACCTTTTTCTAGTAATGCAGATTTGAAACCTGGGGCTTAGTGACATATCCAAAGGAAGCTGGGGACTAAATCGTTGCTGCTGCCTCCCAAGGCTTTAATTCTTTCCAAGAGTGGAGCAGGCTATTCCTGTGCTTCTGCTCTGTGCTGGCAGTTCCTGCCAGTCACACTCAACATGCAGAGGTAGAACTGGAGACAGAGTTGATAAAGCAACATTTAAATCAGAAATTCTCTCTCGCCTTCCAGTCTGAGCCCCAACACTGAGCAGATCTTGGGCTTCAACACTGAGCAGATCTGAACCCAATCCCACAAAACCCAGAGGAGGCAGGGCTCCCAGGAGCTCTAACCCTGGCAGTATCTTATGTAAGGAGACAGCAACACCTACCCAAACAGGGAGTAATTGAAACCTACTGGGACTCAGGAATTCACTCCTGGCCAGTAGCACTGGTTCCTTATTGTCTGTACCCAAGCACTGAGCAGAACTTGGACTTCAGCTCTGCACCCAATCCTACAAAACCCAGAGGAGTCAGGGCTTCCAGGAGCTCTAACACCAGCAGCAACACCCACGCCAAACAGTTCTGACACAACCAATATAATAGGAAAGACAGGCTCCACTCAGAGACAGTGCAGGTAGCACTAATGAAAACCAGAGGATGAAAGGCAAGCACAAGAACATAAGCATCAGCCTCCCAGGGTACTTGGCATCATCACAACCTAGTTCTCCCATAATAGAAAGTCCTGAATACCCCATCACACCAGGAAAGCAAGATTCAGATTTAAAATCATTTCTAATGATGATGATAGAGGACTTTAAGAAGGACATAAATAATGCTCTTAAAGAAATTGCAGAGAACACAGGTAAACAGGTAGAAGCCCTTAAAGAGGAAACACAAAGATCCCTTAAAGAATTACAAGAGAACACAACCAAATAGGTGAAGGAATTGAACAAAACCATCTAGAACATAAAAATGAAAGTAGAAACAATAAAGAAATCACAAAGGGAGACTACCCTGGAGATAGGAAACCTAGGAAAGAAATCAGGAGTCATAGATGCAAGCATCACCAACAGAATACAAGAGATAGAAGAGAGAATCTCATGTGTAGAAGATACCATAGAAAATATTGACATAACTGTCAAAGAAAATGCAAAGTGCAAAAAGTTCCTAACCCAAAACATCCAGGAAATCCAGGACACAATGAGACCAAACCTAAGGATAATAGGTATAGAAGAGAGTGAAGATTCCCAACTTAAAGGGCCAATAAATATCTTCAACAAAATTATAGAAGAAAACTTCCCTAACCTAAAGTACAAGACGCCCATAAACATACAAGAAGCCTACAGAATTCCAAATAGACTAGACCAGAAAAGAAATACCTCCCATCACATAATAATCAAAACACCAAATACACAAAACAAAGAAAGAATATTAAAAGCTCTAAGGGAAAAAAGCCAAGTAACATATGAAGGCAGCCCTATCAGAATTACACCAGACTTTCCACCAAATACTATAAAAGCCAGAAGATCCTGGACAGACGTGGTACAGACCCTAAGAGAACACAAATGCCAGCCCAGGCTACTATACCCAGCAAAACTCTCAATTATCATAGATGGAGAAACCAAGATATTCCATGACAAAACCAAATTTACAATGTATCTTTCCACAAGCCCAGCACTACAAAGGATAATAGAGGGAAAACTCCAATGCAAGGAGGGAAATTATGCCCTAGAAAGAACAAGAAAGTAATCTTCTTCCAACAAATCCAAAAGAGGATACCCACACAAACATAATGCCACCACTAATAACAAAAATAGCAGGAAGAAACAATCTCCTTTCCTTAATATCTCTTAACATCAATGGATTCAATTCCTCAATAAAAAGACATAGACTAACAGACTGGATATGTAAACAGGACCCAGCATTTTGCTGCATACAGGAAATGGACCTCAGTGACAAAGACAGACACTACCTTAGAGTAAAAGGCTGGAAAACATTTTTTCAAGCAAATGGTCTGAAGAACAAGCTGGAGTAGCCATTCTAAAATTGAATAAAATCGACTTTCAATTTAAAGCTATCAAAAAGGATAAGGAAGGACATTTCATACATGTCAAAGGAAAAGTCAACCAAGATGAACTCTCACTTCTGAACATCTATGCTCCAAATGTAAGAGCACCCACTTTCATAAAAGAAACCTTACTAAAGCTCAAAGCACACATTGCACCTCACACAATAATAGTGGGAGACTTCAACATCCCACTTTCAGCAATGGACAGATCATGGAAACAGAAAAGAGAGACATAGTGAAACTAAGAGAAGTTATGAACCAAATGGATTTAACAGATATCTATAGAACATTTCACCTTAAAACAAAAGAATATACCTTTTTCTCAGCACCTCATGGTACCTTCTCCAAAATAGACCATAAAATTGGTCACAAAATAGGCCTCAACAGATACAAGAAAATTGAGCTAAACCCATGCATCCTATCAGATCACCATGGACTAAGGCTGGTCCATGGTGAATAACAACAACAAAAACAATGGAGAGACCACATTCACCTGGAAACTGTACAACACTCTACTCACTGATAACTTGGTCAGGGAAGAAATAAATTAAAGACTTTTTAGAATTTAATATAAATGAAGACACATCATACCCAAACTTATAGGACACAATGAAGGCAGTGCTAAGTTGAAAACTCCTAGGTCTAAGTTTCTACAAAAAGAAACTGGAGAGGGCATACAGTAGCAGCTTGACCACACACCTGAAAGCTCTAGAACAAAATGAAGCAAACACCAAAAAGGAGTAGACGGAAGGAAATAATCAAACTCAGGGCTGAAATCAGCCAAGTAGAAACAAAAAGAGCTATACAAAGTATCAACAAAACCAGGAGCTTATTCTTTGAGAAAATCAACAAGATAGATAAACCCTTAGCCAGACTAAGGCTAAGGCTAATCAGAGGGCAGAGAGACAGTATCCAAGTTAATAAAATCAGAACTGAAAAGGGTGACATAACAACAGAAACCAAGGAAATTTGAAAAAATCATCAGATCCTACTACAGAAGCCTATACTCAACAAAATTGGAAAATCTGGATGAAAAGGACAATTTTCTAGACAAATACCAGATACCAAAGTTAAATCAGGCCCAGATAAACCATCTGAACAGCCCCATAACCTGGAAAGAAATAGCAGCAGCCAAGCAGTCATTAAAAGTCTCCCCCCCCGCGCCCCCCCAAAAAAAATCTGGGATCAGACAGTTTTAGTGTAGAGTTCTATCAAACCTTCAAGGAAGACCTAATACCAATTCTCTTCAAACTATTCCACAAAATAGAAACAGAAGGAATACTACCCAATTGATTCTATGAAAACACAATCACACTCATACCTAAGCTTCACAAAGACCCAACAAAGAAAGAGAACTTCAGACCAATCTCCCTTATGAATATCGATGCAAAACTTCTCAATAAAATTCTCACAAACCGAAACCAAGAACACATCAAAACAATCATCCATCGGGATCAAGTAGACTTTATCCCAGAAATGCAGGGATGGTTCCATATTCTGAAATCCATCAATGTAATCCACTATATAAACAAACTTAAAGAAAAAAACCACATGATCATCTCACTAGATGCTGAGAAAGCATTTGACAAAATTCAACATCCCTTCATGATAAAAGTCTTGGAAAGATCAGGAATCCAAAGCCCATAACTAAACACAGTAAAAGCCATATACAGCAAACCAATAGCCAACATCAAACTAAATGGAGAGAAACTTGAAGCAATCCCACTAAAATCAGGGACTAGACAAGGCTGCCCACTCTCTCTCTACCTATTCAAGATAGTACTGGAAGTCATAGCTAGAGCAATTAGACAACAAAAAGAAGTCAAAGGGATACAAATAGAAAAGGAAGAAGTCAAAATATCACTATTTGCAGATGACTCTAGACAATCAAATAACCTGATTATAAAATGGGGTACAGAGCTAAACAAAGAATTCTCAACTGAGGAAACTCGAATGGCCAAGAAACACCTAAAGAAGTGTTCAGCATCCTTAGTCATCAGAGAAATGCAAACCAAAACAACCCTGAGATTCCATCTCACACCAGTCAGAACGGTTAAGATCAAAAACTCAGGTGACATCAGATGCTGGCAAGGATTTGGAGAAAGAGGAACACTTCTTCACTGTTGGTGGGATTGTAAGCTGGTACAAGCACTATGGAAAGCAGTTTTACAGTTCCTTAGAAAATTGAACATTGTATTACCTAAGGACTCAGCTATACCACTCTTTGACATATACCCAAAAGATGCTCCAACATACAACAGGGACACATGCTCCACTATGTTCATAGTAGCCTTATTTATAATAGCCAGAAGCTGGAAAGAACCCTGATGTCCTTCAACAGAGGAATGGATACAGAAAATGTGGTATATTTACACAATGGAGTACTACTCGGTTATTAAAAATAATGAGTTCATGAAATTCTTAGGCAAATGGATGGAACTGGAAAGTATCATCCTGAGTGAGGTAACACAATCACAAAAGAACACACATGGTATGCATTCACTGATAAGTGGATATTAGCCCAAAAGCTCACAATACCTAAGATACAACATATAGAACACTTGAAGCTCAAGAAGAACAAAGAAGACCAAAGTGTGGGTGCTTTGGTCTTTCTTAGAAGGAGTAACAAAATACTCAACCAGAGCTTCCAATTTCTAAACCTCCAGCCTGGGAACACAAAGGGAGGGACTCATGGCTCTATTGGTATAGGTAGTTGAGGATGGCCTTGTCAGGCATCAGTGGAAGAGGAGAGCCTTAGTCCCTTAAAGTCTGGATTCCCTAGTGTTGGGGAATTTGAGAGCAGGGAGATGGGAATGGGTGGATGGGTGGGGACACACCCTCATAGAAGTAGGAGAAGGGGGGATGGGATAAGGGGTTTTTGGGGGGGATGGGAGAAGGGATAACGTTTGAAAGGTAAATAATAAAATATCCAATTAAAAAAATAGATAATGGATCTGGCAATTGTAGTCGAGCAGTTGAGACTTTTTGTCAACAATTTATTATGGGGATTCTTTATAATCCTCAAGGACAAGGTATTATGGAAGGGGCCCATGGATCTTTAAAACAATGTCTTTATAAAATAAGAAAGGGGGAGGTATATCCCTGTACACCACAAATTTATTTAAATCATGCTCTTTTTATTTTAAATTAAAAGAAAGTGGATGCCAAGGAGCTTTCTGTTGAGTGTCTATGGCACCCTTCAACTAGGCATACTTATGCCTAGGTAAAAAGGAAGGATCTACTTACAGGCATACGGCATGATCCCGACCAGGTATCTAATATGGGGAAGAGGGCATGTTTGTGTTTTCTCTGCAGGATGCTATAGGAACATGGTGGCTGCCAGAAGAATTGGTGAGACATGCTGTTGCTGAGACAAAGAATGATGCTGACCTGTGAGCTTGCTGAATGCCCTGACAATGGTGACTGGGAAGCTGTATTGAACATATGTTCCTGACCCACCTTTGCTTGCCTATATCTCAGATGGGACAAGCTGCCTTGCCTCAAGTTTTCAGACCTTATGGGATAGAGAATCAAAAAGAGAAACTATAATATCTCTTGTATTTTTCTTAAAGGTGACCAGTTATTAGGATTCAATCATATACTGGTCTAGAAATCAATCCAATATTGGAAATAACAGTCTTCATTTGGAAGGCTGGATCTGGACATTTTCAGAGATATATGTGGAAGTTACATGCAGTTCTCTATGATGTTATGATAGCAAGAGATAAAGTTCGGACAGGATCTGGATTTCAAACAAGGATTAGTGCATATTTTAAGGCTCTTTTAACTGTCAAGCTAAAATTGGTTTTGTTTTTTCTGCAGTATTTATTGTAAGTTGCAGTGACTGTATAATTTCTAATTGTGTTAGTGTGTTAAAATCTAGCATGTCTGTTACGAGGGTCTATCAACCAGCTTTTGTCTTACTGCCCAGAGTATTAGAAAACCTTGATTCTCTGAAAAAAGCTTGAAAGTGTTGGAAGAAGTGAGTTAGGCTTTAAGCAGAAGCAAGAGGGTAGTGGGCTTGATTATTGCTGGTATAACAGCTTTAATTTCATTAATTGCTAGCACCACTGCTTCTGCAATAGCATTGACACAAGGAGTTAAGACAGCTATTTTTGTTGACCATCTAGCAAAAAAAATGTTACTAATGTGTGAGTATATAAAAGGATTTATATAGGTGACTGGAAAAATGGATTGATGCTTTTTATCCTATTCAAAATATATGAAGGAGGTTCAGGGTTCAAGAGTTAGGAGCCATCCCAAGTGTCATGACAAATATCATTGCAGTAGTGTTACTTCTAAAATTTACAATGATTGTCATTATAATTAGAAAAAAGTTTAAAGATATCTGTAGGGTATTTGGCATAATCCTAACACCTCTCTGGGTGTTTTAACTTTGCATAGTGAGATTATGAATTTAAAGAATGCTGCTTTGTTGAGCTTTGATGCTGCAGATAATGATGATAAAATTATCCATGGTCTGAGTTCAGTATTTCCATTTTGGTGAAACCTCAGCCATGGCATATATAGCTTGATCATGCTAGCCCTTCTTGTCCTGGGAACACTTTCATTCCTGCCCATCATGTTAAAGCTTGTCTCTAACTACATCAATAGGTTGGCAGCCAAAGTACATGACTTGAATCTGAAAACAGACCCCCAGACAGAGTTATTAATTTAGCAGGCTGGCAAGCCAAGGACGGATGAGTTTCTGCACAGAGCCTTACCAACCTAAGACAGAAGTGCATTGCTTAAGACGATGCATAGTCCACGACAGGTAAGGAAGATTTTCTTGTCAGAATGACCAAAGACAGGCTAAGTCTGGTTTGTGCAATTAAAAGGGGGAGATGTGGAGAGCTCTTGGGGCTGCCTGGCAGGAATCTAACATTGGCCAAGGAAAAGGAAATGGGCTGCTTGGAAGGAATCTGACATAGGCCAAGGACAAGGAAATGGACTACAGGCTGGAACAAAGAAGTAATTTCAGGCAGAAATCTAAATCCAAGGCTAGAACAAAGAAGAAATTTCAGGCAGGAATCTAAATCTTAGGCTAGAAAAAAGAAGTAATTATAGGCAAAAATCTAAATCTTAAGCTAGAACAAAGAAGTAGGCTTCAGGCATGAAAATGACTTTGGGCTAGGACAGGGAAGTAGGCTCAGATATTTTGGTCATCCTGATAAGCCCTTAGAAACAGTGATCACAGAAGTGATCACAGGACTCTGTTTATTGTTGTGCGTGTTCTTTGACTATCTGAGTTTATTGTCTTGCTTGTTCCTTGACTATTTACTTCTATTGTATTGCTAGTTCCTCAATCTAGAACTGACATTAATACTTGCATGTAATTTAAATGGCATAAAAGCAAAAAATGAGGAGAAGGGATGGTATAGAGGATTAGTGGGGGGGCGTGGAAAAGGGGAATGGCATCTGAAATGTAAATAAATAAAATATTTAATAAAAATGCAAAAAAAAAATAAAAATAGAAATGCAAATATATATATCAGGAATTCTCATGCTAGAGGCCAACAGGACACAGGCTTTGAGTGATCTGGACCAGGCCCAGTGGGAAAAGCATTTCCCTACAAAGAACCCACAGAGAAGACAGAAGTTTCACTTTTTAAAATCTTTGTATAGAAGTGACATCAGGTTGAGTGGTGGGCTCATCGGAAGCCCCCTCAGCCCATCAGTTTCACGCCTTGCTCTTCTCCAGAGCGAGAGTTAACATGAGCTGCAAAGGTTCTCTCAGGGCTTGTTATTAGTCGAGAATGGGGAGAGGCCTAGACAAATGTAAAATGCTAAGTACACATGCAAGGAACTTAGGAGCTATCTACAGCAAATGAGACTCCAAGCTTTCCTAAATGCTTCAGCCTGCTGGTTTCCAGTCACTCTAGGGCAGACCCAACATGCTGTGATACGCCTTTTTAATGTGGCAAGCCTCAAGGGTGGATTGAGTTAGGAAATGTAGCCTTCTTCTTGTGTTTACAGACAACACTATGACAGAGTAACTGAAAGCCTGGGACAGGTTTCCTCATAGTGGTGTTTAAGGAAAGTAAGAAAGTAGCTCAGTACAGAACAGCAGGCAGATCTGAGAGAAAGTGGCCTCGGCAAACAGGACAAAAGTGAAAACCAGCCCCAACCTCCTGCAAGATTGCACAAAGATGTGTTTGTTTGACAATACAACCATTTCTTGCAATTGGTCTCAGTTCCAGACTTCCCCGGGTATTGATACTGCATTTTGACTCATGAGACTGATGGCTTCCCAGACCTCACCAGCAGACCACAGGCTCTGGCCATCTAGCAGTCTGGGGAGAGAGCAAAAGAGTTTAGAAGGCATTGTTTCTCTGAACTTTCTGGTTCATGCAATTCTACATTGTGGCTATGTAGATATGTAAAATACATTTAGACTCTGCAACCCAGAGACAGATACACACACATACACACACACACACACACACACACACACACACACACACGCAGCAGGGATGGCAACAAACTGAGCTAGACAGTGAGCGGACAGGCAATAAACAACCTAGCCATGTTATGAGAACTTCCTTCTGCTAGCTCAGCTATCCCTGCAGTAGGCTAGTCTGGGCATGTTGGTCTCTGCAGCCAGAGTAAGGCGAAGAATTTGTTGGGTGGGGCTGACTTTATATTTGCTGACAAGGAGATCTGCTCTTTGTTAGCTGAGGAAAGGTGGCATTGAACATATACAGCAGACGGTGTGTGGTTGTTGCTAAGGGCCAGTTTGGCTCCCGTTGGAAGATTGAGAAAGAAAGATTATGCAAAACATCATAACTCCGGGATTGGCAAGTGTTTCATCCTTGTGTTTCACCTGACTCTACTCAACTCTGGGCTTGCTGTCTGACTCTTCAGCAGCCCCTCAACAAGCTCACCATTTGATTGCTAAATAGTGTCTGTGCCAACCTTCTGCCTGCCATGCAGGAAAGCCTCCAGACACCCATAGCCAAACAATGAATGGAGCCTGGGGACTCTTATGGAAGAACAGAAGGAAGGATTTGAGAACCCAAGGGGGAATAGGAACTCCACAGGAAGTCCAACAGCGTCAACTAACCTGGACCCTTGGGGTTCTCAGAGTCTGAACCACCAACCAAAGAACATACACGGGCTGGACCTAGGCCTCCCTGCTCATATACAGCAGATGTGCAGCTTGACCTTCATGTGGGTCCTGAACAACTGGAATGAGGGTTATCCCAAAAGTTGTTGCCTATACCTGGGATATGTTTTTCTAGCTGGGCTACCTTGTCTGGCCTCAGTGGGAAAGGAAGCGCCTACCCTCAGAAAGACTTGAATTGTCAGGGTGGGAAGGATACCCAGGGGGATGGGAGGGGTATGGGGAAGGGTTGTGGAAGGTGGTGATTGGGACGGGGCAGTGAGCGGGATGTGAATTGAATAATTAAAAAAAATTAAACTTAAAAAAACAAAACAAAACAAAATTCCTGGACTCTACTACAATATATTTAAGGCTTTTCAGCCGTCCTGTGACTGACATGTGTTATATGTAGTTGTATTTGCTGTGTGACGTGTGGCTGGAGAGTTCCCAGTTGCAATTAACATGGGAATAAAGTAACTTGTGTTTGCCAATCAAGGGCAATAGGGGTGTCTTCACAAATTGCAACCAATGAAAATCTATGAGTTTATTGTTATTTACACCATGGGAAAGTATGAATGTGTTTGTGTTTCTCATGCAGTAAATTATGTCAGGGTTCTCTAGAAGAGCAGAGCTGATAGATAGATAGATAGATAGATAGATAGATAGATAGATAGATAGATAGATAGATACATAGATAGATAGATAGATAGATACATAGATAGATAGATAGATAGATACATAGATAGATACATAGATAGATACATAGATAGATA
>NW_021621022.1:1113894-1123494 GCF_004785775.1 Grammomys surdaster
ATAGATAGATACATAGATAGATACATAGATAGATACATAGATAGATACATAGATAGATAGATAGAAAAATGGCTATAGAAAGGGGATTTATTAAAATGTCTTATAGGCTGTGGTTCAGCTAACCTAATAATGGCTGTCTACTAACAGAAGATGGTCCAAGAATCTAGTAGTTGTTCTGTCCTGGAGGCTGGATGTCTCAGTGAATCTTCAGTATATGACAGAATCCAGATGAATAGATGGCTCTATTGCCAGTGAAAGAATGGACTTGCCAGAGAGAGTGAGAGCAGGCAGGCACAGAGAGCAGCTTCCTTCTTCCGTGTCCCTTATACAGGCTGCTCTCAGATGTGTGGCTCAGACTGAAGGTGGATCTTCCCACCGCATAAAATCTAGATTAAGAGTAGGTCTTCCCGGGGCTGGAGAGATGGCTCAGCGGTTAAGAGCACTGACTGCTCTTCCAGAGGTCCTGAGTTCAAATCCCAGCAACCACATGGTGGCTCACAACCATCCGTAATGAGATTGGATGCCCTCTTCTGGTGTGTCCGAAGACAGCCAGCGACAGTGTACTCATAAATAAAATAAAGTGTACTCATAAATAAAATAAATAAATAAATGTTTAAGAGTAGGTCTTCCCACCTCAAATGACTCAATTAAGAAAAGTCCTTCACAAGTATGCCCGGCCAATTAAGCTTTAGTTAATTCCAGATGTAGCCAAGTTGACAACCAAGAATAGACATCACACACAGCATGCTCACAACAGTATGTACCCAGAAAGGATGGATTCACTGCACACCAGATTACAACGCCAGTCTTCTGAGTGAGGAAAAAAACCCGGAGCTTAGCAGGCTTTCAGAGCCAGGGCCTGCTGCTCTGAGCCACTAATGCCTCTTTTAAAATACTAGACTTAATTTCTGTTAAATCAAAACAATCTCACGGTAAGTCTCAACCTTCTCAGTGTGTGTTTGGGAAGCAGGGTGTAGGGGTTGGGCAGCATCTGTAGTTTCCAGAACTGTCTGTACTGATTTGGTCACTTCATTGTTATTTTTAACTTTATTTTGTTTATTATTATTTTGTATGTTGGTGAGCACGCACATACCACAAGGCACGCATGCATGTCAGAGAATAGTCTGTACAGTTGCTCTGTCCTTCACCCTAGGTATCAAACTCAAGTCAGCAGGCTTGCATGGCGAGCACCTTTACCCACTAAGCCATTAAGCTAGTCTATCTTTTCTATTTATTTAATTTTCTAATCAGGCTCGTGAAGAAGTTTAATCTCAACCATTGATTTGAGGTTGGGGTTCCCAAGTCATGGCTGTAGAGAGAAGTTAGAGGTTTCCAATGGGTTGTCTATGTAGAAAACCCAGGAGGTGAGCTGAGGCATTAAGAGCACACCCTGGCTCCTGGACACTGAGCGGAAACAGTATCTGCATGTGGTTAACACTTGGACAGAGGCCAAAGGAGTTTCCACACTGGCAAGAAAGACAGCAAAGCCAAGCCACCAAGAAAAAGACCAAAATATACAACAAACATGGACACAAATGTTAAAAGTGTCCAGGCACCCCTCTCAATGTAGCAATAAAACTGTAGTTAATTAAGCAGCAGAATTGAATACATTGGCAAATTTTCATTTTTCAAACTGATTAAGATCAATATGATCCTAATCAAAATAAGAAATATGATATATTTTCATGGAAATGTGGCTGTGAAGTTGAGCTGGAAGCATGGATATGTGAAAATAACCAAGAAAGAGATGAAGACATATAGGAAGAAACAAAGACAAAAAACTCTCAATAATGCTTTAATAGAAAAGTCCCAGCACAAAAGTTAACAGAAGAGAATCGAGTCCCTCAGCACATTCAAATGTATGTCAAAATTTATTATGATAAAGTGACTTCCGATTGCTGGAGAAGCTGAATTTTATTCTGATGAATAGTGCTGGTGCAATTTACTTTTTGAGGATAGAAAGGGGCCCAAAATCATATCCCCAAACAAATTCTTGATGAATTAAATAATTAAAAATTAAAAGCTGAGAAGAGAGAAAATTATTATAAAGTTTCATCAATTCCTCATCTGGGAGAATAGTTTTTAAGAGAAAAAAATGGGGAAGGATTTATGAAAGAAGACAGATGAGTTTTACACCAAAATTAAAACCTTTTGACACCAATATGTCAAACCTCAAAAATATCATGAGGCAAAAATACCTAAGGGGAGAGTACAGCATTTAAGGCAGCAGTTTCCATGGTTCACATATAGAGACCTTCCAAGAATCAATAACTAGAATATTAATATCTTAGACAGAATACTTCTATTATTTACAAGAAACAAATTGTATAACTGGAAATATTAGACAATAAACACTGAAAAAGTAAAGTCCACTGTTTAAAATATATTGGAAAGAAGATAGTATACATACAATTAGGGCATAATTTAAAGTGAGGGAAATCCTGTAATTATATGTTTAGGTAGAGGTTCCAATAAACAGGCGCTATAGAAGTGACTCAGTGGTTGAGACACTCTCAGTGCAATGCTGAGGACTGCGGTCTTGCATCCAGGACCTAGGAACTGTAGAAGTCTGTGCTGGGATGTAACCACAGCTCTGCAAAGCAGAGAAAACAGGAGCCTCTGGGAGGGACCCTGCCATTAAAGACTGCCAAGAGTGATAGCGGAAGGATACTCAACACCCTTTTCTGGCCTCCATGTTCATGCACAATACACACCCAGACGCATATGCACAGAGACATGCATACATACAAATGTACACACACATGTGCAAGCATAGACATGTACATACACACACAGAGGTGTATATTCCCAGACATACACAGGAACATATGCACACAGACACACACAGACACACACACACACATAGATATCTATATACAGACACACACACAGGGACATGTACACAAATACACACATAGTGACACGTATACACACACACAGACATGTACACACAGACATACACAAAGTATACACCCAGACACACATACAAGGACATGTTCACACACATACATACAGAAAGGTACAATACAGACATGTACACATGCACACACACACACACACACACACACACACACACACACTGTTTGGAGCTAGGAATGAGGAAACTCTCATGTACTGCAAGAGGAAGTGTGAGATTTTCAGGCTGAAATACAGTTATATGTCCAAAATCTTAAAGTTGTAAATGCAGGCTCACCTTGTAATTCCTCTGCAATGAATCTATCCTGAGGGAAGTTTTTAACAAATAATATTTAAGTGTTTAGGTACAAGGACTTTATTGTAGTGTTATTCCTAACTAAAAATTTATCAAAATATGTTTAAGGAATTACAGCACAGTTATATATTGCAGAAAATTGCATTCCCAAGGATATTCAAAGATTTGAAAGAAATATAAAATTAATATGAAATGAAGCCAAAGAGGCTTCCACGCCTCGTGGCTTGGGCTCTTCATGTATCTCTGTATATGTCCACCCATGGGTCCATGCCACCACCCATGGGTCCATGCCACCAGGGCAGGAATTGGCACAAAGGGAATAACACACAGTTGCCAGAATAGTGTGTTGTTAGTGGGTTTTGTGACATTCTTTTTTTTTCAGTTTTTTTATGAACAAAGTCTATTAGCTTTATCATCATAAATATTATTTTTGCAGTTCTCTCTGCTTCCGAGGGCTCCCCCTGCTGTCCACTTAGAAACTATGATGGATTGGCTTTGATAATCCGTAGTTGTGATTTCCTTTGTTTTCTAGAAGACTCTAATCTTTGGCCTAGTAATATTCTCCATGTCTCATTAACCTTATATGCAAGATATTCTAATTTGCGTATTTGTAATGACATGTTGTTATTAGTGGAGATATAATTCTTGCACACTAATCGTTTGTTTGAAAGGATCACTCAGTGGCTTGTCAGATTCTGACATTTTCACCACTCCAAGGGAAAGCCTGTACCATTAGCCACCAGTCCCTCAGCCCTCCCCCACCCTGTACCATTAGCCACCAGTCCCCTCAGCCCTCCGCACCCCTGGTAAACAGTGTGCAGCTTTCAGGCATGAGCTTGCCAACTTCAGACATTCCATAAAATGGAGTGATTGTGTGCCTGCCTGTTGCATCTGGCTTCCCTCCCTGTCTTACAGTCTTCAAGGCTCACCCGTGCTGCATCTGAACTTCGTTCTTTTTACCACTGAATAATATTCCGCTGTCCAAATACATCACATGTAGCCTATTTATTCACTAGTTAATAGGCATTTAGATTGTGTTTACCACCTTTTAGCTATCTTAATTAATGTTGTGATGAATATTCATGTGTACATTTTTATCATGCATTTTAAGTACCCTTCAGTGAAATGCTAATGCATATTGTTGCTCGATAGTTAACATTTGGAGAACTGAATCTTTTTATCCCTCCTAAAGGAGAGCATGTGTGTGTGCTCACTGCCAGTCACCAGACAGGGAACTGCTCAGCTCTTCCAGAGTGACTACATCATCTTGTATGAAGTAGTAGCTTTCTGTGGTTTGATTTGCATTTTGCTAACGACTATGAGTTTTGCTTTGGTGCTTTTTGGCCATTTGTATATTTTCTTTGGAGAAATGTTTATTTATATCCTCTGTCTCCTTTTAATTAGGAAATTTGTCTTTTTATTGTTGAGTTGCAATCATTTTCTCTCTATAACCAATGTTAGACTCTTGCCAGGTATGTGATTTATAGATTTTTAAATATTCTATAGTTATTTTTATTATTTTGTAATATTCTTTAAAACCAAAAAATCTTTTACTTATTAATCAAGTCCAAATATCTCCATCTCTTTTCTTGGTTATGCTTTTGGTATCACATCTACAAAATCATTTGCTGAATCCAGGAACATGATATTTGATGGCTATGATGCCTTCAGAGTCTCATGGCTTCAATTCTTACCTTTAGGTTCAGGTGCCCTCTGGGACCATCTACATTTTAGCATTTGAACATGGTGGGAGGGAGTCTCACCTTCAGCCTTTTGTAACTATGTTCTATGGTTTCAGTACCATTTGTCTATAAGCATGGCATCGCCCTTAGTGAACTGTCTTCATCTCCTTACCAAACATAAGTGTGTGCATTTATTTCTAATCTCAATCCTATGTGTTGATCAGAATAACTGTCGCAGCCCCTGCCTCAGTCCTGACTGCTATGAGTTCATGCTGTAGCTTTGAAAATCGAAATGTTAATCCTCCAACTTTGTCTTCCTCCTATTTTTCTAGAATTTCCAACTGAACCTTTGGATTGTCTGAAACTTTTATGTGAAAAGGCAGCTGAGATTTTGGTAAAAGTAACAAGGGAGGATCTGTGGACCAGGATGCAGAGTTATAACATGGAGTCCCAAGTCCACAAGGACAAACAGTTTAACATTATTTGAGCTCTTTCTTTGAATGGTGTTTTGCAGTTTCCATGTATTTAACTTATTTTGTTAAATATATTTCTAAGTTTTTGTTTAATGCTCATATAAATAAAATGTTCTTCATGTTATTTCCTGACTGTGCATAGTTGGTATAGAAAACTGTAAACGATTTTCTGCATAGTCTCTTCAGCCATGAGGCTACTTAACGAGCTTTTGATCATGATAGACTTTTGTGATTTCTTTAGCATTTCCTGTTTCAAGATAGGCAAACACAGATATACTTATTGATTCATTTCTAATGTGATTTTTTTAAAAAAAATATTTTTCTCCACTATTGCTGTAAGTCAAACCTCCAGAACAATGTTGAAAACAGGTAGCTAGGAAAAACCTCTTTTCCAATCTAAGTAAGAAGGTTTTCAAACTCTAGTATCAAGCATAATGTTATATTTTCTCCTTTATTTTATTTTATGTGTGCAGTTGTTTTGCCTGCACTATGCATGTGCAACAATGAATGCAGTACCCATAGAATGCATTGGATCCCCTGGGACTGGAGTCACAGACAGTTGGGAGCCACATTGTGGGTCTTGGGAATCAAACACAGGTCCCCAAGAAGAGTAGCCAGAACTCTTAGCCACTGAGCCATCTCTCTAGCCCTATGAAGTATAAAAGTAACTGTTTATGTTTATTATTCTGGCTATTCTGGTGTAAACCAGAATGAGAGAGTTCCTTTCTATATGAATATATTGGATGTTTTGACATGAATAATTTGTATTGTGGATGTAATCAGATACCTCATGTATCTATTCTGATGACCCTTTTCTTCTGTCTATGAAGGTGGTGTCTTAGTTTCTGTTCTATTGTTGTGACAAAGCATCATTGCTGGAAGCCGTCTCCTAGCAGAAAGCGGCTATCATCTTTGTAGCCATCTTGGGCCATATACCCTGACGAAAGACTTGTTTTCAACAGCCTACAACAGCTGAGCACTCTGATAAACATCTTGTTTTTCCCACATATCTTGTTTTGCTGTTTAGTGCCCCCAGCTGCAAGGCACATGTGGTAAAGTGTCTTTAGCTGCATTCCCCTGCTTGTGCTTATGTATACCTAGGATTTCCTTTCAATAAAGGGGACTTGACCAGGCTCTCTGTCTTGTCTCCATTCTTCTCATCTCTTGCTCCTCCATCCCCACTCTCTCTCTTGTTAGATCCTGTTGACTGACCCGAACGGGCCAGGACATAGTGGTCCCCAAACGTGGGGTAGAATGGGTCGTTACACACTATGACCAAGACAATTTATAGAAGAAAGAACTTAATCTGGGGGCTAATGGTTCCAGAGAGGTAGAGTCCATGACCATCATGGTGAGGAACATGGCAGCAGGCTGCAGCCATAGCACTGGGACAGTAGCTGAGATCTTGCACCTGATCCACAAGCCTGAGACACAGAAAGGGGTGGGGAGAGAGTTAGATGGGATGTCCGAGGCTTTTAAAACCTCAAAGCCCATACACAGTGACACACCTCCCCCAACAAGGCCACACCTCCTAATCCTTCCAAAACAGTTCCATCAACTGGGGACTAAGAATTCAAATACATAAGCCTATGAGGGTACATTCTTATTCAAACCATGACACATAGTATATGGCATTCATTTTTGGTCGTGTGCTATTAGCTTTGTTAATTTTAATATATTTATAAGAAATATTGATTTGCTATTTTTTGAGATGTCTTTGATACCCAGTATCACTAATCTCATATAACAGCTTGGTTTTTATTCTGGTTTTTTTTTTCCTGAAGAATTTCTAAATGATTGGTTCTAGTTGTTAAACACTTTATAGGATTTATGTGTGAAGCCATCCGGTTGGGTTTCTTTTTTTCCTAACTTGGTCTCTTACTTGTATAGGTTCATTCAGACTTTTTATTTCTTCCTGAGTCTATTTAGGAGCTAAAAATGTCTACCACCAAGATTAAATTGTTCAGAACATTACTGTACTCCATTTTCTTGTCCATGTAAGAATTTATAATATATTTGAAGTTAGTAGTAATGTCTCTCTCATCCCTAATTTTAGTAACTGGTTTTGTCTCTCTCTTTTCTTAACCATTTTAGGACAGGATCATCATTTTTGCTGATCTGTGTAAAGACTCAACCTCACTCCCACTGATAGTCCCTATTGTTTCTGTTTTCTCTGTTTTCCTCTATTTTTCATTATTTCCTTCATTCTGCTTTTTATTAATCGAGTTTGTGTTTGGTTTTGTGTGAGTGTGTGTGTTTTCTAGTATAAGGTTTGTTTATTTTTATTTAAGATCTTTTTCAAAATAGACAGAATTTTCAAAAAATATTTTTACAGCCATTTCTTATTGTTATCATCATACTCTATAAATGTTTTGGTATTTGTATCTACACCCTCTCCACCTCTATGACTCTATCCCTGTTTGTGTCTATGTCTGTCTCTCTGTCTCTGTGTCTCTGACCGTGTCTATCCCTCTGTATGTCTCTCTATTTATCTCTCTGCATGTCTCTGTCTCTCTCCCTCTCCCTCTCCCCCCCCCATCTCTTTCTCTCTCTCTTTCTCTGGAGGGGCATTGAACTCACGGATTCTTTTGTGCACAGCAAATGCTTTGCCCCTGAATTGTATCCCAGCCTTTGACGTTCCATTCTCACCCATCTTGCAGCATATATGATTTACCCTGTGATTTCTCCTTTGATTTGCTCATTATTTAAGGTTGTGTTGCTGGATTTTCACGTATTAGTATATTTTTCAAGTTTCCTCTTGCAGTTGGTTACTAATTTCATTCCATTGTGGTTGGAGAACGCATATGTTATAATTTTGTTATTTTTAACCTTAGATGATTCTCTCTTTCAAGTGTTCTCTGACTTCCACACACACTGTGTTATAAAAGCAGACACACAATAAATAACTGTAAAACAAACAATAAAAAACCCCCACAGATTTTGAGCCTAATATATGGTACACTCTGGATAACACCCCATGTGCCTATGTGCATTTCAGAACATGTGTTGTGCTGTTATATGTGTTATATATGTGTGCTACAGATACCTGGTAGGGCTGCTTAGCTTTATAGTTAATTCAAGGTTTTGTTTTCTTGTTTGCCTTTTGGCTGGTTTATCTGCCTGTTATTAAAAGTCAGATAGTAAAATCACCAGCTAGTAGTAATCACTATTAAAATGCTATTTTTGATTTATGTTTTGGGACTCTGTTATTAAGTACATGTGTTAATAAATATCATGCTTGTTTGAAGTATTGGCCTTTATTTTATTTTTGTATACCTTTTAAAAATTGGTTTGTCTTCTAAATGTTCTCTGTCTGGCGATTCGTCTTAAAGTTTACTTTCTTTTTTATTCTTTTTTTGGTCTTTAAATTTACTATGGGTAAAGTTTTCATGGAGGATCTTTTCCAGTTCTTTTATATTCAGCTTTTAATACTTTTAAATTTGAAGTATTTCTTTGAAGGCAGCATTTAAGTCTCAGAAAGGGTTTTAATAGATGAAAAATAGCTCATGCTAATATATAATGTTATCAAAAATAGCTCAGGCTCATATATAATGTCATTAAGGAGTTAAAATGAACATCCCCTTTGGGCAGACCTGTGGAAGGTTGTGTGAGGTCACTTTAAGATGTAGAGCCTGGCTGGCTGTGATGAAACTTCCTGGTAATCATAATTCAATGAGGAGGAAGAAGAACAAGCCAGGGGCTAGCCTGGACTACAATTTTCAGTGATTAGAGATGGTGGGGCATGTTTATAATCCTAACATTCAGGATGCTGAGGTAGATGAACCAAAAGTTCAAGAGAAGCCCAATCAGACAGGACTGGAGAGAAGGCTCAGTGTGTAAAACCTTATCTTTAATAGCACGAGGCCCTAAGTTCAGATCTCAGGACCTATGTAAAGAAGGATGCAATAGTGTGCACCTATAATCATAGTGCCCACACCTCAAGATGGGAAATAGAGTCAAGGGAATCCTTGGAAGGTCATAGGTCAGGTTGCTTGGCACCTTGGCATGTGCAGAGTAAACAACTAGAGATGCTGTTTCAAACAGGAAGATGGCGAGAACCAACACCTGAGGTTGTCCTCTGACCTCCTCTCTCTCTCTTTTCTCTCTCTCTGTAGTCCTCTCTCTCTGTGTACTCCTCTCTCTCTCCCTCCCTCTCTCCCTCTCTCTCTCTCCTCCCTCCCTCCCTCCCTTTCTCTCTCTCTCTCTCTCTTTCTCCATATATATGTGTGTGTAT
>NW_021621022.1:1133494-1139569 GCF_004785775.1 Grammomys surdaster
CCTCTCTTCTTTTCTCTTCTCCTCTCCTTTCTTCTCCTCTCCTGTCACCTCCTTTCTTCCTCTCCTCCCCAAGGTTCTCTTTTTTCTTCTCCTTCTCCCTTCTTTCCCTTTCTTCCTCATTCCTCCCTCCTTCTTCTCCTTATTCTTAGAAACAGCCTCTCTGTTGAGCTTGAACTTTCTGTATAGACCAGATTAGCCTCACATTGGCCTCAAAAACAGAGAGATCTACCTGTCTCTGCCTTCCAAGCCCTGGAATTAAATTTGTGTGCCCCACACTTATTCTTACTTCCATGTTCCACTAGATCCAGTTTGCAAGACCATTTTGGTGATACTTAGAAACAAACAAACAACAAAAAGGGAAAAATCACGAGATTAGCAATAAAAACACAGCCAGTCTGGGAGCTCTCATTCTGGTCCTCGATGAAAGCACCAGACCTTTCTCCCCTTCATGTATCTGCCGTTGGTAAAGTGTCTGGTCAGAAAGCTTTACTGCCAAGTCTCTGGAGGCAGAGAAGATGGAAGAGACTTCCACAGCATCTACCCTTTTCTTAACAGATGGTACTGGATTTTCCCTGAAATCAGACTTTCAACGACACTGTACCACTGCAGTTGGTTTACTCTTGGCAAAGCAAGGCTTCCTGCTTTTCAGAAAACATGTTTATAGCGGCTGAGACAAAGGGCTCAAGAGTGTTCATTCCTGCTTTCCTGCACACCAATCGGCTCTTTCAAAACAGCATTTTAATTATTTAAGTGCATTGGATCAGAAACATCTGAAGTAAATTTTCTTGAAAAAACGTAAAATAAAGCTAGCCTTTGAAGCCAAGGGGAGAAAGTGCTTGGCTAGCTAAAAACAATTTAGGTTTTGTGGTAACCCCAAAGTGTTTGAAAAACAATTTACATATTTGACAAGCTCAAAATGTCTCTGGAGTAAGCCTTGTTCTGAGCCTAAAATGGACAATAAATGTGAACATTTAAAACAAGGGTCATATGGAGTTGGAGTTTATGGGGTCTCAGATTTAGTACTCAAAAGTTGGAAATGCCTGTTCTCATTTTCTTACAGAGTGTATTTTTTCAAACCATTAACTGTTCATGGTGTCAAGATAGGCTAAATAGTTCAATAATTTAATAATTTTGTGGTATTTTAATAGAATCTATCTCAAACAAAGGACAGAATACTTCAGAACTTCAGGCACACTCAGAGCCTGGAGTCTGGGACACGTCATTCTATAAGATGAGTCAACTGGAGGGTTTTGGAGACTTAACTTCAGTTTATGAGAGAGTCACCACAAGGTTGTGAAGTGCTTGTTAATTTCTGTGGTCCCCATGTTGCTCTAGAAAACTCCGTTGTTATCAAAAGTGTCTCCTCATTGGTGACCTCATGCCAGCTCAGCAGTGAACTGCTTTTCTGGCAGCTGGTGGTGGCAATTAAGTAGAGAGTAAAACCAGACACCACAGAAAGACATTAACCCATTGCATTGGGTAGGGATCACACCCTCAGTGATTGTTCAGTGATTGATGGTAAGACGCTCGTGAGCATAAGCTGGAAGACTGGGTTTTGTCTCTAAATATGTCAGTGGTGGTCAGATTCTTCAGCTCCTTTCTGTGGCTTTGTGGATGTCTGTTCGGATCTAGGGAACAGAAAGGAGATGGAAGTGACACAGGGCTCTCCGCCAAGACAGGTGGACAGCTGACAAAGCAGTCGCTTCTCTGGAACTTAACACATGGCCTGGGTTTCTCTAATGGTAGCTTGGCTTTATGGGATCACTGCTGCTTCTGGGAAGTATTTAGAACTATGGGTCACACCTTTGGCTAGATGTCTGGCTTTATTTATTTCTGGAGTCTAGAACATGTGCTGCAAATGCTCGTTGAGTTGATTTGTAGAGCTAGCCCCCCCTTTTTAACCTCAGAATGACATGTGCATTTATTCTTGAGTCTATATGAGGCAAGATCTCATGGTTTAGGCTGGACTTGCCTTGAACTGGAGATTCTCCACACAATAGTCTGTGTTGCTTGGCTTTTGCATTTAACTCCTCTGTGAGAACCAGTGAGCAGATACCTACCTTCCTTAACCTCTTGCTGGGAGTCACACAGAGTACTGTCAGTCCAGAATTGACAGCCAAATCCTAGACCTCTAATAGCTCACAGAAGAAGGGTGGATCTAAAAGCAAATGTTCTGTTCACATTTTAAACTGTGTGTTAATAAACATTTATCCGCTCTGACATCTGCTTTTCCACTTCTCCATAGGCATCATTTTCTTTGCCGTGACCAAATACATGGCCAGAAATGAGGCAAGTGTAAGAGTGGGGGTTTTTATGTTTGTTTTGTTGGTTGTTTTTTGTTTTTTATGTTTATTTATCGATTACCCTTCAGCTTAAGAAGAGATACAGTTCTTTGTGGCAAGGTGACAGGGTCTTACACCGCCTTGACTTACACCGAATCGCATCTGTGATTAGAAAGCAGACAGCAGAGAATGGGCCCGATCCCAGTGGATTACTTTCTTCAGCAAGGTTCTATCTTCTAAGCCTCTAAACCTTCTATAGACTTTTAAAACAGCATCACCAGATGAGGAAAAATGTTCCAACACCTGAGCCTCTGAGGGACAGTTTGCCTTCAATCTACTACACCCCAGTTTGCATCCAGGTTCCTGATCTCTGAGCACAGAGGATTCTGTTTGATGATGGTTTCCTTTGTCATACTTCACCTTCTCTGAGGAAGTGTGACCAGTCATGTGCTGTGTGAATTTCCAAGGAATGCCCAGAGGGTGACAACCTAGCTGGAGAAGCTGCTGTCCTAATAGTCTCCCCATGTGTCCTGGCCTGAAACTCACTATCTGAAAAGATGCTGAACTTGAGAGGGAAAGCCCAGAGCTGGATGGAGGCAGAAAGAGAGCTCCATGGAACAGCCTTGAAGCTGAGCAATACACTCCCAGTTTGTTTTTTAAGGTGTTCTTGTAGTGTTATTTTGGAAGGGGGTGAAAAAATATTTATTAACAGATTTTAAATGGAAGTTTCTAGTAAAAAGAAAAGTATGATAAAGATTGTACAGATGACTAAGTTAAGATGTTGCAGACCAGAGCCAAATTCTTTTAGACAATTTTTAGCCTTATTGAAATTCATTCATCACTTATCACCTTGAGTGGCTTAATGTCTTTTGAAATATATCATTGAAGAGTATCAGCTTCCACCAAAGCAGGTCTAAAGCCTATAGCTTTAAATTTTCTCTGTCTTGATATAACTCACCCACCAATGGCCCCCACTTGTATGCTTGGTAAATGCCATGATTTATGACATTCTTTGTTCTGTAATTAATAAAATCTAATGTAACTCCTTCCACAGTGCAACACGTCTTTCAGGGCAACTTGAGTCCAGGAGGACATGGTCATTCATGTAATAAACTCTTACTCTCTTGGAGGTAGGACTGAAGCTTTTGTGTTAATGAAAGACAGTGTATACCAGAGGCTTTTATATGTGGGGATTCTGAGTAGAGGAAACTCAGCGCCATGACAGGAAGGCCGAAAACTTCCTTCAGAGAAGGTAATCCTTGAATAAACTCTGGATGGGGAGCTGTACTGTGTCACAGGACAAGGTTGCAAAGAGAGAGACTATTGAAAGCAAAGGGCAGAGTGCTACACGCTTCACTAGTGATCAGAAGGAGTCCTTGACATCCCTGCTGGGAGAAGGACCAAGTTCACAAGGCAAGTTCACTGTAAGTGAGCAAAGGGAGATGCCAGTCCAGGCAGGCGATACCTCCATTTCCAGCTCGCCTCCCTTCACACCTCTTGGCTCCAGCAACAAAACAGTGGCACCATTTTAAGATAGCCACAGACACTCTACTCTCTCAGAGCCTCTAACAGCCAGGCATTCTTTAAAGCACATAAATTGCAGATGGGGTAAATAAAATGGCTGCATAACACCTGTTGTGAATAAAAATCTTGTTCCAGATGTCAGTGAGGAGACCCTGGGAATGAAAAAGAATTAAGTGGCTTTCACTCTCAGAAAGTTTCTTTTAAGGCTGAAGGCTCTCACAGACACAGGTGTACATACTGATAAAGCAATTGAAGAAAATTGGGAAACGGAGGTGTGGTGGGGGGACTGGGACAGTGTTGAGTGTGGGCCGAAGGGAGGTGGCTGTTACCAACAAGGTTCCACTGAAGACACTGGTGTTGTGTCATTTGCTGGTTGACAATTATTTCCTACTCTTCTTGTAAGACTGAGTAGAATTTTCAGAGTATGGGAACAGAAGATGGAGAAGCAGTAGAGCTTGGGTACCAGACCACCCAGCAAGATCATGAATAGCTTGCCTTCTGGTCTCTTGTGGGGGAAACCTGCCTTGGAGAGAGATGAGTTTAGCTAGAGGATGCTTCAACTGGGTGAAGGGTGATGCAGTGTGCCACTGAAGTGCAGAAAGGTGTTGAGGGAGGTTGAAGTTAATACAGAACAGAGATGCAGGAAATTACTACAGCTTATGATGCTGGGACAACTTGGGAGCATGTCATCAGGAAGTTGTCTGGTCATGTCTCCCCCAGATATTCCTGGCATTTGCTTTTTTTGTGGTTTGGGATTCTGTAGACTCAACAGAGAACAAGGTCAGAAGAAGAAAGCTGACCCTGTTATGGGATGGCTTTGGAAAAATGGTATATGGAAGGAAAAGCCTGACCATAGAAAAACCAGGATCTTTGTGGCTGGATGTTAATATCAGGATGTGACATCTCTGAATGTTTGAAAATTGGGACAAGGAGAAAGATAAAAATCTCATTTGTTTCACATGCCAGCACATAGCTCTGCCTTCCAGGGGTGAGGGACTCTCTGGATCACAGAGAGGTTATGGGAAGCAGTAAGAAACCGGCCACAAAGTGAGAACACAGCCAGTATCAATTTCAGAACATTCTTGTCACTGAGGAAAGTGCCCCTTCAACCCTCCTGCCTGCTGTCTAGGGGTATATCATACCAAATGGCTTACTCAAGTTACTGTTGAATATTACCTCAAAGGGAAATGAGACTGGAGAGAAAGCCATACATTAGAGCCCAGGGAAGGTCTTTGTGATCTCTAAAAGGTTCCATGATTAGAACTGTTAGCCATTCTGGGGTTGTATTGATCTAAGCTTGGTGTCCTTATCTCAGAAATGGCGTTGGGCTTAGGATAGAATGCACTTGTCTGAAAGAGAGGCTCCAAGATGGGGCATACTATGGATGGTCAGGTTCGTTCTCATTATCCAAGGACAATGCAAATTACCCATAGGTCTGCAGGCCAAAGAGAAATGCCGTTGACCTCTTCCACTGCTTTGCTTGTCTTTTGACTGTATATACTGTGAGGTGGTGGCTTAAATGTGTAGATTTTAGAACCACCCTGTTTGAGGTTTGCCATTTAGTGTGTTAATCTTATGCGAGGTCCTTAGTTTTGGGGATGGTCTCATTTCCTCCTTTACAAACTGGCCCATGTTAGAACAGTGTGTATGTCTCCTTAGCTCCCTCAAGATGGTTGCTTGGACACTGACAGGTCATTCTCCACAGTGTATCAATTTTGTTTCAGGTTTTCTGTCATATTACTTTATGAAGACATTTTGATACAGATATGTTGTTTGTGCAGCCAAGAGAACTTTCATTCTTTGATGCATACAATTCCTGTTTTATAGGAAAGTAATTTTTTGGTCCCAACAAAGGTCAACTTTCTGGCTTAATTCTACATCTAACTGCAATCCACTTAAGATTGTTTTTAACTACTGTATGCTTTTATTCTAAAGACTGTTTTAAAATACTGCATGTTTTTATTCTAAAGATTTTGTCCAATTCTCTCAATAATATTTTCTGAACAATTTGTTATTTCTACATTCATTTGTGGGTCTTTTCAGACATTAAATTCTCACATGTAATATAGTATGTTTTTTTCTTGTGATTTTTTTCTAATAGCACACTGTTTGACCTGTGTTTTAATATTCACTCACATCAGTCTTCTGTATTATTTTTCCTTCTCCAAATCTTGTTGCTGTGTCTACATAAAATCCTAGGTCATTTATGATGGAGAAGGAGGAGAAGAAGAAGAAGAAGAAGAAGAAGAAGAAGAAGAAGAAGAAGAAG
>NW_021621022.1:1139579-1190779 GCF_004785775.1 Grammomys surdaster
AGAAGAAGAAGAAGAAGAAGAAGAAGAAGAAGAAGAAGAAGAAGAAGAAGAAGAAGAAGAAAATGTGTAACATAAGCTCTTCCTGCGTGAAACCTGGCCTCTCCTTTTCTAGGCACACTACTGTCTATCCTGCATCCTATACATTTTGAGAACAGGAGTTTGGTGATTGGCACATGTTTGTCCTTTGTAAGTGTTTGCCTCTTTAGCCAGATGCATGGTTCCTGTTGACTCAGGGAGGAATCTCTCCAGCATCCTACCACAGATGGTGCATTGTTCAGTGTCTTTGATCACTTGTACTAACATCAAGGTGGCAATGGCAACAGTGAGTATGGAATTGCTCAATATCTGCCTTTACCACCCTGACTCTCCTGGCTCAACTAAGGAAATTAATGAGCAAGTGTTCATTTGTCAGCATCAGTCTTCTGACTCTGCAGAAACATGAAATGGACTAAGATAAACTCCTTCATATAGTCACTTGTAGGATCTCTGTCATTTTCTACCCCAATAAAGCCCTCCTCTCGGTAGGAGGAGGAAAGGGGTAAAGAAAAGATCATTGCTTATAAGCTAGCAGAGGAAAGAGAAAGTCCCTATCAGTAATTCCGATTTCTAAGGAATTATGGCCCAGGGTATAATCATCCTGAGAACTCCATTTCCATTCCCTTTATTCATCTAGTGATGTATGTGTTCAGTTATCCGTGTTCTCATACAACCAGGAGAAGCTAAAGGCACTATGGAGCACTGGTGGGGCCAGCTCTAAGAAATGAAGACAAGAATGATCATCTGATTTTGTGGGCACTTGTGGGTCTAGTGGATGAAACGCATGGCTCAAATGAGAAAACAAAGAGAAATGCTAAATAGCGACAAACCACAAAAGACAACGTGTCCCAATGAGAGGGCATGGAGCAGGGGTACAGCTTGAATTGGGATGAGTCTTGTGGGTGGTGGAATTGAGCCAAAGCTCAAAGAGAAGGAAGCATCACTGGGAAGATCTCAGAAGAGAGGCCTTCTGGATGAGGCGGATCCCTGTGGCAATGACTTTGAATTGTCTTAGGAAATATAGACAATGACTACAGATTTTGCAGGAGAGAAGCCAAAGAAGCAGCAGGACCAATCAGTCTGCTGAATTTGCCTCCCGTGTCACTGTGAGCCAGGAGCAGCTAAACAGAGGATGGACTGGAAGTTGTCTACCAAACACCATGTGCTGGTTGACAGAAGCTAGAGACATTTAAGAAGAGAGAACCTCAAATGGAAGGAGACTTTCATTGTATTGGTCTGTGGGCCTTTTCTTGGTTACTGGTTGATAAGGGAGGTGCCAGCCTAATGTGTGCAGTTTCACCCCAGAGCAAGTGGTCATGGGTCATTCATCTATAAGGCAAACTGAGTAAGCCATGGGAAGCAAGCCTGTAACAATGTTCCTTCCTGGCCTCAGCTTAAAGTTCCCATTTAGTTCCAAACATAATTTCCCTCAGTGGTGGTTTGTGACATGAAAGTGAAAGATGAAATAAACTCTTTCCTCCCGAAGTTGGTTTTGAACATGGTTTTTATCATAGCAAGGACACACCAAGGACCACAGAGGTGTGACTCCCTGTCTTTGGACATGGTGTTTTCATTGTTACAAAAACTTCTACCTTAAATTTTCACTGTTGAAGGAATGAATTGTTGAAATTACTCTTTTGCTTTAGGCAAAAAATTTGACAAAAACAGACTTTTTATCCCAGTGACAAGACACCTAGCAGAAGAGCCAAAAATAGGGACGATTTGCTTTATTTCGATCATGGTTTCCAAGCACTCAGTGCTTCCTATAGAAAAGTGGAGAGGAGAAGAGCAACTTACACCATGGTGACCAGGAAACAGAGTGATGACACTTGTGCTCATGGACTTTCTCCTTTTCATCTATTCCACTTAGAGTCCAGCCTAGGGGATGGTGCCGCCAGCTCAGGGCTGGCCTGCTCTTACTTAGACACACCTGGAGATAGACTCTGAGCTGTGCCTTATACTAACTACCTGGATACTTCTCAGTCCTATCAGGTTTAGCCTTCACAATAGACCCCACTGAAGCAAAGTAATGATCTGGAAGTTGAAGCGGATCAAACCTGAGACCACAATCTAATATTTAACATCCTTTCTACTTAACTCTGTGCTGTTGAACAAAGACTCCCTTGTTTGAGTAGTTATGAGTAGATGATGCCAACACGAGGGATAAGAAATTGTAGCTCTGCCCCATTCCTGGGTCCCATAGGGATGGCAAGTACTAAGATAATGAAATAGAACAGGTTTTTTTCTTTTTAAACATGATAGGGCTGTCCCTATGTGTTTTACTTTACCAGGGCTACTATAAAGACAAGTACTTTCCCTTTTATTCCTCAACTGGTTATTGGCAATTGTACTAGTTTGCTAGGCTGCCACAAGAAGCTATATAGGTGGAGTGGCTTAAGATGCTCACTTTCTTGTCGCTCTGAGGGCTGCAAGCCTAAGGTCAAGCCAAGGCTCTTTCTATGATGGCAAGTGTCCTTTGTCCTGTGTCCCCTACATGATATGTCCTCTGTGTGGGAACACTCTTGGGGATATTTTTACATGTGTTAATCTTTCATGGAGACAGCAGTCAAACCAGCTACAGCCCACTATAGTGACCTCACGTTAACCCAATCACCTTTCTAAAATTGTGTTTTCAATTTAGTCATCATCAGAGGGACCTGAGTTTGGAGTTTTGACTATGAATTATGGGAGGACAGAGTTTAGTTAACAACATTAATGGAATCTCAGAAACAGATTCTATTCTTTTGCTTTTAAGTTTTCTGAGAATATAGTATGACATCAGTAAACAATGGAAATTATTTTAAGGAAACAAAGCTTTATTTTACTTAATGTCTGATTCTACTGTCTAGACTCTCAGAAAACGATAACACTGGCTATGAAGGAGAGCAGCAAGGTTGAGGACAGAGATGGGTGCTGGGAGTGCCAAAGTATAGCGATATACAACTCTGAAAGTGGCAGTGACAATGTTACCCATTGCTGTGTATGACAACTTAAAATAACAATAAAATTGTTGATAGTTTTTTTGAGTGGGAAAATCTCATTTTAACATAAATTTTAATGTAACATGTTCATATAGACATTAATTGAACAAATTCTCATTGAATCTCTGTTACATTTTAGGTGCCAAGGTTATAGTGCTGAACGAAACAAGCAAAGCCCTGTCTGCAATGAGCGTACACCACTTTATCTGGGGAAATAGATATGAAAAGCATCATGAAGGACAAAGGACATTATTAGTATATGGTAAATGCTGTGGAGATTAGACTACCAGGGAGGGCAATCAGGGTGGGCATCTGAGTGAGTGGACAAAGTGTGGCAGGAAGAGGAGTAAGTACAAAGAGACCCAAGGTAAAAGGAATAGCTAGAAAGCCAAGTTTATCTACTGGAGACAGAAGACAAGGTTACATTGTGCGATGCTGGAAAACACTGAATTTTAAAGGGAATGAGAAGTGATGGAAATGCTTTGAACTGAAAAGTGACAACGTTTGTGTTTCAGCAGGATTCCTCTGGCTGCTATGTTCAGGACTGATGATAGAGAAAAAAGCCAGGAGCCAAGACTGGTGACATAACTCTGACTTACACAGGAAGCTGAGGTGGGAAGATCATAGGTTCAAGACTTGCCTGAGCTACAGAGTAAATTCAAGGCAAAGAACTGCCTCAAAAATAGCAATAGAGGCTGGGTATCTAGACCAATGGTAAGGCACCTACAGGGAGTATTTGAGACCCTGGGCTTGATGCGCAGTGTGGGCAAACAGGGAAGTCATGTGTGGTGGAGAATGAGGGTAATACTCAGCAGATCCAGGCAGGAGCATTTTGAATTTGAAGCTAGCAGAAAGAGTGTGGAGATGATTCTTAACTGCAATCAGAAGCAAGAAAAGTGGTTATGTAGATGAGGCCGTAGAGGGAGTGAGCGGTGATCAGGTGCTAGGCATGTGGTGACACCAGGGTCAGGTTTGGGGGAGGGCATAAACAAGTACTCCACAAATTTCATTTTAAAAAAACAAACAAACAACTGAAGACATTGTATCGAACTTTGGGGGCAGCACTGTGAGAATAAAAGTTATGGAAGGTCTATGACACTAATTTGGAGACATTGAACAGAAACCCACATAGAGACATGGCATAAACACTTTTATGTGAGTTTGGAGTTCTGTGGTGGGGCTCTGCACCAAAGGGCTCAGTTTGAGTGTCATGACCATGTGACTGGAAACTAAACCAGGAAAATGGATAATAGCTCCAAAGAAAATAGTATATGCAGAGTAGACCAGGGTCTAAGGTGCGTGCCAATATTTAAAGGTGGAAGGATGGTGGAGAACCAGAAGCTGGGAAGAGTGTTTGCTCCATTAGGAGAACAGCCATGTGGCATAGCCCTGTAAACTAAAGAGAGGTGGGAATATCAAATGTGGTAAATGCAGCTGATGGGTCCACTGAGCATCCTCTCTACAGAGGGACTCAGCAAAGGGAGGGGGATGGCGAGTGGCCAGAAGAGTTTTATCACGCAGGCAACAGAGCAAAGCCAACTAGAGCATGTTGATTGTTGGCTAAAGTGGGAGGAAGGGAGAAACAAAACTTGTGAACAATTCCTTCAGATTTTAGCAAAGAGAGTGGAACAAAAGTTATTGAAAGGAAGATGGAGTTTAGAGAGAAAACTTGAGAACTTTATAAACAACTGCTTTACCAAGACAAACTTCATATCCACTATCTTTATACTTAAGGTGGTCTTCCCATTGACAAATACAAGTGTATACCTGCATTTAAACAGTATAAAAGCAAAAAAGGAGGAGGAGGGATGGGATAGGAGGTTAATGGGGGGGAAATGGGGAAAGGGAATAACATCTGAAATGTAAATAAATAAAATATTGAATAAAAAAGAAGTGTATATAAGCATAGGGTGAATTTTAAAATTTGTATGTATTATTCAATGACTCAACAGAGCTAATTAGCACATGCTTTATACCACACACTTACTTCTGTTGTGAATATATGTACATTAATACATATATTCTTAATGACTCTGAAAACACTGTGACCTGTAGACACTGTGTTAGTCAGTTTGTCATCATGGTGGCAACACACCTGATGCGACGAACTTAAAGGAGAAGCGTTTGCCTTGGCTCACAGTTTGGAGATTCTAGCCCAAGGTCCCCTGTCTTTACTGTCTGGGATGCTGAGGCAGGGTACCACAGCAGAAGGGTGAGGCAGTCTAGAAGCAGAAGGAGAGACACAAGGAAAGGCTGTGAATAGGACACCATTCAAAGGCAAGTCCCAGGGACATCCATCTTCCAACCAGCCTCAGAACTAAGTGTCCACCACCTCCCAGTGATATATTTAAAATCTGAAGTCATCAATTGATTGGTAAAACTTTTGTAAACCAATCACTTCTCAAAATACACACACACACACACACACACACACACCACTGCTTCAGGTACCAAACCTTCAACGCCTGAGCCTTATAGTGGGGACACGTCATATCCAAGTCATGAGATGCCGTGCTGTAGAATAGATCCCTTGTACATATATTTTCTAGCTAATAAAATGTAGGAATCTTCTCTTCCTACTTTCCACCCACCCCTACCTGCTATCCTTGTGAGATCCAGTTTTTAGATTTCACACATGAGCTCATTCAGCATCCATCAATCTTCTGGGCCACATCCCCTAGTACTTCTGGGTTCATGCACATTGGAGATGGTAGAATCTCCTTATTAAAAGGCAGGATGGTGCAATCAGTTGTCAGTAAGTAATAGCATGCTTTCCTTAACCATCCATCCACTGATAGACACACAGGTGGGCTCCATATCTGGGCTATTGTGAACAATGCTTCGGCACAGTTGTCTCTCCACCATACTGATTTCATTTCCTCTGGATGTATACCTGGTAGTGGGATTGCTGGATCACGAAGTAATTCTATTTTTATTTTTCTCTTTTTTAAAAAAAGGAGTTTCCATACTGTTTCCCATAATGGTTGCACCAACTTAAAAGGTATCTATTTTGAGTGTTCATTTTGATGAGTTCTGACAAATTTATATGTCCATGAAACCACCACCCCAACTAAGATATAGCAAGTTACCTCACCCCCCAAAAGTTCCTCTGTACCCCATTTCTAGCTAATCCCTCTTGCAGACCCAGGCAACCACTAATCTGCTTTCTGTCACTATACATTATACTTGTTTTTTATAGAATTTCATTTAAATGAAAGCATATGGCATGCCATCTTTATATTTATATTTTTTCACAGAGCATAATTCTGTTTAGTCCTCCCCACCCTCCCACTTAGTACGTAACAACCCTTGCGTTTGACTCTGGGTAGCACTGTTTCACATAGATAACTGTCAGTCATTTACCTAGACACCCGATGGTGGGTATTTATGTCTCTTCCAGCTTGCTTCTATTTGAAAGGTAAGGGCCGTGAACACTTTTTATACAAGTCTTCGTGTGGACCCGTGTTTACATTCTGCTGGGTAAACACTTCAGAAGTGGAATTGCTGATGTCGAGGTGCGTATCTGTACAACTTTATAGGAAGATACCAGATTGTTCTCTACAGTAGCCATGTGATCTCTTTACACTAGAGTGGAAGAGCTCCAGTGGCTCTGGCTTCCCTAAGACCTGGAACGGCTACTCCCATTTTAGGTCACCCATGGGGTGTGCTATGTACATGCTATGGCAGCTTTCTACCTCTGGCAAGGAGGCTGTCTCCTCTGGGTAGTCTGCCTTACTGTCTGGAGTTAGTAATGGCCCTCTCACCTTCCTGTATGTAAGAAATGCCTGTATCAGCTGGCTAGGTGCCTTTGTTCTTCTCCATGCCACAGGGATTTTGTTATTTCAGTCTTTTGTTACTGTTGGTGATAATTAGCATAGGAAGATGGTTTATATCTTTGTTTGGGGATGTGTGTGTGTGTCTGTGTGTGCATGTGTGTGTATTTGTCTGTCTCTGTCTCTCTGACTATCTTTGTCTATCTCTGTCTCTGTCTCTCTGTCTCTCTGTCTCTCTGTCTCTCTCTCTCTCTCTCTCTCTCTCTCTGTGTGTGTGTGTGTGTGTGTGTGTGTAATTTGTTTGGTGCTTTAAATGAACTTACTTTATTTTCTTGGTTTAGGTTGTATTTTTTTTTTTTTTAGTTTTGAAATTAAATTGTTTTTATTTTTTAATTTTTTTCCTTTTTTTATTGGATATTTTATTTATATTTCAGATGTTGTCCCCACACCCAGGAACCCCCCTCCCAGCCCCCCGCCGCCGGGGTGGGTGGGGGGGGGGGGGGGGGCGGGGGGGGCGGGCAGGGCCCCACCCTCGAATTCCCTCACACACGGCATCCAGCCTTCATTGGACCAATGATCTCTCCCACCTATACCCGACGGGGCCATCCTCCCTTACATATACAGCTGGAGTCATGGGTCCCACCCTATGTACTCCCAGGCTAGTGGTTCAGAACCTAGGAGCTATGGTTGGTTGGTTTTGTTGCTATACTCATGGGGCCACAAACCCTTTCAGCTCCTTCAACTCCTTCTCTCCCATGCCTCCATTGGGAACCCCATGAATCAGTTCAATACTTACTTGTGAGCATCTGCTTCTGAATATGTCAGACTCTGGCAGACCTCTAAGGAGACAGCTATATCAGGCTCCTGTCAGCATGCACTTCCTGACATCCACATCAGCGTCTACATTTGGTGACTGCACATGGGATGGATACCTAGGTGGAATGGTCTCCAGACGGCCCATCCTTCAGTTTCTGTCCCATACTTTGTCTCCATATTTGCTCCCTTGAGTATTTTGCTACTCCTTCTAAGAAGGACCGAATCATCCCCACTTGGTCTTCCTTCTTTATGAGCTTCATGTGGTCTGTGAGTTGAATCTTGGGTATTGCGAGCTTCTGAGCTAATATCCAATTATCAGTGAGTGAATACCATGTGTGTTCTTTTGTTATTGGGTTACCTCACTAAAATATTACTCAGGATAATATTTTCTAGTTCCATCCATTTATCTAAGAATTTTTTGAATTCATTGTTTTTACTAGCTGAGTAATACTTCATTGTGTAAATGTACCACTTTTTTTTTGTATCCATATCTCTGTTGAAGGACATCTGGGTTCTTTCCAGCTTCTGGCTATGATAAATAAGGCTGCTACGAACATAGTGAAGCATGTGTCCTTGTTATATGTTGGAGCATCTTCTGGGTATATGCCCAGGAGTGGTATAGCTGGGTCCTTATGTAATGCTACGTTCAATTTTCTGAGGAACCGCCAGATTGATTTCCAGAGTGGTTGCACCATTTTGTAGTCCCACCAACAATGGAGGAGTGTTCCTCTTTCTCCACGTCCTCGCCAGCATCTTCCATCACCTGAGTTTTTGATCTTAGCCATTCTGACTGGTTTGAGGTGGAATCTGCGGGTTATTTTGATTTGCATTTCCATGATGACTAAGAATGCTGAATATTTCTTTAGGTGCTTCTTGGCCATTGGAGTTTCTTCAGTTGAGAATTCTTTCTTTAGCTCTGTACCTCATTTTTAATAGGATTATTTGGTTGTCTGGAGTCTATTTTCTTGAGTTCTTTGTATATAGTGAATATTAGCTCTCTATCGGATGTGGGGTTGGTAAAGATTTTTTTCCCAATCTGTTGGTTGCCGTTTTGTCCTATTGACAGTGTCCTCTGCCTTACAGAAACTTTGCAATTTTATGAGGTCCCATTTATCAATTCTTGATCTTAGAGCACAAGCCATTGCTGTTCTGTTCAGGAATTTTTCCCCTGTGCCCAAGTATTCAAGGATCTTCCCCATCTTCTCTTCTATTAGTTTCAGTGTATCTGGTTTTATGTGAAGGTCCTTTATCCACTTGCACTTGAGGTTTGTACAAGGAGATAAGAATGGATCGATTTGCATTCTTCTATATGCTGACCTCCAGTTGAAGCTGCACCATTTGTTGAAGATGCTGTCCTTTTTCCTGTGGTCAGTTTTAGCTCCTTTGTCAAAGATCAAGTGACCATAGGTGTGTGTGTTCATTTCTGGGTCTTCAATTCTATTCCATTGATCTTCCTGCCTGTCTCTGTACCAATACCATGCAGTTTTTTTGTTTTTGTTTTTGTTTTTGTTTTTTTATCACTATTGCTCTGTAGTACAGCTTGAGGTCAGGGATAGTGATTCCTCCAGAAGTTCTTTCATTGTTGAGAATAGTTTTTGCTATCCTGGGTTTTTTTTGTTATTCCAAATCAATTTGAGAATTGCTCTTTCTATCTCTGTGAAGAATTGAGTTGGGATTTTAATGGGGATTGCATTGAATCTGTAGATTGCTTTTGGCAAGATGGCCATTTTTACTATATTAATCCTGCCAATCCAGGAGCATGGGAGATCTTTCCATCTTCTGAGATCTTCAATTTCTTTCTTCAGGGACTTGAAGTTCTTGTCATAACAGATCTTTTACTTGCTTGGTTAGATTCACATCAAGGTATTTTATATTATTTGTGACTCTTGTGAAGGGTGTCATTTCCCTAATTTCTTTTTCAGCCTGTTTATCATTCAGGTAGAGGAAAGCTACTGATTTGTTTGAGTTGATTTTATAACCAGCCACTTTACTGAAGTTACTTATCAAGTTTAGGAGTTCTCTGGTGGAAGTTTTGGGGTCACTTAAGTATACTATCATATCATATCATGTCATATGCAAATAGTGATATTTTGACTTCTTCCTTTCCTATTTGTACCCCTTTGACTTCTTTTTGTTGTCTAATTGCTCTGGCTAGGACTTCCAGTACTATATTGAATAGGTAGGGGGAGAGTGGGCAGCCTTGTCTAGTCCCTGATCTTAGTGGGATTGCTTCAAGTTTCTCTCCATTTAGTTTGCTGTTGGATACTGGTTTGCTGTATATGGCTTTTACTATGTTTAGGTATGTGCCTTGAATTCCTGATCTTTCCAAAACTTTTACCATGAAAGAATGTTGAATTTTGTCAAATTCTTTCTCAGCATCTAGTGATATGATCATGTGGTTTTTTTCCCCCTTTTGGGCTTGTTTATATAGTGGATTACATTGATGGATTTCAGAATATTGAACCATCCCTGCATTCTTGGAATAAAGCCTACTTGATCATGATGAATGATTGTTTTGATGTGTTCTTGGATATTTTTTATAAGAATTTCAGGAGTACTTTTGCATAGATATCAAAAAGAGAGATTGGAATCTGAAGTTCTTTTTCTTTGTTGGGTCGTTGTGAGGTTTAGGTATGAGTATGATTGTGGCTTCATAGAATGAATTGGGTAGTATTCCTTCTGTTTCTATTTTGTGGAATAGTTTGAAGAGAATTGGTATTAGGTCTTCCTTGAAAGTCTGATAGAATTCTGTACTAAAACCATCTGATCCTGTGCTTTTTTTTTTTTTTTTTTTTTTTTTTTTTTTTTTTTTTTGGTGGGGAGAATTTTAATCACTGCTGCTATTTCTTTAGGGGTTATGGGACTGTTCACATGGTTTATCTGATCCTGATTTAACTTTGGTACCTGGTATCTGTCTAAAAAAATTGTCCATTTCATCCAGATTTTCCAGTTTTGTTGAGTATAAGCTTTTGTATTAGGATCTGATGATTTTTTGAATTTCCTCAGTTTCTGTTGTTATGTCTCCTTTTTCAATTCTAATTTTATTAATTTGGATACTGTCTCTGTGCCTTCTGGTTAATCTGGCTAAGGGTCTATCTATCTTATTGATTTGTTCAAAGAACCAGCTCCTGATTTTGTTGATACTTTGTATAGTTCTTTTTGTTTCTACTTGGTTGATTTCAGCCCCGATTTTGATTATTTCCTGCCTTCTACTCCTCTTGGGTGTATTTGCTTCGTTTTGTTCTAGAGCTTTCAGGTGTGCTGTCAAGTTGCTAGTGTATGCTCTCTCCAGTTTCTTTTTGTAGACACTTAGAGCTATGAGTTTTCCTCTTAGCACTGCTTTCATTGTGTTCCATACGTTTTGGTATGACAAGCCTTTATTTTCATTAAGTTCTAAAAAGTCTTTAATTCTTTCTTTATTTCTTCCTTGACCAAGTCATCATTGAGTAGAGCGTTGTTCAGTTTCCAGGTGAATGTGGGCTTTCCATTGTTTTTGTTGTTATTGAAGACCAGCCTTAGTCCATGGTGATCTGATAGGATGCAAGGGATTATTTCAATATTTTTGTATCTGTTGAGGCCTACTTTTTGACCAATTATATGGTCTGTTTTGGAGAAGGTACCATGAGGTGCTGAGAAAGAGGTATATTCTTTTGTTTTAGTATTAAATGTTCTATAGATATCTGTTAAATCTATTTGGTTCATAACTTCCATTAATTCCACTGTGTCTCTGTTTAGTTTCTGTTTCCATGATCTGTCCATTGCTGAGAGTGGGCTGTTGAAATTCCCCACTATTATTGTGTGAGGTGCAATGTGTGCTTTGAGTCTTAGTAAAGTTTCTTTTATGAATGTGGGCACCCTTGCATTTGGAGCATAGATATTCAGAATCGAGAGTTCATCTTTGTAGATTTTTCCTTTGACGAGTATGAAGTGTCCTTCCTCATCTTTTTTGCTAACTTTTGGTTGAAAGTCAATTTTACTCTAAATCAGAATGGTTACTCCAGCTTGTTTCTTGGGACCATTTACTTGGAAAATTGTTTTCCAGCCCTTTACTCTGAGGTAGTGTCTGTCTTTGCCACTGAGGTGCGTTTCTTGTATGCAGCAAAATTCTGAGTCCTGTTTACGTATCCAGTCTGTTAGTTTATGTCTTTTTATTGGGAAATTGAGTCCATTGATGTTAAGAGATATTAAGGAAAAGTTATTGTTTCTTCCTGTTATTTTAGTTATTAGAAGTGTCATTATGTTTGTGTAGCTATCTTCTTTTGGGTTTGTTGGAAGATTACTTTCTTGCTTTTTCTATATTGTAGTTTCTCTTCCTGTGTTGTAGTTTTCCATCTATTATCCTTTGTAAGGCTGAGTTTGTGGGAAGATACTGTGCAAATTTGGTTTTGTCATGGAATACCTGGGTTTCTCCATCTATAGTGATTGAGAGTTTTTTGGGTACAGTAGTCTGGGCTGACATTTGTGTTCTCCTAGGGCCTGTATGATATCACTTCAAGATCTTCTGGCTTTTATAGTCTCTGGTGAGAAATCTGTTGTAATTCTTATAGATCTGCCTTTATATATTACTTGGCTTTTTCCCCTTACTTCTTTTAGTATTTTTTTCTTTGTTTTGTGCATTTGATGTTTTGATTATTATGTGACAGGAGGAATTTTTTTTCTGGTCTAGTCTACTTGGAGTTCTGTAGGCTTCTTGTATGTTCACAGGCATCTCTTTCTTTTGGTTAGGAAAGTTTTCCTCTATAATTTTGTTGAAAATATTTACTGGCCCTTTAATTTGGGAATCCTCACTCTCATCTATACTTATTATCCTTAGGTTTGGTCTTCTCATTATTTCCTGGATCTCTTGGATGTTTTGGGTTAGGAGCTTTTTGGATTTTGCATTTCCTTTGACAGTTGTGTCAATGTTTTCCATGGTATCTTCTGCACATGAGATTTTCTCTTCTATCTCTTGTATTCTGTTTGTGATCCTTGCATCTATGACTCCTGATTTCTTTCCTAGGTTTTCTATCTCCAGGGTAGTCTCCCTTTGAGATTTCTTTATTGTTTCTATGTTCATTTTTAGATCCTGGATGGTTTTGTTTAATTCTTTCACCTGTTTGGTTGTGTTTTCTTGAAATTCTTAAAGGATTTTTGTGTTTCCTCTTTAATTGCTTCTACCTGTTTACCTGTGTTCTCCTGTATTTCTTTAAGGGAGTTGTTTGTGTCCTTCTTAAAGTCTTCTATCATCCTCATGAGAAGTGATTTTAAATCTGAATCCTGCTTTTCCAGTGTGATGGAGTGTTCAGGACTTGCTATGGTAGGAGAACTGGGTTCTGATGATGACGGATAACTTTGGTTTCTGTTGCTTATATTTTTGTGCTTTCCTTTTGCCATCTGGTTAACTCTAGTGTTACCTGTACTCACTTTCTCTGACTGGAGACTGTCTTTCTAGTTATTTTGCTTGTGTCAGAATTCCTCAGAGTCCAGATGTCTCTGTGATCCTGTGATCCTGTGATCCTGAGCTCCTGGGTGGAAGAGCGCCTGGAACTCAGGCTTCCTCTAGGATCCTGACATCCTGCTGCTCTGAGTGCAGTGGTTCCTCAGCTGCTCTGGGTGCAGTGATTCCACCACTGCTCTAAGATGGTTCAGGGTATGGTGTCTTCACAAGAGCAGACCTGCTAGGTGTCTGTCCCAGCCAAAAGGACCAAGCAAGGGGCAGAAGGGGAGTGGTATTCCAGAGGGGTGGGGTTTGGGTGGATGCTGGGTCCAGAGTGCCCCAGGCTCTCAGTTGCAGTTCTGGAGGGGAGGGTTGTAGGGGAGGGTTCTTACCAGCTGCTCTTGGAAGGTTCAGGATAAGGTGTCTTCAAGTTGCAGACCAGCCAGATGTCTGCCCCAGCCAAAAGGACCAAGCAAGGGGTGGAGGAGGAGTGGTATTCTGGAGTGGTGGGGTTTTGGTGGGTTGCAGCTCTGGGGCTTAGGGTTGTGTGTGTGTGTGTGTGTGTGTGTGTGTGTGTGTGTTTCTTACCTGCTGCTCTAGGAAGGTTCAGGATATGGTGTCTTCACAGAACATATGCTAGATGTCTGCCCCAGCCAAAAGCTAGGTTGTATTTTTATTTTGTTGTCATATTTATTATTTTCCTCTTTGCATTCAATTTGCTTTCTTTCTCTAGCTTACTAATGTAGAACTTAAATAATTGATTTAGATTTTCTTCCCTAAAACGACCATTTAAAAGTACATCTCCCTTTAAGCATGGTGCTAGCTATATGCCACAATTTTGGTATGTGCTTTTCATTTTTAAACAATTAAAACATTTTAATTTCCATTATATTTTTTCTCTGAAACAATTTAAAAGTGTATTGTTCAATTTTAAAATATTTCCACCTTTCTTGCCTTTTCTGTTATTGATTTTATTAAATGCCATTGTATTGAGAGAATATATATGTATATAATTTTAATCCTTTAAAATTTACTCAAGTTTACTTTATGTGCCAGCATATTATATATGTAAGGAAATGCTATTGGGAGTATTTGTAACCAAATGCACACTCCTTAGCAAGTAAGTATAAAAGCATTAAGTTAGGCATGGGAAATTAGGTCTCTGATTTCAGCTCTTGGGAGGCTGAGACAGGAGGATTGTTCATATCAGCCTGAGCTACATACTGAGTACCAAGTCAGCCAGAGCTACATTTCAAGACTTTGACTCAAAACAAAGACAACAAAAGCCCACAAAGAAACAACACCAACGTGAACAAATAAATGAAGAATTCATTGGACCATTCCTCTATATCCTAAACTTTCATTCGTGTTTTCCTTCACATTTCTGTTCTGGGAAATCACTCTGCTTGATCTCTGAGCTTGGTGATTCATTATTTATTATTCTCCTGGTCTGGAGAGTAGCTCAGTTGATAAAGTGCTTGCCCGGCATGTATGAAGTTCTGGGACTCCATGGTTACCACACAATAGGGTTAGCACTCCAGGCAAAAGGATCCGAAGTTCAGTGTTTCTTATTGGTGTAGTGCATTTGAGGCTAGTTGGGCTATATGACAACCTAGCTCCAAAGTCAGTCTCTCTGTCATGACTCGATAGGGATTGCCAACCTAACATCTAGAATCACTGAAAAGGCTAGCGTCTGGCCCTGTCTAGGAGAGATTTCCTCGATTAGGTTAAATAGTGTGGGCTGACTTGCCTAAATGTGGGCAGTGCCGACCTCTCAGAAAGTCATGATTGGGTCAAAGGAGAAAGTGAGCTGAGCACAGGCATCCTCGCTTTCTACTTCCCAACAGGGAAAGCAGCATCGCCAGCTGCCGGCTGCTTCTGTAGCCACACCTTCTCTACTCTGATGAGCCATAGCCCCTGGAACCAGAAGCCAAAATAATCCTCCCCTCCCTTCCTCCTTTCCCCCCTCTCTCCATCCTTTCCCTCCTCCCCTCCTTTCTTCACTCCCCATTCCGTCCATCCCTCCCTCTGTCCCTTGCTCTCTCCCTCTCTCCTTCCCTCCCTGCCTTCAAGTTGCTCTTCCCAGATATTTTCTCAAAACACTGAGATAAGTGCACTGATGTACTCTTATTCATTGTTCATTCAAAGATTCACACTATTCATTCTTTTTTTTGAAAATGTTTTTCATACGATATAGTCTGATCATGTTTTCCCTCCCCCAAATTCTCTTTGATCCTCCCCACTTCTTCATCCATCCAACACTATACCCTCTCTTTCACTCTTTTTAACAGACAAACCAACACACACACACATGCACACACACACAGAGACAGAGAGAGAGAGAGAGAGAGAGAGAGAGAGAGAGAGATATGTATGCATTCATGCATGCACACACACACACACGACTGTACCTGCAGGCATGTGAAGCACACACACACTACACATTAAATCAGAAATCATAATGTACAATAAAAGACTAGCCAAAAAAAAAAACAAATAAAATAGTACAAGACAAAAGTCTACAGGACTATCATTGAGTTCATTGTGTGTTGGCCATTTACTGCTGGGCATTGGGCCTACTCTTAAGTGTAGTTAACATCCAATGAGACTTTGTTGTGGAAAACTAATTCAGAGTATTTGTCCTTATGTTGAGGTCCTTGATTTATTTGTAGTTGAGTTTTGTACAGGGTGATAAATATGGATCTACTTGCATTCTTCTAAATTCAGTCACCTAGCTTGACCAGCTAGCACCATGTGTTGAAGATGCTGTCTTCCAGTTGTGTGTGGACTTATGTTTGGATATTCAATTTGATTCCATTGATCAAAGTATCTGTTTTTATGCTAATACCATGCTGTTTTTTATTACTATAGCTTTGATGTTTGAAATGGAGGATGGTGATATCTCCAGCAGTTTGTTATTTAGGATTGTTTTAGCTATCCTCATGTGTGTGTGCGTGTGTGTGTGTGTGTGTATGTGTGTGTGTGTGTGTGTGTGTGTGTTTCATATTGTAAATGTAACTTTTATTCACCAGATGTAATTGTCATCTCTGTTGGCTTACTGCTGAATAATCTCACTATTTCTAGCTCTTTCTGAACTCTGGCTGGCTGGTTCAACTCAGCTGTTCTGGCTCAAACTCCTCTCCAAGCTGACTGATTCCAATAGGATTCTCTAGGCTTCTGGCTGAATTTCTCTGCTTGGCCTCAAACTAACTCTGGCAATCTGTTCTAATCATCTGGCTCCTTATTCTGTCTTCACCAGCAACCTTTCTCTGTAAAACTGTTCCAATAAAACTGCTTTCTCTCTCTCTCTCTCTCTCTCTCTCTCTCTCTCTCTCTCTCTCCCTCCCTCCCTCCCTCCCTCCCTCCCTCCCTTCCTCCCTCCTTTCCCCTCCCTCCCCTTTCCCTCTTTCTGTGTTGTTCTCTTAAGTCCTTTCTTTCCTGTGCTGTTCTTATGTGAGTTTGATGTATCCTATCTCTGACTCCTTTTGTCAAATCTGATTTGTCACTTTGTTTGCCCCTCAATTAGACATCACTTTCAAACATGGCTACTTCCTTCTATAAAGTAACTTTTTCTGCATTGTTTGAGAATAAAAGTTTGTACTAAGTGTGTGTCTGTATTCTAGCCAGAGGGATTAGATGTTTGTACTAAGGGGATGTCTGTATTCTAGCCAGAGGTATAAAGGTGTGTTATTCCACTCAGATCACACAGACCTAGAAGGTCTTTGGATGTGATCCCTTGCCAGAGCAGCCCTGATGCAGGATTAAGATTCCTCTATATCAAATGAAACTGAAGATTGCTTTATTTTTCCATTTCTGTAAAGAATTTTGTTGGAATTTTGATAAAGGCTGTATAGAATCTGTAGATTGCTTTTGTCAGATATCATGTCAGAGAAATGAGTTAATCTTCAAATTCAATACAATCTCCATCAAAATTCCAACACTATTCAATTTTTTGTTTCTTTCAAAGATTTTTTCATCTTTAATTGGTCTTTCCATATCATAGCTGTTATTCTAGTTGCAGCATGTGCTACCTCTTTGAGATCATGGGTATCGTTTCATTTGTTTTACTGTGGTTCTATAGCCTACTATCCAGAGTTCGTCCCTCTCATGGTCCCTCTTTCCTCCCTGATGCTGCTGGCCATCATCACTTAATCACAGGAGAGGAGCTTCACAGCTGGGGAGAGTTCACAGCAGATCATTTATGTGAATGGGATTGTTGCCTCCCCTGGAGATAACCAGAGTCCTGTGGGGCATCCCTATGTGGACCTAAACATGCCTGGCTTTTATGTAGCACTGGGGATCTGAACTTGAGTCTTCATGGCCATACAGCAGGCAGTTTCCTGAGCCATCTCCCAGGTCCAAGTATATAATAGCCTTTGACCATACTCTCCCCCCCCATCAGCCTCTCCCACTCGTTCTCTTAGCTTTCCAGAAAGTTTTACTTTTACATCCACATCATCAGTAAGCCTGTGATTTTTTTTTTGTACCTGTAGACTCTAAGACACACAAATGAGAGAAAACATCCAGTATTTGTCTTCTAAAACTAACTCATCTTCTATAATACAATTATCTCCAGGTGTTTCTTTTTTTTTCTGCAAATAGCAGGACTTCACTCTTGTTTATGGCTGGAAAGATATGTTGTGTAAATATATTACAATTTCTCTGTCCATTCCCTGCCATCTCTCAATCTCCTGTTTTTTTTTCTTCTTCAGCATTTAAATGCTAATTGACCATGGCCATGGTCCTGAACAGATTCAGGGACTGAACCACGACATTGAGTTAAGATCTTACAGGACTTTTAAGCCTAAAATCCACAAACATCTGTGTCAAGTTATTCTACCAATCAGGATTTAGGAATAGGAGGATTTCTTTAGGAACATGTCTTTATTATACACAACCTGCTCCCATTGGTTGAGGCATTCAACCGTGGCAGTGGACTTGCCTTGTCTAATATTCATATCTTAACTTGTCTACCAGGATAGGACTTGTCTAACATTCAGGTCTAAACTTTCCAATGAAGATGTTAGTTACCAACGTACATGTTTCTTTCTACCACGTAAGATGTCAGTTCTCAGGGAGGTCTTGAGGACTTAAACTCTACTCAACCACTACTCAAAATGGAAGTCTTATTCCAAATAGATTTTGTATTGGCGCAGGTGTCTCTCATGTTGAGGTCCATCCCAACGGGCAGCTTATACCATAAAAGCTTATACACATGTGCAGGAAGTTGCTGGGTGGTTGGTTCAAGTCCAAGCTTATTGTGGGTAACTATACAAAGTTGACTTCTATTGTGATTGGCTTACAAAGCAACAAATCATAAGAAAATATACAATTAATCTTGGCTTTAGAAAGTTTCCTATGAGAAAGTTTCCTTATAATGGCAGGCTAGTCAGGTAACTGTTACCTAGGCTTCAACATTTTACCTAGGCCTTAGCATTCCATCTAGGCCTTAATATTTTATCTAGGCCTTAACAAGAACTGTTTGTAGTTCCAATGTCAATCAGGATAACACAGCTAGTGTCTTCTCCCACATAATGAATTTTCATCATTTTGAAGCTGGGAAGATGGCTCACTAGGTAAAGTATTTGCGGAACAAGCATTAACACCTGAGTCTGGATCCTCATATTCATGCAAAAAGTTAGGATCGGCAGAGTAGGCCTATAACCCCAGCCCTCAGAGAGACAGGAGCAGGAGAATCCCTGGAGTTCCCTGGCCAGATAGTCTAGTTCAATTGAGGAGCTTCAAGGTCAGTAAAAGACTCTCTCAAAAAATAAGGTGGAGGTAAACAGAGTACAACACTTGGTGCAAACTTCTAGCCTACACACACACACACACACTTATGAGTATATATCAAACAACCTCAGTTAAGCCCCCAGGACCCACGTGGTGGAAGAAGAGAGCTGATTTCCACAATTTAGCTCTCAATTTCCACAATTTCTCTCTGAAGAAGAAGAGGGCACGGCGGTCCCTCCTGCTTGTTTCTGCTTCTGTTGCTGCTGTTGCTGATGGTTGAGGGAAGAGACAAGAAGTTAGAGATACCCTGATGGACTTACCACCAGAAACTCAAGGCCCCTAATCATCAGGAACCAGTTTAAAGAGACAGATGCCCTCTTCCCCCCTCTAACCTTCCTTTTCTCCTATGTAGTGTTGGGATATTGGAACGAAGATGGGTTGGAAGGGAGGTAGAGGGATATAAAAACCCAATGAAGTAGACTAAAAAAAAAAAAATTAGCACCTATACTTCTTCTCCCAGAAGATATCAATTTCCAATAGCTCTTGAGTGAGGGGTAGACTTCGTGGTCATCTTCCATTGCTTTGCTGGATTTTGTATAGCTTGAGCTTGCTCAGGTCTTGTACACACTGTGACAAATATTGACAGTTTCTATGTGCATCTGCCTCACAGTGTATGGAAAATGCTGGGTCTTTGTATTCACCCACCATCTCTGTCTCTTACAATTCTTTCACTCCATCTCATGCAATGATCCTTGAGCCTTGGGAGGAGGGAACATGATAGAGATGTTTCATTTAGGCCTGAGCATTCTGCAGTCTCTTAGTCTCTTCACCTTGACCAGTTGAGGGTCACTGTGCCTAATTGATGTCTACTACAAAAGGAAGCTTCCATGATGGGGCCTGAGAGCTACATGTGCATAAAAGTAAGTCAATAGTAGTCAAGTTTACTATGTGTCCATTTTGCAGAGTAACAGTAGTAAGTCCTCCACCAGGACCTGTGACCTGTCTAGCTATAGGCTATTGACTCAGGTAACTATGGGTTTCATCTCATAGAATGGGTCTTAACTCTAATCAGAAAGTGGTTGGTTATTCTCATGACATTAGTGTTACTATGGCATTGCCAGTCTGGTCATGGTAGCTTGTAGGGTTCACAGTTGGGTAAGACTGATGATGATTACTCTCATCCAGTTTCCTGAATGACACCTTTCAGCAGGGATGAAGATTTTAGGTGATGACTAGCTAGATCTCTCTGTTCTACAAATCAAATATGTGGTGCCATCAGCAATACAGTCTTACTGTCACATTCTGCAGGCTAGCCAAGAGCATTGGTAATGGCCTGTAATATTTGGATATATGTTGAATCTCACTGGCCAACTACTCCAAAAGAGGTAACCCATTCCCAGTACTGTTTTTTTTTTTTCTTTGTTGGGTCATGGTACTTAGTGAGGGCATTGTTGCCCCGCTATAGAATAACTCCATTTTAATTCGTTTTACATATGTGTGCTGGCTAGCTTTTTATCACCTTGCCATGAGCTAGAGTTATCTGGGAAGAGGAACCTCGGTTGAGAAAGTGATTCCATCAGACTGCCTATAGGCAAATCTGTAGATCATTTACTTGATGATTGATGTGGGAGGTCTCACCTTCCAGGGGGTGATGCCAACCAGAGGAGGTGGTCCTGGGTTATGAAAGAAAACAAACTAAGCAAGCCAGTAAAGCAACACTCCTCCATGGCCTCTGCTTTAGCTCCTGTCTTCAGGTTCCTGCCTTAAGCTCCTACCTTGGCTCTGCTCTGTGTTGTAATTTGTAAGGTGAAATCAATCCTTCCCATGTTGTCTTTGGCAATGTTTTTTTTCCATAGCAACAAAAGACAAGCTGAAACAGAATGTGTATGCCTGCATTTTAAGAAGTTTCTGGAGAAGTTTTCTCTAAGGAATGGGTGGTTAACTCTCCTTTAGTGCTTGGTTCCCATTATTGTGCATAAAACATGCCTTGTCATATGCTATTGCTGAAATTTCTACTCATTTGAGAAACTAGTTTAGAGCTGGTTTAAGACTACTGGCTGCTTATTTAAAAAAATGTTCATGCTCTGATGTTCATATTTTGATCTGCATCAGACCATTCTGGTTTTCTCTCTAATGCATCCTAGACAAAGTCAAAAGAACAGGGATTTAATTATGTCTTGGGAATAGTTCCTGTCCTATTATTCTACCCCAAATCTTATGGGCTTCTCTTCTTCCTCTGAGAAATGTTAGAATGTTTTCATTTTATCTGACTTGGAAAATCAGTATTTAGAGTGTCTCAAATTTTCAAACTCCTAAATCATGTGAAAGAAGTTGAGAATATGAGGCTGAACTTTAAACTTAAAATATGTCCCATTCTCAGATTTTTTATTAGAAGATATTTTTTTTTTCTTAAGTCTTACATACGTGAAAAGAGCAGCCTGCTCTATGGGGAGGAACAGCAGCTTTAACATGGACTGTCTTTGGCTTGTCTGGGTTACTATTTTCTCTGAGCTTGTGTTCTCAGCTGGCTAAAAACCTCCAAAGGAACCAAATACAGGGATATCTGAGGAAAAAGCCTTGGGAACTGCCAAATGTAGGGCAATATGTCGGTTGTGTCAGTTTTGCTGTAGATCTGCTCTGAGCACAAACCTACAGGGAGAAGTGGGGATAAGCCATGAATGAAAGGGTCACTATCTGGAAGAAAATTCTTTCCATCTGATATCTATTTAGAACCAGACATGTCACATTCTGTACTGCAAAGGGTGGTACCGCATGAGGCTGCTGGGTCCCATATATGTCTTCCCTCTTGCTTCCATGGGATAGTATTTGAGGACTTTGCAATGCTTGCTTGGGATTCTGGTACTCCAAATGGCAGTGGATTCTTGGTATTTTAATTATTTTTGTTACGGTTACAATGTAATTTTATGCTGGAGTTTAAGCATTTAAAATAGCTTTCCATTTCTGATTTAATCTGTACATGTCTGAATATTTTTAATATGCATGCCCATTATTTTCGATAGAGGGTTCCTTTAGATTAATTACCTTAGTATATTCCTTGTTGAAACATTTGTGCAGCACAGATAATTACTGAGAATACTAAAATAAGCAAGATTGAGTCTTCAGGCACCTTCCATTTTAGGACTGGAAGTGATGTCTGCTAGATTCACAGACCTTCTGGCAGAGTGTAATAGGAGCTGAAAACATGCTACATTGGCTCATGTAGTAGTACGCATTTTCAAAAACTTACACTCTAAAGGTAAGGTGAACAAACTTGACTTTTATAAGGAACTGGGGATGCTGCTTGAGAGAGAGAGAGAGAGAGAGAGAGAGAGAGAGAGAGAGGGAGAGGGAGGGAGGGAGAGAGCTTGCTTTGTGTTTATAAGCCCTGAGAAGACCCCAAGTACCAAATAACCCTGGCACAGTGGCTTTTGTAATGTCAGCACTTAGGAGGTAATAGGCAAGAGGCGGAAGAATTCAAGGTCATCCTAGACTACATAGGAAGTCTTAGACCAGCCTGAGCAATATGAAATCCTCTCTGGAAGGAAGGAAGAAGGAAGAAGGAAGGAAGGAAAGAAAGGGGAAAGAAGGGAAGGAAGGAAGAAGAGAAAGCAAGCAAGCAAGTCAGCTCTGCTTACTTGAGTAGAATTCACAAGAGCGACTCTGGACTGGATTTGTCTTGCTCACAGATTGTTTTAAACATTTGAGTCAATGTGGAGACATCAAGAATTTCATACAGAAATCCAAATCTAGCTTTGCCTGAAAATGTCTAATGGTTTAGTCACTCGTCCTGTTTCCACACAGGTTATTGGGCGCCTGGAGATGGGGGGATCGTGTCTGGGAGAGGACAAGCACTTTACAGTTCACCTCTGAGTGTCTGACCTCATAGCTGCTGCTTCTCTCTGACCCCACTAGGTTCCGCCTGGGGACTTCGCCCCTGTCTACCTCTAGCTTGGGATGTCCCTCCCCTAAGTACATTTATGGCTCTTGTTTTATCAAGCTCTGGGTAGAGGCTGCAACCTGATAGGAGCTCCCTCAACCTGTAGAACTGAAAGGTCACACTCACCTCATCCTTCCTTTACCACTGCTGTGTTTCCCCAGGCATCCATACCACGTGGCATATGTATTTTTAATGTGTTTATTTGCTCATGCCCCTCTGATGGAGTCAATTTTGGTAGTGTCTTGATCTGCCTTCCATCTACCACAGTGCCTGGCACAGGACAAGCCCACAATGAAGATGTGTTGAACAAATACCCCCATTGAAGGTTGCTCCCTTTCTGAGCATGATAAGATTGGGAAAACAGCAAATTAGCTACTGACTCTCACAGAGGAGAAGAGCATCTCTCGAAAGGCTGGGCCCAGATCCTCTATGACAGCAAAACCCCACATAGGACAGGAACATGCCAAGAAGTTCAGAAGAGATAGGGCCTATATGGAGGTAGAGAAAAGGAAACACAAACAGCGTTTCGGAGACCAGCTGAGTCACAGACGCCTGGGTCTGAAGGGTATCATTTTTAAAGACAGTGTGGATGACATTGCATGTTGGTTTTAGCTGAGTTCTGGAGCAGAAAGCAGGAAAGAAGAAACACAGCACTTAATTATGTCATGCAGCATGGAGACCTAGTTTTGAGACTTTTTTTTTAATGGACTCAACTAGTGACAATGTGTGCTTCCTGGAGGCTCCAACTGTGAGAGAGTCAGAGACTATTGATCTAAACGATTCTGTCTATGAGGGAATGCTTATTTGCTTCCATGCATGAAATGAAAAATGTTTTCAATAGTCAGCTCACCATCGATAGCAAACAGCTTTGGACAGTCTGCAGTGGGCTGAGACCTCACGGTGACGATCAGCTAATCCCCACACGTATGTATGACCACAGCAGAACAGGCTGAACGGGTCAGTCAGGAGATGCTGCAGTCAGGGCTCAATCCACATAAAAGCTGGTTTGCTGCCTTTTGCAGACATCAACTTGAAGATGTCATTATTTGCACTGCACCCTCAGCTGTGAGCTCCTTCAGACCCCACAAACTCACTTATAATTTCCTAAATAAATTTCCTAATGAATGGTTCAACCCCAAAGCCATAAAGACGAACAACTCAAAACCATGCCATCTTATAATTTGATAAAAATGAAACCCAGAGAAGTGCAAGAATCTATTCGAGGCCATAGATGATAGGCAAGAAGCTCTGTCTCTAAGGCTGGTGTCTTCCAGCATACTACCCATCAGGCAATATGCACAGCCCTCAAGAGTAGACCACATCGGCTTCAGCCTGAAGGCTCTTTGTTCTTTCTATCATTTATGTGATCCTGCTATATCACTGGACAGAATGGTCTTTACTTTGATGATCTCTAAGTCTTACAATATCCCAATGTAACCTTCAGTTGACCAATGGTTAAACTGAGTCACAATGCCATTAAAGGGCCTGCTTAAAGTCAAGGGGAGGCAAAATAAGACCAAGCTATGGTGAGAATCTTGATCTTTTTAACCTCGAACTTAACCTGTTTCTGTGCTAAGTGACAACCTTCACTGTGGCTTCTCCAGGAGGGCTGGTGCCTAGTACAAATATCTCCTGCCTATCCCATAAGCTACTACGGCACTTAGTTGGGTACCTGGCACCTGTGAGCATGGAGCCAGCCATAGCTGGACTCTGTGGGCATCATCAGAGAGCAGGGCTGGGTGGACATGTAACTTCTGAGAGCATGAATGAATGTTTGAATGACCTTAGCTCACCGCTGGGTGGAGTTCACTCTGGGCAGAACACTTAGTGGCTGAGGAAACCCAGGGAGAGGCTGGCTGGGCTGGTGGTTTGACACCGATTTTGGCTGTTTGGAGAGGAGCCACTGCAAGCCAGCTTTGACCACTGGTGCATGATGAAGAGGCCTCACCTTCTTAGCCTCCCACTGTCCTAGTTTCTTTGGAGGTCAACCAAGGACAAACAAACTTGCTATTTCAGCTGAGTTTCTCTTCTCCAGGCTGAGGACTAGTAGCAGGAGACATGTTTGAGATGCCAAAAGAAATAAACTCGACACAGCTAAAATGGAAGAGGATCCTTTCTCTCCCTTCCACTGGGGAGGGTGACCGAGATTCATGAGCCTCTCTGGAACATGAGAGAAACTCTCTTTTCTACAAGCAGAGGTTTGTACAGTTGCTCTATCAGCAAAGTTGTATCATTTTATCACATCGACAACTTAGAGGCTTTTGAGAGAATCAAGACTGAGGGTCCTTTTCTAACCCTACAATCTTACTGGGGTGTAATCAGGGGTGTTACGACTATGGACCCCCAGCCGTTGGACAGTGGAAAGATTCAAGCATGACTGTGTGCTGCTGAGCTGACACTGGGCATATAGCAACAGGCAGAGTGTTTCTGGTAGACAAAATCAGTCCCTAGCACGGAGGAAGTTGAGGACTACCCCCTAAGAACGACTTGAACTTAATGCTTGAGTGTATCACCTAGGGTATACAGTGTCTCCTTAGCCCATAGAAAAGCCTAATTTAAGCATGTAATTTTCAGGAGGTCCCCAAACTAGCCTCAAAGAATGTCTTCTCTTGAAATGTTCCTTGGTTGAGCACTTAAAATTGGTTTTCTCTGTCTGACTCAATTCAGCATTTGGAGATTCAAAGGATGATCAAGTGTCTTTGTGTTTTCAGAGAGTAGTGAGTAAGGGACTAGGACAGGAAGACGGTTTGTAGTGAGCAGATAGCCCGAGGACAAGCATGCTGGAGCTTGGACCCTGTATGATAGGTTTTCAAACATCTTTTCTTTTCCCTGTTACTCTTTTTCCCAGAGGAAACCATCACACTGGCTAACCTACACAGACAATACCGTGACTACCCTGCATCTGAAAACTGTTGGCAGGCATAATGGACATGTTGCTCTAGAAAGCTGGGGGTGGAGCTAAACAGTGATTAATGAGCAAGGTAAGGATTAGCTGTGAAGGGAAAGCTCTGAATTCAGTTTCTTTCCTCTAATGTCGGGTCAGCAAGGAACAGAGGTTAGCTTATGTTTAAGTAGGATTTGGGTCTGGATAATTTATGCTTTATCATTGTTAATCATAATCATGTTGCTAAAATGTGTATACTTAGGTGTGTGTGCGTGTGGTGTGTGTGTGTGTGTGTGTGTGCATATGCACACACATATATCATTAGATAAAGAATAAATATCGAATACTTCTGTGAAAGTAAAAGTCAGATATTTAAGGAAACCACAGCCATCTTGCCCTCTTCTTTCATGAGTTCAGTTTAAGTGACTATAAATAACTATCCCCCTGCTAGGAGACCTTCCCTAACCTCTCCAGAATGTTAGTCTCATTTCGAATAGCCCCTGGGGCTTTTCTTTGCACCGTTAATTGCATTTGTAATTCTGAAGTCATTCCTATGATTATTTGTTGATATCTTTTCCCCCACAAGGACAGGCATTCCTGTGTGTTGTCTTCACCTCTGTGGTTTCAGTTTCTAAAACGACGCCTGACACACAATAGCTATTGCGTTTATTACTAAATCTTGTTGTTGTGGGCTGGAGGGAGGGCTCAGCTGATAAGAGCACTTGCTTCTGCTTCAGAGGTGAGGAGTAAGGATCTCAGCATCCCTGCCAGGCAGCTCACTACCTCCTGGATTCCAACTTTAGGGGATCTGATATCTTTTTCTGGTTCCTGATAGTACCAACACAAATGAGTGTACACACACACACTAAATATGATTAAAATCTTGCTGTTATAACTTTACATAGTGTGTTTGAGGCTTTCAGAGAAATGTATTAATCTGATCAACATAATATATATTTAAAAAAATTTTTTAAAACAGTGTCATTTTGTTATTGCTTAGAGAATGAGTTGCATGCCTCCAGGCACACACTGGACTACTTCAGCAGTTTGTTCTTTCTTTCTAGTATGTGTGTCCCAGGGATGGAGGTCAGGGCCTTGGGATTGGCAGGAAGTGCCTTTACCTGTGGAACACAGTTTAATATATTTCAAAACCAAGAATCTCATCTATTTGAATTGCTGGAAAACTAAGAACATATCATTTTTCCAAAAAGAATTCTTGATTGCTGGAGCCTGTTCAGAGCTGTTTGCATTGCTTAACTTTAAGGGATAAGTGTTTGGGGAGGGGAAATTACCATCAACAATAGATTCTCTCCCCTCTAAAATTGTCTGTCCTTCCGTACAGTGAAAACTGCTGGCAGGATAAGTGGGAAGGCTTATCAGAAGCACAGGAACAGTGATGCTAGCACGCTCTGCTCTCCTGGTCCATCTCCAGTGCATCTCTAGATTCAGTCCGTGTGCACAGCTAGATTCTCTGTATATGGGGATGGAAGTTCCGGTGTACACACTGAAAAGATTCATTAGAGTCTCTCACGATTTGTTTTCTTCTAATGTAAAAGGAAATTTTCAGAATAAATTTTGTCAAAGATATCTATACCTCAATGAGGGGGAGTCATAAAATTGACAAACTGAAGAAACACATGATTCCCTCTTTGTTCTCAGTCATGAGAACATGACAAAAAAAATCATGGTTTTTAAGGCAATCTGCTAATAATCACCTGAGGTACTAACTTTGACCCCCTACGTCTGGTCTGAGTCTAATTTGCTGTTTTCTCAAAAACTGTTTCTAGCTCTACAGGGCTGCCATCATTCAGAAATGCTCAGTTTATTGTTTGCAGCAACTTGTGTTTATTTGAAAGTGGAAAAAATGAGTATTGTTAAGCCCCTCACCTGCATTTCTAAAGAACTGGGAAACTGGCAGACTTGCTTGAGAGAGTTACAGAGTAAACAGCTGCTGACTCTGTAGAGGAGCCTGGGGGTTCTTCTCTCTATCACAGCCTGGAGAAACTTATTCCAACATACGTTTCCCCCAAACTTGTCAGACCCTTAGACCTTAGACCAGAGCAATGCTAGCTCCCCCAAAGGCTTTTGAGATTATCACCCCTAAGTCATGAGTGATCCCACTGGTGAAGTCTCTTGAGTAGTCGCCAGGCTCTTTCTCTAATTGGCAGTATCCTGTCATCGAGGAGCTGGGAGAGTACTGAGTGCTTCACACCCCTCCCATGGCCCACCCCCTCCCTGTACTAGAATTTCAGTACTGGAAATTGAACCTCAGGGCCTCAGAAACGACAGGCAAATTGCTGTATAATTGAGCTACATGTGCTGCCCCTTTTTACTTTTGATTTTCAGATAGAGTCTTGCTTACTTGCTCAGGTAGCCTTGAATTCATTCTTTATGAAGCTGGCTTTGAACTTATGATCCTCCTGGTCTCAGTCTCTTGAGTAGCTAGGATTACAGGCCTGTGCCGTAGGCCAGGGTCATTTTTTTTATTATTATAAACATCTTCATGAATGTGAAATATTATCACACTGTGGTTTTGATTTACTGTAATCTAATTTTAGTCAAATTGTTTATTAAAAATGACTCAGTTAAAAAAAATACTCACATAAGACCCACAAACTTTAGCAATACTTTAAAACAACTCCTGAGAGAACAAATTATGGGGTGAGCTTCCCTTTCTCCCTGCCTTGACTTTCTTCCCATGAGAGAAATCCACATGTTAAGTCATACAGGAAGAATATTAAATACAGGGTGGTATTGTGGAACACTAAGAGTCAGTTAGCAAACACAGAATCTCAGGCTCCCATACAGATCTCCCCAGCCCAAATCTGCAGTTGAACAGGATCCTCAGTCTGTTTGAAGCTGAGACACACTGTGTATTTCATGTCTTACCAACTGGTGAGAGTCTTAGAAAGCCAATTTCAGAAAAGCATTAACAAGCCCACCAAGTAAAGTCCAAACTTAATAAGATTCAGGTGTTGTGTGGATCCCAAACTAGCACTTCTCACGCAGGACTGGTGTTGGGAATTCTGGGGAGCTTGGAAGTATTTGAATACTTGGGTCCAGTCTACTGGAGACTCCAGTTCAATTAGTCCTGGGTGAGATCCACTCTCGGGACTTTTAAAAACACCTTGAGTGATGTAATGGACTGTGAATCTTAAGAACTATGTGAGCAGTTTCAGCCAATTTAATCAGGAAAGAATTCACACCTGGTAAAAATGAGCAGGAACAAGATGTTGAGAGCCGACTCTGAGCAGAAAGTGGCTATCATCTTTACAGCCATCTCGAGCCATACACCCTGAGAAGAGAGTTGTTTTCAACAGCCCGAAACAGCTGAGCACACTCTGATAAACATCTTGCTTTTCTTACATATCTTGTTTTGTTGTTTATTGCCCCCAGCTGCAGGGTGCACATGGTAAAGTGTCTTCAGCTGCCTTCCCCTGCTTGTGCTTATATATACCCATGATTTCCTTTCATTAAAGGAGAGACTTGAGGAGAGAATAGATCAAACTCTCTGCCTTGTCTCCATTCTCTGTCCCCACTCTCTTTCTTGCTAGGCCCTGACACTCGGACCGAAGCAGAACGGGCCGTAACAACAAGATTTTGTTGTGAAGGCAGAGATAGGGAGAGGAGGACCGTCATTACTAAAATAGGTAGCAGAAGGTGGGTCTTGCAGGCAGAAGAAGGGATTTCTGACGAGCTGCGAAGTTGTTGTGTAAAGGGCAATCAAAAGCCGGTGTAGGAACATTGGAATGGGGAGAGATGGCCACCATTGCTGACTAGAGGAAGCAATGGTGAAGACATGCCAGGTGTTATAAGTGGCATGTGACCTGTCCTAAGGTGTTGGCCAACATGATTGACAAGGATAAATTGGAGGTTATAATGTCCCCTATAATTCAGGTATGGGAATTTGACTTGGTAGCAACTCCCTACTTACTTAGAGGAAGAGATCAAAAACTCTGAGAATTCACAAAATCTTTATCTCAGTGTGTCTTATAAAATATTCTATGCTGTTAAGAGTTGTCCATAGCTGGTAACTAATCAATACATCTATACTATGCTGTCCTCCATTCAACAAATACATACTGAGTGTGTGCTACGAACATTACAGGGGTATAGGGCACAAGCCAGAGCTGTTATGCATTAGCTCAGTGCTCCTCAGTGGGGGCATCCACTCTACAACGGGTTTTGGAAGTGAGAGGGGTAGTTTTGGTTGTTGATACAATTAAGGTAAAACTAATGGCTCCTGGTAGAGGTGACAGATGGTCTGCTGGTCCCTTGATAGTCCTGTTCAATGAAGAATAGTCTCATACTGCACACGACTTCCTGATAGTTCCCTAGTAAACAGTCATGGCAAAAGCTTTGCTTATGAATTTAAAACCTGATTCAGGGATATATGGTTATTTAAGTTTGGAACCTAAACTCAATGTTTGTATATGCAAACATGTATTTCTTTATGGGTTTAGCATACAGAAGACTCTGTGAAGAATGATATGCTGTTCGCACTGAGGGAAGTTGCCACTTGGTCTTATTCAGGACTTTACCAGGAAATGTTCCCTCTTTGGGGTTTTAATGTCACTAAGAGCAATTTTGAATCTGGCCTTTGAGAAGATAAATTCATGTTAATCCACACACCCCTGCTTGTAGTACTTTAAAATGTCAGACTTAGCAAGTTAACCGTGCATGACAGATGTGTGCAGAGTACTGACGAATGAGTTAGTGAATGAATGAATGAATGAATGAATGGACAGTGGTATTGACTGAGCCTAGTTGCTTAGCATGATTGTTTAGGGGCAGTTTCTTGGAAGTGTCTTCCTCTTCCCTCACTTTCCAAACATTTGTGACTATCAGTTTAAGGTGGGGGGGGGATCATATTATTGAATAAAGTATTCTTAGATGGCAGGTTTTCATTTTTTTCTGGACTGATTACAAAAAAACAACCAGACTGTGGTCAGAAAGATCCTGGGGTGATGTAAGCAACACAATTGTGTGTATACATTAGGCTTTTATCATGTGTCATACACTTACAACGATTCAGCCATATTGACTAATCATCACAACCTTCTGATATGGGTGTTGTCATCTCAGGTTTCCAGAGGATAGACTGGATACAGTGTCAGCAATAGTTAAGTGATTTACCTGAGGCTAGACAGCAAGGTGATGGTAGCTGCGTTCTCAGGTGAGGCAGCCTGGCTCCCTCCCACACACACGAAGCTGCAGAGATAGTGCAAAGGATGCAGGTGTGCCCAGATAGCAATTAGTGAACAAGCTGTCCCTAACCTGTTGGGAAACATAGAACCTTCAGTAACGGTAAGCAGGTGTCCGCTTGGAAGGAAGTAACTTTGTAGCAGAGGATACATATTTGGAATGATAAATTGGGTGTGGGGAGAAAATAGAATATGCTTGCAGAGGGCAGGATGGATAGATAAGGATACGGGGGAGTGGAGTTGGAAGGCAAGCCCTGGCACTTATGCATTCACACACACTAATGCACAAACTTGGTGTTTGCTGATCGCTCTATTGTTGCTAATACTTCATTTAAATTGGCATAGTTCTGAAGGTTTAAATGTATCCAAAGACGTATGGAAGCTTGGTCCCTAATGACAATGCCTGGGAATGAGGAAACCTTTGGGAGGTGACATTCCACAGTGGTAGTTAGATCACTGAGCTGTGTCCTCAGAAGGGATCAATTAGGATATCAAAGGGTGGGGAGCAGTGACCTTGAAAGTGGATTACCATAAAAGAAAGAGCTTGCATCTTCTTTGGGCTTCCAGCCTCCCTATGAGATTTCCCGTTTCATCCACCCTCCTCCACCATGCCATCTGTCCTATTGTGACACAGTGCCAATTGCTCTCTCACCAAAAGCCACCCCCATAAGTCTGCCCAACTTCCAATGTCCAGACTCTAAAGCTGTGACCCAATGTCCCTTTTAACACTCAGCCTCCAGTATTTTGTTATAGAATGATTAACACCAAAGACTCATTTGACCTTCAGGGCTTCTTCTTTGGAGCAGATGCTTTCTAAATCTAGAAAGATAAGCTGGGTTCCCCCAAATACTTGTCAGCAGAGCCTGACTTTTGGCTTCCATGTAGTGAGGCTATTTTAGTGGAGAATTTGTGGAGATGTCCTGACTGTACAAGAGCAGAGTCAGCAGGGGTCCTGAGACTGAATTTCCCTTCTGTGATGCCAAGGAGAGGTTTTCTTCATCACCCCTCTCCCCTTTTATTTAAGTGCGAACAACAAAGTTGTAACAAAGAACATAATTCAAAACCATTTCTCTGCCCCTCCATATTTCTGCAGTCTTTGCTCCACTAGATAAAATCCAGGGTCAAAGTGCTCTTTTTCCCCAGGACAATATTGCCTCTCACACAGTGGTGGGTTTCCGAAATACTAAATGAAGGGGCCACTGGGACTCCTTGAGTGCCCAGAGTAGCATGAGTGTGAAGAAAGTATTTTCTCACTTGGAACTTACATCTGTGTCCTTCCACAGAGAGACCAGACAAGAAGTCCAGAATGCCTGATTTTTCTGCTCATGAACCTCAGGCTTTTGACATCTGGAAAACAAACATGGTTTGCTCTCAGAACTTTCCAGAAAAATTATTCATCAATTGGATTCACATAAGACTCTACTGCTCACTTGATGCTTGGACAGTAGGGTACCTCTTCCTTTACTTGGCTAAAAGCTAGTTGGATAAACACGAAAGCTCTTGAAAGAGCTTCAGGGAAATCGTCACATTGCTGTTTTAGGAATATCAAGGCTGTTGAGAAGTCTCCTTGGCTCACCTGGTCCTGCTCAGCCCTGGAAACTGGGGAGTCTGAACTCTCCATTTCAGCGTTGGCATCAGAAGAGGCTTAGTCTCTAAGCACCTGGCGATGGAGATGCGGACTCCCTTGAACAAAGGGAGCCCAGAGCAGCAGCAGAAGATGGCCTCAGATGAAAGCCTTGCTGCAGGTGGAGTGTTCTCTCTGCTCACTCCTGCAGCAGCCCCTTTCCTCAGCCCAGGAGGATGGATCCGAAGAGGGGGTTGGCATGAGAATGGAAGGCAACTGGAGAGAAAAATCATCACGATGAAAAATGAACAAGATTTATGAAGGCACCTAGCCCTTGCCTGCTCACGAGGCTCCATCCCGGAGATGAATTTTCCAGGTCCTTGGATAGACTGCTGTGAAATGCAGCAAGCTAGCAGGCTGCCATCGCTCTCTTTGAGAGACTGTCAACAGATTAATAGATCTTCCCAATACAGCAATTCTCCTCCAATTGAGCCTATATTTTCCATCGCATCACTGAATTTATGTTTCCCATGGAGTGGACTAAGCCTTTGTTTATGCCCTATGAATGCTTGGTTCAGAGTCACTGTCATCATGTTTCCTTCTGGACACATGATCACTTGGCCAGGTTCTACGGATTTAAGCCAGCAGAGAAAGTTCCCTTCCAGTCCTAATTGTTTTCACACGGCTCTTCAAATGTCTCTGTGTATTGTCGTTTTCTGTACTTGGTGCTCTGCCCTTCATGGGATTAAAGGACTCCGGCAGGGAGTGGGTGCTGGTAGTGGGGTCTCCAGTCCCTCTCTGGCTTCTACCCTCCCTTCATATATTGCTTTTCTCATTGATGTGACAAATACAAGACAAAGCAGTTTACAGAAGGAGAGGCTTATTTTGTCTCAGAGTGGGAGAATACAGTCCATCAAGGCAAGGGAGGCATGGTGGTGGGAGCATGAGGTAGCTGGTGATCCCACATCCCCAGCCAGAAAGCAGAGAGAAAAGAACGTTACTGCTCTGCCCACCTTTCTCCTTTTGATTCCTTTCAGGACCCCAATCCCAGTAGAGGAACTCTCACAAGGACATGCACAGAGGATTGTGTATTATGTATTTCTCAATCTTGTCAAACTGATTGTCAATATCAAGTACCATGTTCTAGGACTAATTTCTAATTGGTGAGTTTTCTCTCTTCCTTTAATTCCTTCAGACTCTATTAACTGTATGCTTAGGACTCCTGGCTTTATTGACCCCATTCTCACAGATCCACTTTGTCTTAACAACACTCTTGGATGTAGAACAACAATATGTCATGGAGAACAAGAGGAAGAAAACATGCCTTTCATAACCATCCCAAAGGCTAAGGGATGTAAATAAATACAAGCTGGGTTTAAATGTGGACAGGACCTGCCATGGGCTAAACTCCTCAGCACATGGGCACTCGGGCATTAAACAGTGTTAGGAGGCTGCCGGAGGCATCCCTATGCCTGCATCTAGCTGGTGTCTCATTTGCTAAGCAAAAAGGTAATTATAATGGCACATGCCTTTAATGCCAGCACTTGGGAGGCAGAGATAGATAAATCTCTGAGTCTGAAGCCAGCCTGATCTGTAAGAGGAGTTTCAGGCCAGCCAAGGCTAACCAGTCTCAAAAATGAACAAACAAACAAATACATGCAAGGGCTTCTCATCTAGAACTGGTTGCTAAAGTTCTTTCTTTTCACCTTAGGGTTTTTGTGCTATTTCTCTCCCATCTGTGCTTAAAAAGTAAAAGCAAAATCAGCTGTGTCTTTTGGTTTTATAGAAAAATCCCAAAAAAGGCCAAAAAGCATGAGGATTCTGCACAACCGGCTTGATTACAATGCCACAGGCCCCTCTTTATTTAGATAAATAGATGCTCTTAAAGCCCTAGCACTGTGAAATGCATATCCTGAGTTCCTTGTGGTTACTTTAATGTCTGGCCTTTCTTTGACATCATGGTTGAAAAAGTCAGAGGATATCTCCAGAGATAAAAATTTGATCCTGCATGTTCAATCTGTGCCAAATCCCAAATAGCGGACCCTGATTCATCTTGTTAAAGTTAAATGCTTGTCTTTCTTCACTTGCAACCACGAGCAAAGCAGCTCTTTGACCTTGTGACCCCGCCAGTGTTCTACTCACTCCTCCCAGGTAATGGAAACAATCTTCCCAATGGACAGAGTTGTCCTGATGGACCAGAGTGGGCATTTTCTTCCCATTGGCTGGTTGTATGCTTCTGGTTGTATGTTTCTGCTCCTGGTGTCTCAACAGCCTAAACGTGAGGCCCAGCCAGGGTCCTACTCTCCAGAGCATCCTGCTTGCTTCTTCTGCCCATCGATCCTCCCCCAACCCCAAAGTTAATGCTGTTTTCTTCATACACTGCACTTAGATGTTTCCCAGAAAGCCTGAAATTCTAAGGTGTGTTCAAGCTGATATGGAAGGGTGACCACCTGAGCAACACAGGTGGAGCTTACAAATGACATCAGATACTGGACAAAACTAGAAAAGCGAAGGAGAGGTCCAGTGTGTCAATCAGCTCTTGTCACTGTAACACACACCTGAGACAGCTTACAGAGAGAAAAGGTTTGGTGTAGTTTTGGAGGTTTCAGTTCATAGTGGGTCGATTCTGCTGTTTGGAGCTTGGGATGAGGCAGCATACCATGATGAGAACATGGAGCAGAGTAAATAATAATAATAAATAATAATAATAATAATAATAATAATAATAATAATAATAATGATAACTGCCAATGTCATGGCCAGAAAACAAGACAAGAAGAGGAAAGGACAGACAAGCTCCTAATGACCAGAAGACCTCCCCTAGCATCACCCCTTCAATATTCTGTTGTTTCCCATTAGCACCCCACAATGGGAGCCAAGCCTTGAACATAGGCAGCTTTGGGAGATGCCTGAGAGTCAGACTGTGGAAGGTCACAGGCTGGGGATGGAATGGTAAATCTGTTTCCCTATGCCTTCCTTTCCTGTGAGGATACAGACTGCCTATCAGTAGCCATTCTCCCAGATACAGTTAAAACAGAAAAGTAGCTTCATTTCACAATGTGTTAGCTTGCTGTGTGACTCTGCTGTGTGACTCTGACTTCTCCTCTTCTGGGCAACATTCCACACAGACTGGCTTAGCCTAGGCCTCCTGGAACAGTAGGCCAACGTTCTTGTAACATAGCTCCATCTGATTCTGGTACTTGGGGTGGAAACCTTGAAGAAGAGGTGTGTCATGATGGATGAAAAGCCTTGCTGGGGATTCTGGGCACTTTCCTACCAGCATTTGCTTCCTCCAGAGAATATGGCTCTCTGGGGAAGGAGCTGTGATGGTTCTAGAAGCTGCCAGCCTGTCACATGCTCTCCTAATGGATTATTGATGACTGTGCAAGGCTGGCCTGGCAGCACGCCCTGCTCTGTTTTATTACAACCATCACTTGGACTAAACCCAACTTGTCACCTCACTAAGCGGGGGCTGTAAGCAGCATTCTTTTTATTTTTACTTTTTTAACTTTTGATCAATCATCCATATCATGTGATTCCCAGAGCACTGTTTATGTCAAGTCTGTGGCTTGGAACACTCAGGAAGGAGTTAAATATCCTGTGTTCTTTCCCCTAGTCCCCCAGGTGGGGAAAAGAGAAACATCTTCAATATGGTGATTTTTAAAAAGAAACCTATATTGTTAAACATTTTCATGCTTGATGAAATAAACTTTTCAAAGTAATATGGAAAAAATGATTTCACTTGGACACCTTTTAGCCAAAGAAACACACGATGCTTGTTAGGAATGGAGCAGGAACTGCAGAGCCTGCCCGTACATCTGGGCCCCACCGCTGCCTGGGACCCCTCTGTTGTGGAGAAAGTGGGAACCCTGCAGACAGACAGACAGTGTTCTGGGGAAAGCTCAGGCAAGGCTGCTGAGGCTGGCAGGGCTGGAACTGCAGAAGGCGTGTGAGCCAAGCGCCAGCTTCCTCTGGGGAGCCTGAAGCCCTGCCACCCAACCTCAAGGTTTCAGGATCCAAAGGCATTATGACTAATGGAGCTTCTCTGTGTTCAGGCTGTCTGTAGATCCAAGCCATAAATACCTGCCAGGGAAAAGGACCCTTCCCTCATTGGCTCCTACTTCATGTTACCACATCAGGAAAAATCATCACGGGTGAACACACACCGGGCCTGAGCATCAGCTCAGCTGCTTTGCCAAGCAAGAAGGAAGGAAAGATGCTGTCTCCTTCCAGGAACTGTGGAGAAGAGTATGAGACAAAGGTAGTTTTCTTTATTAAGAGAGATTTATTGTGAACCTACTATGTGCCAGCCGGTCAGGTCATGAGGTGTGAACCAGCTGTAGAGTACACAGTGGGGCTGGTCCAGGTAAAGAAACTCTGGCCTCTAGCTCTGGTTGTGTAGCATATTGAGTCATAGAGAAACCAACTTGGGTCTCTGATCAAGTCAGTCCTGCAGTCTGGGAGTGCTCAAAGCCTGGCTATATGGGAAAAATAATACAAGTATGAAGGTTCTTTTGCCCAGTGTGGCTCTGAGCACATGTCTCATCTGCATGGTGGCCCTGCAGGAGGCTGGTTTTCTTCCAATATCACATGTGAAGAGACAGACATTTCCGGGAAGGAATGCATGCTGGGTCCTACCTCGGATAAGTGAGCAATGACTGAAATTCCAGCGGTGGGCAGACATCCTGGTTTGTCCATGATTGTCAGGTGTCCTAGGATGTGAGACAGGTGACAGCGGTGGAGTAAATGAAAACAGTTGCTCTCTAAAGGTGTGGTTTCAACAGCCAGCTTGGTAAGCTGTTAACTCCTCTGAATCCCTATGTCCTCATCTCTATAGAAGCTTGCCTGGGGACTAAACAGGGTTCATATCTGAAAGCTATAATCACCTGGCTTGGTCCTCAGTAAGTCACAGTGGATGTGAATATTTAGTGGTATAAACTCAGTTTCTGCTCTCTGGTCGGGGTGAGCAAAAGGTAGTCAGTCTGACAGGAGGAGAATGGCTTTGAAAGAAATCAGGACCTTATTATCCACACAAAATGCAGCTCCCACTGTCAGCTCCTTGCCAGCAGGTCCAGGAGAGAGGAGAAAGGTCCCTGTCCTGCTGGGCCTTTTCTCTGGGGCTGAGCCGGATGTTGAGTGTCGGCAGCCAGCCGGTGAACAACCACACGGAGCCAGGAGTCTTGTCGAAGCAAGAACTCAACTTTAATGTATTAGCCTCTCGCTTATATAAACTCGGAGCACAGGGAGGAGTTTTGGTGGGGTGAGATGATCTAGGGGGTAGGGAAGGGTAACGGAGGGTATGGAGTGACTGACAGAGCCAATGGCGAAGCTCTACATCAGCAACAGAGGGACAGAGGCAGGGCCAAATGGGTCTTGTTGAGTCACCCTGTACAGAAGTGACCGAGATAGGTCTCAAAACTCAAGCCAGGCTTGGGTTTGTCCACACGGCCCAAACCAGGGCCAAAATGGGGCCCAAGATCCCACTTCAAAGCAAAGGACTGTTCCTGAGCCACTAATGCAGTTGCCATGGTACCAAGTGGTGCTTACCTCTCCAAAGCTGTTCTCCCAGTACTCCCTTTGGCAGAAGGGATGATGTGGGCAGTGTTCATACTGGGAAAAGGCCAAACTCAGGTATTGAACCTTAAAGTGACTAAGGAAACACCAGCTAAAGCCTTGACAGGGACTGACTCAAGCCTACACCCATGGAGAGGAGCTCGTACTTGGGTCCTGGGAAGCCTGTTGGGGCCCACACAACAGGAAGTGTCAGCAGAATATCTGCTTGCCATCTGGGATCACTCCAATTTAGCCATTCTGGCTACTGGTTCCTTTTAACTTTAACAGCTGTGTCTTTAAAATACCTGTTGAAGTGATTTCAATAAACCCATGGGAAATGACACTATCAGGAGGTGTGGCATTATTAGAGGAAATATGGCACTGTGAGAGTGGCCTTTGAGATCTCCTAGTGCTCAAGCTCCACTCAAGTGTGGCACACAGCCTCCTCCTGGCTGTCTATGGAAGAGTCTCCTGCTGCTGCCTTCAGATGAAGATGTAGCACTCTCAGCTCCTCCAGCACCATGTGTGCCTAGATGATGCCATGCTCCCAAAGATGATAATGGACTAAACCTCTGAAACTGTAAGCCAGCTCCAATTAAATGTTGCCCTTTATGAGAGTTGCCTTGGTCATGATGTCTCTTCACAGCAATGGAAACCCTAACAAAAACACCTTTGCAGAACCTTCTCCAAATTGATCATATACTCAGTAACAAAGCAAGTCTCAACAGATAAGAGAAAATTGGAATAACCCCCTGTATCTTATCAGACCACCACGGATTAAAGCTAGACTTCAACAACAATAGAAACAACAGAAAGTCTACAAACTCATGGAAACTGAACAACTATTCAATGACCACTGGGTCAGAGAAGAACTAAAGAAACAAATTAAAGACTTTCTAGAATTCAATAAAAATGAAGGCACAACATATCCAAACTTTATTGGACACAATGAAAGTGGTGCCAAAAGGAAAGTTCATAGCACTAAGTGCCTACATAAAGCAATTAGTGAGATCTCATACTAACAATCTAACAGCACACCTGAAAGTTTTAGAACCAAACACCCAAGAATAGTAGATAGCAGGAAATAATCAAACTCAGAATTGAAATCAATTAAATAGAAACAAACAATAATACAGAGAATCCATGAAACAAAGAAGTGGCTCCTTAAGAAAATCAATAAGATAGACACACCCTTAGCCAAACCAACTAAAAGGCAGAAAGAGACTATCCAAATAAACAAATTCAGAAATGAAAAGGGGAGCATAACAAAAGACACTGAGGAAATCAAAAATATTATTAAGTCTTACTTCAAAAACCTGTAGTCCACAAAATTGGAAAATATAAACAAAATGAATGATAATTTTATAGATACCACTTGCCAAAGCTATATTAAAATGAAGTAGACAATCTAAATAGACCCATAACCCAAAAGGAAATAAAAATCAGTCATTAAAAGTCTCCAAAAACCTAAACAAACAAACAAATAAAAACAAAAACACACCCTCAGGGCCAGATGGTTTTAGTGAAGAAGTTTACCTGACCTTCAAAGAAGTTCAAATACCAATACTCCTCAAATTATTCCACAAAATAGAAACAGAATAGAAACACTGCTAAATTCATTTTATGAGGCCATAGTCACCTAAATCACACAAAGACTCAAAGAAAGAAAGAAAATTTCAAACCAATCTCCCTTATGAACATTGATGCAAAAATGCTCAATATTCGCAGACTGAATCAGAAAACATCATCAAACATTATTAAGTAGGTTTCATCCCAGGGTTATAGGGATGGTTCAGCATACAAAATTCCATCACTGTAATCCACCACATAAACAAACTGAATGAAAAAGAAAACCATATGATCATCTCATTTGATGCTGAAGAAGCCTTTAATAAAGTCTAACACCCCTTCATAATGAAAAGTATTGGAGAGAGCAGAGATATAAGGCACATACCTAAACACAATAAAAGCAATGTGCAGCAAACTGGTAGCCAACCTCAAATTAAATGGAGAGAAAGTTAAATTAGGGATAAGGCAAGTCTGTTCACTCTCTCCATATTTATTGAATATAGTACTTGAAATTTTAACTAGAGCAGTAAGACAACTAAAGGAGATCAGGGGGATACAAATTGGAAAAGAAGAAATCAAAATATTGCTATTTTCAGATGATATGATAGTATACATAAGTGGGCTGAAAAATTCTATTAGAAAACCCCTACAGCTGATAAACACCTTCAGAAAAGTGGCTGGATACAAAATTAACTTATAACTCCAACAAAGTAAGGGAAAACAACTTGTATGACAAGAACTTCAAATCTTTGAAGAAAGAAATTGAAGAAGATATGAGAAGATGGAAAGATCTCCCATGCTCATGGATAGGTAGGATTAACATAATAAAAATGGACATCCTACCAAAAGCAGTCTACAAATTCAATGCAACTCCCATCAAAATTTTGAAACAATTCTTTACAGACTTTGAAAGAACAATACCCAACTTCATATAGAAAAAAACCAAAGACCCAGGATCACTTAAACAATCCTATACAATAAAAGAACTTCTGGAGGAGGTACCACCATCTCTGATTTCAAGCTATACTACAGAAGAATATTAATAAAACTCACATGGTACTGGCATTAAAACAGACAGGTTGATTTGTGGAATCAAATTGAAGATCCATAAGTAAAGACACAAAATTCGATTTTTGACAAAGAACCCAATAGTATACAATGGGGAAAAAAAAGAAAGCATCTTGAACAAATGGTGCTGGTCTAACTGAATGTCTGTATGTAGAAGAATGCAAATAGATCCATATCTATCACCTTGCACAAAACTCAAGTCCAAGTGGGTCAAAGACTTCAACATAAAACCAGATACATAAATCTGATAGAAGAAAAAGTGGGGAAATAACCTTGAATGCATTGGTACAAGAGACAACTTCTTGAACATAACAACAGCTTAAGCATTAAGATCAACAGGTAATAAATGAGACCTCATAAACCTGAAAAGATTCTGTAAGGCAAGGGACACCATCGAAGGGACAAAACAGAAACCTGCAGAATGGGAAAAGATTTTCACCAACTCCATGTATGACAGAGGGCTGATATCCAAAATATATAAAGAAGTCAAGAAACATAGACATCAACAAACCAAATAACCCAATTAAAATGTGGTACAGCTCTAAACACAATTCTCAACAGAAGAATCTTTAATGACCAAAAATTACTTTTAAAAATGTTTAGCATCCTTAGTAGTCAGGGAAATGCTAGTCAAAAAAACCCTCGAGATTCCATCTTGCATCCATTAAAATGGCTATGATCAAAAATCCAAGTGACAGCACATGCTAGAACAATGGGAATACTTCTCCATCACTGGTGGGAGTACAAACTTGTACAACTACTTCTGAAATTAATTTTGAGGTTTCTCAGAAAATTGGGAATAAATCTACCTCAAGACCCAGCTCTTGGCATATACCCAAAAGATGCTCCAACATACAACAAGGACACTTGCTCAACTATATTCATTGCAGCTTTATTCTCAATATCCAGAAACTGGAAACAACCTAGATGTCCCTCAACCGAACAATGGATAAAGAAAATGTGATACATTTACACAATGGAATACACAGACATTAAAAACAATGATAGCATGAAATTTGCAGGCAAATGGATGAAAAGACCATCCTGATTGCTGTAACCCAGACCTCGAAAGACATGTATGATATGTACTCACTTAAAAGTAGATATTAGTCATAAAGTACAGGATACACATGCCACAAAACACAGACCCAAAGAAGTGAAGTAGCAAGGAAGGCCCAAGGGGACATGCTTGAATCTCACTGAGAGGGGGAAATAGAAGGTAGGAGGGGGCTTGGTGGGGAAGGGGTGGCAATGGGAATAGGAGGGGTGAGGTGGAGGAGGACATTGGGAGAGAGTACTAGGAGAGACAACTGGATTGGGTGGGGCATCTCTGGGATGAGCTAGAAACCCAGGACAATGGAGACTCTCAGGAATCTATGAGGGTGACACTAGCTAAGACTCCTAGCAATGGGGAATATGGAGCCTGAACTGGCCATCTCCTGTAACCAGGCTACACTTCCAATGGAGGGATGAGGACACCAACCCAGCCACAAAACCTTAAACCCACAATCTGTCCTGCCTAAAGGATATGCAGGGGTGAGGGCTGGGTGAAGCAGAATTTAGAGGAAAAACCAGTCAATTACTGGCCCAGCTTGGGACTCATGACATGAGAGGGAGTCCAGCCCTGACTCTGTTGATGATATTCTGCTCTACCTGCAGATAGGAGTTCCCAGCAACTCTTGGAAGCTGATGCAGAGACTCACAGTCAAACACTGAGTAGAGCTGGGGGAATCCTGTGAAAGAGGGGGAGGAATTGAGAAAGTCAGAGGGATCAAAGAGATCACAAGTAAACCCGGAGTCAACTAACCTGGGCCCACGAAGGCTGATGGAGACTGAACTGCCAACCAGAGAGCATGCATGGGACAGACCTAGGCCCTTTGTACGTAAGTAGCAGTTACGAATCTGGGTCTTCATGTGGGACTTCTAAAGTAGGATCAGGGGCTGTCTCTGATTACATTGCCTGCCTTTGAATTCCTTATCCCTAACTGGTCTATCTTGTCTAGCCTCAGTGTAAGAGGATATGCCTAGTCTTGCTGCAACTTGATATGCCTGGGCTGGTTGATATTCATGGGAGACCTCCCCTTTCCTGGGGATATAGGGGTTTGGGGTGAATATGAGAGGGAGGGACTGGGAGTAAAGGAGGGAGAGGAAGCTGCAATTGGGGTGTAAAGTGAGTAAATAATTTAGTCAATAAAAAAAATTCCTGTGTTGGAACAGACATGTCTAAGTACAAAGGGTCAGAGATCAAGGATCAGTAATTTGGAGAGGACTGGACTGGGTCAGCTCTTTCCAGCAAACCAGGTCTTCTTTTCCCTAGATATAGGAAGGTGTGTCTATCCATGTCTGCAGGAGAAAGGATAGAATAATAACCATCTATGCTGGAGTGAAGTAAGCCAATGGGGCATGGCTTCTTAATGAAATGTACAGATGAAACCTGGGCTCCTGATGGAGATAGGAGCTGGGAACACAAGTGACAATTGAGAAACTGTCCCCAAAGGGACAGAAGGGAAAAGGACAAATTGTGTAGCAGGAAATCACAACTGGAGATGTTTGACCTTGTACACTGGAAGGGAAATTCACCTGGGTCTACATAATTGAAGACACAGACATTCAGCCCAGGAAAGTCATAGTGAAATGGAAATGCTGATAAGGGCTTCAAGGGGCCAGCACACTGGGCTGGAGATTAAATCAGGGGAAGCATGCAAAATCAGAGGTCCTACGGGATCTGCCAGACTTACAGCCCTGATCACACTCCTGTGGCCTGGTGGTGGCCATCAAAAGATCCTTGGGGATGAGGTAAGGCTCAGAGCAGAGGCTGAGAGTTGCAGCAGGTGAGGAGGCCCTTTGTCTAGAAACCCTTTCCTTTATAGTCTAAATAGAGCTTGGCTCCTGAAGATGTTCAGTTATAACCACAGAAAGAAGCCACATGGACCTCAATCTGTGTCCTCAGTATGTCCTCTCTGTGGACTCTGTCCCCTGTGTTGCTCCACCTGCAGGCAATTTGGTCCTAAGTATAACCTTCTGTCTGTAGGCTACTTCACTTTCGTGCTTATTTTCTCCCCTAACTTCATTAGCCCATGTATGTCCTCAAGCCTTGGACCTGGGGCACATTTCCAACCTTTTTTTTTCCCAGAAGCCTCACTGGTATAACCATCATTAACTGGCTGGAAATAATTGAGCTTCTGGCTCCAAAGAGCTGGCAATGTATAGAGGAGGGAAAGGGTAATATAGTCTGGGGCAGAAAGGAAAGATTCTAAATGTGTTTTTCAAGATGAATGGGATGGTACTTCTTGGACAGGGTTGGTGAGTTCAGAGACTGGGCGACCTCCCAGAATCTGAGGGCTTTGTCCCTGCAGTTTTCCTACCTGTGTCTTCACATGCACTCTGTGTCACTGAACATCACAGAAAGGGATTCATGGTTTCCACTTGGGGTGGGGGAGGTGACCCTAGGATTCTGTTTGGGGCCATTTTCCTGAACTTGTTCTTACTGTGATCCTTCTTGTCCCTCCACTCCTTACTTTTATCTTCATCTGCTCTCAGTGCCCAGGTACTTACCTGTCACCCACTTCCTGCAGAGTACTATTTTTGTTTTGAGACAGGGTCTCCCAAGGCCTTCACCTCTCCTGTGCACCCCCACTTCTGGTATGTGGCACCGGTTGACAAGGCCTTGGAGAGACTGTGTTGGAACCAGTCCTTTCAAGAGTGTGAACCCATCTACTGCTCTGAAATACTCAAAGCACTCACTGCTATCCTGAGAGCAAAGGTTGTTGTTCTCTGTTCATGATTTTCTTTCCAGCAGTGTTTCCCCAACCTTTCAGAAAAGAGTTTATGCACAAACAAAGCTGAGGAAAACCACACCTGGAAACTTACACTGAGTGCTTTTATAAAATGTAACCCTGTGTTTATAGATAATTCAAGAAAGGAAACACTCTCACTTCAGAAATACAAGATGAAGATGTTAAATCCCTGAGAGTTGATGTCTTCCATTCTCTTGGAGCATTTATGAACTTAAACATCTCCCAGAGTTCTGCACTGACCCAGAGAAGGGGTGTGGTGGCAAGGCAGGAGAGATGGAGCTCCCTCAGAACTTGTCTGTGGGCTTTGGCAGAACAAAAGATCTGGTGAGCAGCAAATATTCTAGAAGTCTCAGTTTGGCCACCCTTTAGGATGGAAGGACAAAATCAGGTTGTGTGGGAGTGCTTTTAAATAAGGGAGATGATTTGCTGAGTCAGCAGAGCCAGGGGCCACAAACAGACCCGGAAGGAGAAGAGTCAAAGCCATCTGAAGGAGAGCTAACTGGGGCAGAGGAAAAGGTAACATCAGGAGCAACAGGAAAGCTAATTACCTCAGCCACACTCTACTGACCTTTCGTAGGGGACAGGGAAGTTCATGTCCTAGAAAGATGCGATACTTGATGCCAACAATGCAGGAAACAGTTTTCCTGGAAACAATGCTGAGTTTGGGGGATGTACACATTCTTCACTCACCATGGGCAACATTATTCCCTTCTTGTATCTCACTGAGACTCTACCTCCCTACAGTCGATCCAGGATCATTCTTGTAGGATAGGTGAGAACACGGAGTTGGAGTGAACATCCCTAGTGGGATGCTCTCCAAATTCAGTTCACACTACTCTTTAGAGAACAGTGCTGAGGGCCATAAGGGCCCTTGTTTGTTTAGTTTTATTGGCTTCCAAGTGTGTGCTGTTGTTTCAAGACTTTACCTGAGAACCCTGGAACATACATCAATATATTTGCTGTGGTATAAGCCTAAGTATTGGTATAGATCAACCCAAAACATCTCATAGCTGAATGAGTTCACACATGCTAATGAAAGTGAGGAAAATCGACTGGATATAAAATCAATCCCACCCAGTAAACACATGCTGAGGAAAGCAAAGGAAAGAAGCTGTTAACAGGGGTCCTCTCTGTAAGGCAGGATAGTGGGAAGTTATTTTCTTCTTTATTCTCTACTTCCCAAATTTTCCACAGTCAGTTGCATCAGTCACAGCAATGAACCTTAGTGAATTGTAGACTATATAAAGTGCTAAGATTGCATACAAATGTTATTGTTATCAGCTCTAAAAGTCCAGGACATTTTCACCTAGTCTGTAGAAAAGTTTGCACTCATGACTAAACAATGATCACCTGTCACCTTGGGTGTTCGGTTGGGGCAGCTGGGCACCCAGTGGTCCCCGGGGGTGCTGTGTTGTAATCTGAAGTGATATTCACAGGCTTATGTTATAAACACTTGTTTCCCATTGCCATCAATATTTTTGAAGGATGTGTGGCCGTTAGGATGAGGGGTCTAGATATCAGAAGTAGGTCACTAGGAGTGTGATTTTTTTTAATTTGGGCATGGTCTTGGTTTGCATCTCTTTCTCTGTTTTCTGTTTCACTTTGGTGTGGACAGCCTGGTCATGTGCTTCCATGGTCACAGAATGACCACCCTGCTGTGTCTTCCCCACCATGATGGCCTGAAACTCATCATGAAGGACTCGGGACCCTCGTGATACACTGATGCCTGCTGAAACTGAGTCAAAATGCATTTCCTCTCCTGAGGCTGTTACAACAAGGCATTGTGGACACAGGACACAAAAGTAACACAGAGAGGATGGTGGGGAGAACTGTGGGGGTCCGAGATGGGAAATCAGTCTCCAGGCGAGACATGGAGCAGGTCTTGACTTATATTTGAGATTAAGAACATTTTCTTGCAGAGGATTAGGATTACCATTTGTGAGTTTTCTCAAGTGAGTTTTCTCAGATGGGCACCTTCCTCCTTTGTTCTTGTTCATGCTGGGATTTTTAAAAATGAGTTATTTTAAAACTTTTGCCTTCTAAAAAAAAGCTTAATGTCCTGTCTCCCAATAAGAGGCAGCTATACCACTGAGATTTTACAAAGTGCATCTGAGAAGTTCTTGTCCTGTGTGGCCATGTTTGATGATGACATAAAACCCTCTGTCACTGCAGGGTAGTAGGGATCAAGGCTGTTGGAATTTCTTTCATGGTAATTTTTAAATGATCTTGATCAAAATAAAAGTCTAGCTTGTACTGTCAATTTTATAAGGTTTAATAGCGATACCTATAACCCCATGAATTCAAAGCCAGACTGGGTTACACAGTAAGTACAGCTTGGTGTGAGGCAAGATCCTGCCTTGGCAAGAAGCTCAGAAGTGGATGTGGAACACATTTTAAGGCTCTTCACAGCATGTGGAACTGTGCCTCCAACACTTTCTGCTTCCTGAAGACGGTTATTGTCGATCTTTTGATAATTAAAAAACATCATTTTTTTAGGATAATTTGTTTAATCTCTTTCTCAAGGATCTGTAAGGTGGCTCAGAGGGCAAAGATGCTCCACCTTTGTTTAATCCCTCAGTCCCTAAGACTCACACCGTGGAAGGAAAGGATCAACCCCCCAGACTTGTCCTCTGACCCCATGTGAGCATGGTGGGAATTGTGTCAACACATGTGCACACACTTATGCACACACATCTTTCTGAAAATAAAGAAATGTAATACAAATATTTTTAAACAGAAGGAATTATGTATCTCAATTTTGTATTATAACCTTATGAAGTATTGCATCTTACATTTTTGGAAAATTTTGTAATGTATATATGTATATATATCATGACTATGTAGTGTTTTATTGGCTAGCTAGTTACAAAAAATATATTTAGACTTGTATTTCCATTATACAAGTATAAAGCATCTTAAATTTTTATAAAATTCTATAAAACAGTTTCTTCTTTCAGTAAGTGTTATGATTACACAGAGTTTTATTGGATAGCTAGCTACAATGTAATATATTTAGACTTGTATTTCCATTGTGATACTTTCATTTTCCTCTGTTTAAATAAAGCCATATTGACTATTTCTGATTTTTTAAAAAACGTTTTTAGTATAGCGTGTGTGTGTGTGTGTGTGTGTGTATATATATGTGTGTGTGTGTGTATTTGTGTATATTTTGTGTGTGTATGTATGCATGTATTATGAGTATGTCTACTTGTGTACGCATGTGTTTGTTTGTGTATGTATGTGTTTTATTGTGTGTGTGTTTGGCTGTGTTGGTGTGTATCCATACACATGGATATGTCTGTACCTGTGTGTGTGTACTGACTGTCCAATTTATCTTTTGAGAGAGCATCACTGAGACTCACCAGTTGCTTAGAGTGATTGACCAGCCAGCTCTGGGGAATGTACCTGTCTCTGTGCCCATAATAGTACTGCAGATGTGCACAGCTCTTTTATGTGGGTGCTGGGAATCCTAACACAGAACCCAATGCGTGTACAGGAAGCTCTTGGGTAACCGCCCCATCTCCTCGATCCTTATCTCTGTATTTCTTTGTTAGTAGTATAATTTAATGTTATAGTAAACCATAGAATCCATCCTCTGGGCATAGAGAAACACCCAAATGCCATCTTCCTTCAGTCCTGTTTCTCACATACTCCTGAGGTATTACTGTGGCCTAGATGCTCCCTGTGGGGAAAATTTAAGAAGGCCGCCACAGCGGTGGGGCCCCAGAGGGGCTTCCACCGCCGTGGCAGATCCCACATTCGGGAGAAACTCTATGGTTCCAGCTGCCTGGAGGCCTTGGCGGCGACAGGCCCCAATAACACGAGGAAGTCCTTGGTTCCAAAAAGGTTTATTGTCATGGCGGATGATAGATGGATCTAGGTGTACCCCCAGAACTCAGGGCAGTCTCGAGTTATATAGGGAGGGAGAAAGGGGGAGGATTGGGGGAGGATCTGGGGGAGGCATGTTTAATTTGCTCTGCCCTCTGGCCTATATCAGTATGTAAATCCCTAGGGCCTGAGGCCTATAGCCTGGCCTATGTAATTCTATGGAGACCTGACTGCTTTTCAGGATCCTGGGTTCTGGGGGGTGCCAAACTCCTGCCAGTTCTCATTCAGAATCCCACCCAGAATCTACAGAGTCTCGGGGTTCTAGGCACCTGCTCCACCATGATCCAGGATACCCTTACGCAGTCCCACAGCTCCCTATTGTTCTCTCTGAACAGTTCACTCTGGTGAGCTTCTAAGTGAGACTTCTAAGCAGCCTTGATGACCCTATGGGGGACAGCAGCAAATAAAAAGTTCAGAAGAGTGGGGTGTGTAGCACCAACTGCATTTTCAATAGCAACTGGGGCCATTTCAACTTCTCCCTAAAACTGAGGCTCTTCCTATCAGTTGGCTAGGGCACCCACCAAGGAGAATCCACTTTGAAAAGGTATTTTCATGTGGGCATAGTGGAAAGTCTTTCTGTAACCAAGCCCACATCATGGCTCCAGCTTTCTGGCCCTTTACATTTCATGGGTAAGAATGGAAATGCAGATGGCCTCAGCCGTAACTGAGCAGAATGAACATCCTGCTGAAGGATCACCAAGCTACTGAACACAACAGCACACACCATAGCCAAGATGTCAGAGGGGCTGTTTCACAGCTATGACCTCACACCCATAAAACACAAGGCATGTAATGTGTAAGAAAACCCAAGACAGCTTTTCCAGATTTGTTTTATTAGTAAGATTACCATATGGAAAATAACGCTAAGTTATCATAAACATTCTCTTAAGGGAATACTTAGGATTCATATAGATATTTTTATCTTTGTGGACTAAGTTTCTTATTTGTTGCTTACAGAAGCATGAAGTTATGCTATCCATTATCTCTACACCACAGACAGACCAAAGTGTTGAGAAAAGAGAGCTGAGCCTTTTCATGCCTTTGATGTTCAAGGTTCCTACGGGCATACTTATCCACATTACAAAAGCGGCCATGGCAGCAGGTGGGTTCCAATGCTCTAACTGGCCTATAGCAGACTTTTGCCCTTGCTAGCAGCTGTCAAAACCAGTCTGGGCTGGCTGTAACAAAATTGCCTTTGACTGGTCCCCACACAGGACTCATATAATCTCAGACAATCACCAAGGACTTTGACGCAATCTGTTCTTCAAGAGTCTGAGGCTGCTTACAAATGTTCCAGTGTTCCTTTTCGTTTAAACAATTGTGAATTTTCTTCAGAGAAAATGTGTCAATTTTTTTTTCTATCTTGATTTGATTTCTGATTAAGAGGGCCTAGTGGCAAAGTCAGCTATGCCAGAATTTTGTAATTGTCTAAACACTCCCTTTGCTTACTGTGGGTCTCCAAGTGTTCCTGGGTAAATAAGGTGCTCTTTTTTTTTTTTATTTGAAAAGGATAAACTGGCTTAGGCGACCAATAGAAAACAGGAACAAAGACCAATAACATCCAGGAATCACTTCATGAGTGCCAAAGAGTCAATGGAGTTTTCAGAAGGAAGGTTGTGTCTATGGTATAAGTTAAGTATTTGGTGACATGCTGTCCCTCAGGTGGACTTTCACCTATACAAACCTTGTGAAGTCCGTGCTTTGGTAAATGAAAATTATCACTTTCTCCATAGTCTATTATGATTGAAGGCTTAAACTGTGGGAGTAGGACCTAGTGGAGGTACTGAGTCACTATGGGCATGAACCTGCAGGGACTGAGCAACCCAGTCCTTTTGTCTCTGCTTTGGTCGGTCCATACAAGCCCTTCTGGACACAGGCATCTCCACCCTGATGACAGTAGCTAAGAGACCTTCTTCCAGACTGAACTGGCACTGGGCTATGACTTAGAGTCTCCAAACTGTGAACCTGATAAGTTGCCTTTGGCATTGCTTTGTAGTGTGAAGCTCACACTACATGATGTCTCCACACACCAAAGGTTCCTGCAGTGTCGTAGTCATGTTTGACTCCGTTTCCAACGCTCACTGCCTGTTGTTCTCCACGGTTTCAAGGCTGTTGCCCCTTGTTCATCTTCACAATGCAAAATAGTCTAACTCCAGGATTTCTTTCCACAAAGAGTTTATTTATTCCAGACTTTGCTGAGCTAGGGGCACTGACTGGCTTGGACACTGCAACAATGTCTAGTGGTTAGAAGTCCTCTGTTCCTTTGTCATGCTTCTTAGATTTCTCTCCTCTCCTCTGCCCTGCCATAGGTACATTCCCCCACCATTGCTACCAACTTCTCCCATTTTCCAGTGCAGAGCTTGAGATGCTCCAAGCAGTACTAGCCCAGGTAGGCTTCTCCAATCCTTCTGGATTTCACTGAAGTTTTTTCTAGAACTATTTCTCTCTTGTGTCTCCATGCTTTCTCTGGAGAAGGGGATAGTGTCCATTACAGAAGGTCTTATCTCAGTCTGAAACATGGTTCTTGAATTTCCTGGGAGTTGACATCCAATGCCTGCTTAGCTGTGTTCCCAATTTTTTTTTTTTTTAGAATTCTTTTCTCTTCATTCAAGTTGTTTTTCTGCTAGTTCAGTTTCTTATAGACAACAATTCCCTAAACACTGAGCCAAGAGCCTTTCACATATCAATTGACCTGCACGTCTTGGGTAAATATATTTAAGACTGAGACAGACATGCTGGTGTGAAGTAAATCATGGCTCAGCCACTCTGCTGAGATCTCATCAGCTCAGCACCAAGGTGATTGATGAAGTGGACAGGAAAATGTACATTTCTTCTGTCCAGTAAAATAATGCCTTAAAAAATTACATTTTAGCCTTCCCTTCTGCCCCTGCCTGGTCCTCTGGGCTGGAGCAGACACAGAGTCGGTCTGCTCCCGTCCTGTTGAGAAACTGAATCCTGAGTCATCCAGGAGCCACTGCACT
>NW_021621022.1:1190789-1234279 GCF_004785775.1 Grammomys surdaster
AACTGAATCCTGAGTCATCCAGGAGCCACTGCACTCAGAGCAGCTGGAGCCACTGCACTCAGAGCAGCTGAAACTGAATCCTGAGTCATCGAGGACCCACTGCACTCAGAGCAGAAGGATTTCCAGATCCAAGAGGTGGCCTGAGTCCCAGGAGTTCTTCCACCCAGGAGATTAGGAGCATAAGACCACAGAGACCTCTGGACTCTGAGGAGCTCTGCAATAAGCAAGATAACTGGAAATACAGACTCCAGTTTTACACAGTGAGGGCAGGTACCACTAGAGTTAACCAGATGGCGAAAGGCAAGCGCAAGAACATAAGCAACGGAAACCAAAGTTTCTTGGCATCATCAGTGCCCAGTTCTCCCAATATAGCAAGCCCTGAACACCCCATCACACCTGAAAAGCAGGATTCAGAATTAAAATCACTTCTCATGATGATGATAGAGGATTATAAGAAGGAATTAAGTAACTCCCTTAAAGAAATACAGGAGAGTACAAGTAAACAGATAGAAGCCCTTAAAGAGGAATCATAGAAATCCCTTAAAGAAATGGAAGAAAACACAAAGAAGGAATTAAACAAAAACATTCAGGATCTGAAACTAGAAATAGAAACAATAAAGAAAGTTCAAAGGGAGACAACCATGGAGATAGAAAACCTAAGAAAGAGATCAGGAGTCACAGACGCAAGCATCACCAACCGAATACAAGAGATAGAAGAGAGAATCTCAAATGCAGAAGATACGGTGGAAAATATTGACACAGTTGTCAAAGAAAATGCAAAATGCAAAAAACTCCTAACTCAAAACATCCAGGAAATCCAGGACACAATGAGAAAACCAAACCTAAGGATAATAGGTATAGATGAGAATGAAGATTCCCAACTTAAAGGGCCAGAAAATATCTTCAACAAAATTATTGAGGAAAACTTCCCTAACCTAAAGAACAAGATGCCCATAAACATACAAGAAGCCTACAGAACACCAAATAGACTAGACCAGAAAAGAAATACCTCCCGTCACATAATAATCAAAACATCAGATGCACAAAACAAAGAAAAAATACTAAAAGCAGTAAGGGAAAAAGGTCAAGTAACATATAAAGGCAGACCTATAAGAATTACACCAGACTTCTCACCAGAGACTATAAAAGCCAGAAGAGCCTGGACTGACATCATACAGACACTAAGAGAACACAATTGCCAGCCCAGATTACTATACCCAGCAAAACTCTCAATCACTATAGATGGTGAAACCAAGATATTCCATGACAAAACCAAATTTGCACAATATCTTCCCACAAACCCAGCACTTCAAAGGATAATTGATGGAAAATGCCAACACAAGGAGGGAAACTACAACCTAGGAAAAGCAAGTAAGTAATCTTCCAACAACCCCCAAAAAAGATACAAACATAACTTTACCTCTAATAACAAAAATAACAGGAAGCAACAATCATTTTTCCTTAATATCTCTTAACAACAATGGTCTCAATTCCCCAATAAAAAGACGCAGACTATCAGACTGGATACACAAACAAGACCCAGAATTTTGCTGCATACAAGAAACGCACCTCAGTGACAAAGACAGACACTACCTCAGAATAAAAGGGTGGAAAACAATTTTTCAAGCCAATGGTCCCAAGAAACAAGCTGGAGTAGCCATTCTAATATCAAATAAAATGGACTTTCATCCAAAATTAATCAAAAAAGATAAGGAAGGACACTTCATACTCATCAAAGGAAAAATCTACCAAGGTGAACTCTCAATTCTGAACATCTATGCTCCAAATGCAAGGGCACCTACATACATAAAAGAAACTTTACTAAAGCTCAAAACACACATTACACCTCACACAATAATAGTGGGGGATTTCAACACCCCACTGTCAGCAATGGACAGATCATGGAAACAGAAACTAAACAGAGACACTTTGAAATTAACAGAAGTTATGAACCAAATGGACTTAACAGACATCTATAGAACATTTCATCCTAAAACAAAAGAATATACCTTTTTCTCAGCACCTCATGGTACCTTCTCCAAAATAGACCATATAATTGGTCACAAAACAAGCCTCTACAGATACAAAAAGATTGAAATAATCCCTTGCATCTTATCAGATCACCACGGACTAAGACTGGTCTTTAATAATGACAAAAACAATGGAAAACCCACGTACACATGGAAACTGAACAACTCTCTACTCAATGATGACTTGGTCAAGGAAGAAATAAAGAAAGAAATAAAAGACTTTTTAGAATTCAATGAAAATGAGGACACATCATACCAAAACTTGTGGGACTCCATGAAGGCAGTGCTAAGAGGAAAGCTCATAGCTCTAAGTGCCTACAAAAAGAAACTGGAAAGAGCACACACTAACAAGTTGACTGCACAACTAAAAGCTCTAGAACAAAAAGAAGCAAATACACCCAGGAGGAGTAGAAGGCAGGAAATAATCAAACTCAGGGCTGAAATCAACCAAATAGAAACAGAAAGAACAATACAAAATATCAATAAAACCAGGAGTTGGTTCTTTGAGAAAATCAACAAGATAGATAAACCCTTAGCCAGATTAACCAGAGGGCACAGAGACAGTATCCAAATTAACAAAATCAGAACTGAAAAGGGAGACATAACAACAGAAACTGAAGAAATTCAAAAAATCATCAGATCCTACTACAAAGGCCTATACTCAACAAAACTGGAAAACCTGGATGAAATGGACAATTTCCTAGACAGATACCAGGTACCGAAGTTAAACCAGGAGCAGATAAACCATCTAAATAGTCCCATAAACCCTCAGGAAATAGCAGCAGTCATCAAAAGCCTCCCCACTAAAAAAAGCCCAGGACCAGATGGGTTTAGTGCTGAATTCTATCAGACCTTCAAGGAAGACCTAATACCAATTCTCTTCAAACTATTCCACAAAATAGAGACAGAAGGAACACTACCCAATTCGTTCTATGAAGCTACAATTACACTCATACCCAAACCCCACAAGGACCCGACAAAGAAAGAGAACTTCAGACCAATCTCCCTTATGAACATCGATGCAAAAATACTCAATAAAATTCTAGCAAACCGAATCCAAGACCACATCAAAACAATCATCCATCATGATCAAGTAGGTTTTATCCCAGGAATGCAGGGATGGTTCAATATTCGGAAATCCATCAATGTAATCCACTATATAAACAAACTTAAAGAAAAAAACCACATGATCATCTCACTAGATGCTGAGAAAGCATTTGACAAAATTCAACATCCCTTCATGATAAAAGTCTTGGAAAGATCAGGAATTCAAGGCCCCTACCTAAACATAGTAAAAGCAATTTAAAGCAAACCAGTAGCCAACATCAAGCTAAATGGAGAGAAACTTGAAGCAATCCCACTAAGATCAGGGACTAGACAAGGTTGCCCACTCTCCCCCTACCTATTCAATATAGTACTGGAAGTCTTAGCCAGAGCAATTAGACAACAAAAAGAAGTCAAAGGGATACAAATAGGAAAGGAAGAAGTCAAAATATCGATATTTGCAGATGATATGATAGTATACTTAAGTGACCCCCAAACTTCCACCAGAGAACTCCTAAACCTGATAAACAACTTCAGCAAAGTGGCTGGTTATAAAATCAACTCAAACAAATCAGTAGCCTTCCTCTACATGAAAGATAAACAGACTGAAAAAGAAATTAGGGAAATGACACCCTTCACAATAGTTGCAAATAATATAAAATACCTTGGTGTGAATCTAACCAAGCAAGTGAAAGACCTGTATGACAAGAACTTCAAGTCTCTGAAGAAAGAAATTGAAGAAGATCTCAGAAGATGGAAAGATCTCCCATGCTCCTGGATTGGCAGGATTAATATAATAAAAATGGCCATCTTGCCAAAAGCAATCTACAGATTCAATGCAATCCCCATTAAAATCCCAACTCAATTCTTCACAGAGTTAGAAAAGGAAATTCTCAAATTCATATGGAATAACAAAAAACCCAGGATAGTGAAAACTATTCTCAACAATAAAAGAACTTCTGGAGGAATTACCATCCCTGACCTCAAGCTGTACTACAGAGCAATAGTGATAAAAACTACCTGGTATTGGTACAGAGACAGGCAGGAAGATCAATGGAATAGAATTGAAGACCCAGAAATGAACCCACACTCCTATGGTCACTTGATCTTTGACAAAGGAGCTAAAACTGTCCAGTGGAAAAAGGACAGCATTTTCAACAAATGGTGCTGGTTCAACTGGAAGACAACATGTAGAAGAATGAAAATTGATCCATTCTTATCCCCTTGTACAAAGCTCAAGTCTATGTGGATAAAGGACCTCCACATAAAACCAGATACACTGAAACTAATAGAAGAGAAGGTGGGGAAAAGCCTCGAATACTTGGGCACAGGGGAAAAGTTCCTGAACAGAACTCCAATGGCATATGCTCTAAGATCGAGAATTGACAAATGGGACTTCATAAAATTGCAAAGTTTCTGTAAGGCAAAGGACACTGTCAATAGGACAAAACGACAACCAACAAATTGGGAAAAGATCTTTACCAATCCTTCATCTGATAGAGGGCTAATATCCAATATATACAAAGAACTCAAGAAATTAGACTCCAGACAACCAAATTACCCTATTAAAAAATGGGGTATAGAGCTTAACAAAGAATTTTCAACAGAAGAAACTCGAATGGCCAAGAAGCATCTAAAGAAATGTTCAGCATCCTTAGTCGTCAGGGAAATGCAAATCAAAACAACCCTGAGATTCCATCTCACACCAGTCAGAATGGCTAAGATTAAAAACTCAGGTGATAGTAGATGCTGGCGAGGGTGTGGAGAAAGAGGAACACTCCTCCATTGTTGGTGGGACTGCAAGATGGTGCAACCACTTTGGAAATCAGTCTGGCGGTTCCTCAGAAAATTGGACATAGCATTACCCGAGGATCCAGCTATACCACTCCTAGGCATATACCCAGAAGATGCTCGAACATATAACAAGGACATATGCTCAACTATGTTCATAGCAGCCTTATTTATAATAGCCAGGAGCTGGAAAGAACCCAGATGTCCTTCAACTGAGGAATGGATTCAAAAAATGTGGTATATTTACACAATGGAGTATTACTCAGCTATTAAAAACAATGAATTCGAGAGGTTCCTTGGTAAATGGATGGAACTAGAAATTATCATCCCGAGTGAGGTAAGCCAATCACAAAAGAAGACACATGGTATTCACTCACTGATTATTGGATATTAGCCTAGAACCTTGAAATGCCCAAGATGCAACTCACAGGCCACATGAAGCCCATAAAGAAGGAAGACCAAGTGAGGATGATTCGGTCCTTCTTAGAAGGAGCAACAAAATACTCAAGGGAGCAAATATGGAGACAAAGTGAGGGACAGAAACTGAAGGAGGGGCCGTCTCAAGACCACCCCACCTGAGTATCTATCCCATGTGCAATCACCAAAGGTAGATGCTGATGTGTAAGACAGGAAGTGCATGCTGATAAGAGCCTGATATGGGTATCTCCTCAGAGGCCTTCAAGAGTCAGACATATTCAGAGGCAGATGCTCACAACTAGCCATTGAACTGATCATGGGGTTCTCAATAGAGGAGTTAGAGTGAAGACTGAAGGAGCTGAAAGGGTTTGTGGCACCATGAGGAGAGCAACAATACCAACCAACCACAGCTCCCAGGGTCTAAACCACCAGCCTGGGAGCACTTAGGGGGGATCCAGGGCTTCAGCTGAATATGTAAAAGTGGAGGGCCCTGCTGGGCATAGGTGGAAGAAGAGAACCTTGACCTCATGAAGGCTGGATGCCCCAGGGGGTGGGAATTTTGAGGGTGGGGAGGTGGGAGTGGGGGGGTGTAGATAGAGGTTACATCCACAGAGAAGAAGGAGGAGGGGCGAGGGGATTGGGGGTTCCGAGGGGGTGGTGGGGGATGGGGTAAGGGGACAACATAGGAAATGTAAATAAATCATCCAATTAAAAAAAAAGAAAGAAAAAAAATTACATTTTAATGAACAAGGGGAGAATAATTCAATATGGTTAATATATGACGCAGCAAGTAAACTCTTGCACGTTATTAGAAGCTATTGCTTTAAAAAATAATCTGTTGACTTTCTGTCACTGCCCAAATGGAAAAGAACAGAGACAAGCTCTGTGGACTGTGGTTGAAGTTTGGGGGAAAGGAAAGAAGGAGGAAGCTGAAATGGTGGAGAAGACCCTCGTTAGAGAAGGTTGGCAGTGCTGTCTGGCACCCTCTGATTCCGGTTGCTATCAGTTGAGTGCTTGCTCCATGCCATGTGTATACCAGAGCTCGCTGAACTTCAAGAAAGCCAGAGAAGGAGAGGCCTGCTTTTCCATCAAAGCCTGGAGAGGTCTGTGACAGGCTTGAGGTCAGTGAGTAGGTCAGCCTCCAGATCTCCACCCTTGACTCTTGCCACCCAGGAAGGCCTGGAGGGGATTTTCTCTTCTGATAGAAATATGTCTAAGTATCTCCTTGGCTGCAGCAGCAAGCATTTTATACTAACAAAAATGCATCATTTTGTCTGCAGAGGTAGGTGTGCTGTGGAAGTGAAGAAGTAGTCACTATTATTGCTGTTTGTAAGGCTGTCAGTGCACACATGTGAGGCTGATGGCTTTACCCTGGCATCACAGCCTTCCTGGGAGGCAAGAGAAAGATTCTTAGACCATCTTACAGATGCTAAAATGACCCTGGGATGCTCAACCCCACCTTGTGGATGCTGAGATGACCCTGGGTGTTAGGCTTCTGTGAACGTAGTGGTGAATGGTAATGACACTAGAGTGTGTTAGATAAAATGCAGTTAGCTATAGCACTAGAGATAACCTGTCCCACAAGCAGGCTCACCATAACCTGGTCCTTTATGCCCAGAAGGTGTGATACTAACTTCTTCTGAGTGGGTGGAAAAGTTAGGTCACTCATTTTTTACTCCAGACCATTAAACATGGCCTGGTTCTAAAGGATATGACAATATGGAACAGGACAGGAGGAGCAGAAGGTGGCACCTTTGAAACAACCACCAAATAAATAGTAAAAGTCCACTTTAAATGGAATCCCTAGGGCTGTCCTTTACCCTAGAAGACCTGAAATCTTGATACCCAGACAGCACGTTAAAGCATCTTCCTTTTTACAGAGTGTCATTGAGCATTCTATCTCACTATACAGCTGAAGAGGGCCTGCGTGCTCTGTCAGGTAGATGAAAGCATGCTCATAAGATAAGAACCAAACAGGGCTAAGGTGAAGTGGGAGAATGATCACACATGGCAAACTCTTCGATACATACCAATAAGACATCATGCATAAGCCAGTGTCTCAGAAATAGAAATGGGAAATTCAGGTAAGCCACTAAGATTCTCCCATGTTGTGTGTGGACAAATTAAACTAAACACAAATATATTGACCCCACAGTGGCTCTTCATGTGAACTTCATGATTGACACATGTTTTTGAGTTTTCAAAGTCATCTAGAGAATATTGATTGGCTATCCCCGTCGATTAAGATACTCCTAGTACTATAGTACTCAGGACAGAAACCCTTCAGTGAGCTTATGGTCTCAGAACAGCTACACACAGGCTGGTCATAGCTGGGTTAGCACCAGCAAGGAGCTAGTAACCAAAGATGCTAGGGAAGTTCAGAGAGTATCCTTCAGGGGCAACCCATGCACTTGACCTTGAGGAAATAGATAGGTCAGGGACAGGGATGTGTAAGAGACTGTCTCTCTTCTTTTCTAATGGCCAGTGTGTGAGTACACCCTAATATCCATCAGCAGAATGAAACAGGCTCTCCATCAACCACCTACATGTACCCAAAGCCTGAGAAATGACCCCTAAACTATGGATTAGGCCTAGGATTCCCCTCCTTCCTCTGAATCTTGGATTATGGTCTATAGTTCTCCTTTTACCCATGATGCTCTTCTCTGCCCTTCTCCATCTTATGGTGGATCTTTAACCTCCCTTTCCTCCTTACAAGCCACACTGGAAGATGAGCCATGAGTGACTTGTTCTCTGATTCCATAACATAGTTTTTGTTGCTACTCTGTTTTCCCAGGGAGTAATACGAGATCTATTTACTTGGTTTTCTCTTGTAACAGAATACCACAGAGTGGGTAATCAATGAATGATAGAAATGTATCAGACTCACATTGCTGAAGATTAGAAGATCAGGAGTATGGCACCAGCACCTGGAAAGGGACTTTATGCTTCATCAAAGAGGATAGATGGGAAAGCATGCACACTCGAGACAGAGGGCATGAGCTGATCTGACCTTGTTATTGAGGGCCCCTTCCATTGCTGATCTATGTCCTTCATCTATCTGTGAAGGCAGAACTCTAATGCATCCTAAAGGTTCCACCTATCAGCAATGGTTCAATGGCAAGTCAATTTCAACATGAATTAAGGAGGAGCATCCCAACCACAGAAGAAGTATAGACTCTGAGTACAACACTCCCATGCAAGCCTTCTTCAGGAAATCGTAAAGAACAGAAGGCAGGTCAGGCTTTTATTCACATGTAATTCCCCAGACCCTGGCTCAGAACAAACATCTGACAGTCAGCACAGGAAGAGTAACAACACAGACCCAGGTAGCCTTTGTTTACTGATTGGAAAAGTATTGCCTTGGCTTATAAACAAGATGTCATATTTAGGTCCTTGAGCAAATCTGAAAGTCAGGCTACTTTGTTTAAAGAGTCTGCCAATGGAACCTTCAATCCTCCTGCCTTTGGTTTTCTGGAAGGTGGTAAGGTTTATAGATACGGTGTGACTTTGAGATATCACTTAGCACAAGGCTGGGTCAGGTTCTTGAGACTTTATCTGATGGGGTTATACAACCCAAGTGTCACACTTATCCAACATGACCTGTCTTTTGCAGTCCTCTTTTCCAATACTTCCTGCTGCTTTGTGAATTGAGGGCAGAGACTTTCTCCCTGAACTAACACAGCATCTATGTGAGACCATTCTGGACTTGAAATGTGTGGTCCAAGTTAAAATGAGCTACAAGGGCAAATAAACAGTGTTTCCAAGACTTAGTATATACAGCAAATATAACATAGCTTGTTAACCTGATATATTGGAGAAAGTGAAATATTAAAATTCATATCAGCTATTCTTACATTTTATTGTATATACTAGAAAATTTTATATGGCACATTTTGTTGGAACAATGTTGCTCAGGAATAAAATCATTTTTCCAAATCATGATTTCATTTAAATTTAGAGAAAAGGAAAGTTCTAAGCTAGAGCGCAGCATCTGCCTCCAGTGTGTAGGAAAGCTTCCTGGCGCTACATGTAGTGAACACAGTCCATGCATAAGCAGATTTCAAATCTGTGACCACCTGTAGAGAGGGGACTCGGGTTCTCCCCAGTAGACAAATAGACACGAGGACATGCAGAAATGACAAGTCACTGTCTTTGTGATATGGCAGAGCTGGCAGCCAGCCCAGACCACAAGTCCTTAGTGTCTGATTTTGTTATGACTGTTGTGAACTTTTCAAAATGTTGCTAGCAGTGGAGATTCTCATTTCAAAGAAAACTTTATCTTGTGTGACATCTTTCTGGCTGACTTTGAAGCCTCTTAGTTCAACAGTGAGAAAACATCCAAGTTCACTGTTAATACAGCATAAATTCTAGAGCCAGCCAAGATGGCTTCCTAAGGGTTGGCTCAGGGACCTTCTGAACTTACTTTGCAAGGACTCTGGTGGGAAGTGTGAGTGACTGGGGATACAGGGTGATAAGCCTTCCTATGCAGCAAGCCACAGTTATACAAACATGAGAGGAGACAGAATATCTGTCCAATCAGGTTGTGGAAAAGCTCTGACAACACGAGAAGACTGACACAGAGGTTTGGCATACATTAAGTGCTTGATAAACTTCTGCTCCATCCTTTCTGCTTCCTTTGTTAAAATCTAAAGTTGAAGGTTGCTATTAATCTCTTAAAAGCACTGCGTGGCAATGCAGACAACACATCCAGGCACAAGCTACATAGTGCAATGCTCTCACATTGATTCTAGAGACCTTCTAGAACTTTCCTCAAATATATCCATGCTGTGAAAGGTGTCATCGTGTTCTTGGTTTCATAAGCTAAATAAGTTTTTTTTATGATTTTATTTTTCTCCCAATCTCTATTACTGCCTTTTAGTTTAACAAATTAAAAGACATCTCAGGTATACACGACTTCCGTTTACAGATAGTTTGTGGCATTTACAGACAGAATCTTCTTAAACATCCACAAAATGCCTTATCTTACCTTGGAGGTGAATAATAAGTTAGCAGGGCTTATTATCCATTTTCTGGTCCCTCTACCCACAGTCTCAGAGTTGGTTTCTTTGGACAGTATCTCTTGTTTTAAATTCCACTTTATAATAACCCTTCTCTCCTGCTTTCTTTTGTTTTATTTTGTTTGTTTGTTTTTTGCTTTGTTTTTGTTGTTGCTGTTTTTTGTTTGTTTGTTTGTTTGTTTGTTTTTGCTATTTCCTTTCCTGCTCTGGAAAATACTTAGAGTCTCTTTCAACGATACATAGGGGATGTGGAAACAATTAAAAGTGAGAAAAGACGACAACACGCGGCTGCAGGATGAGACTGTCAGAGCAAAGCTCAGCAAGGGTGACAAAAAGTCTACTGCTGCACAGCAGTGTGTGCCTTTCCCGGGAGCTGCGCTTTTCCTCTGAGCATCGGGGCAGGTTGGGTTGGAATAAAGGCTTAGCCATTGAAGGGTAGGCTCATGAGCCTCCTAGGGGGCACTGCAGAGTTGGGAGCATGAAACTGCAGGCCTTAGAGCAGATCGTGCACGAGCATGCGCGCACACTGGCATTGTTAAGGAAGTTTACCCATGGTTTTTGACAAAGAGCACAGTAAATAATCTGAAAACCATATGTTTCACAGTAGCCTTGAAATTTAAGAGCACAAAGTTTTTAAAGGAATATCTAAAAAAATCACACCCTACGTGCTCACTGCAACACTCTTCCTGCTTTTGTTCCTCACAGCACAGTACGTGTTGGAACTCGGTCTTGAACGCACGCCCTGCTCCTTGCAGCAGCTGCCGGCTGGTTGTAGATAGAACAGCTTGCTGTCATCCCAGCAGAGTGGATGGGTGAGTCCGGCCATGCTGACCTACTTCTGAGGTCACTTCCAACGGACTGTTTCCTCCATTGTAGGACTTTAGTTAACCTCGGAATGTCCAACAGCAAGCTCCTCGGCCCCTGCCCCATTCTGCGGTCTCACACTGAGGAAGGCAGATGTTCTTAAGTCACATAACCTCAGAAACTCACAGGCAATGAGATTTCAGAAAAGCGTCTGGATCTGATGACTAGGAGACCACTGAGTGATCCTGAAGAGATGAATTCCCATCCCCTCTTTATGCACAGCGCTCCCGCGTGTCCACCAAAGCACACATCTCTTTTAGTCTTCAGATATTTGCTTCAATGATGTAGTAACAAATATTTGAAAAGATCGTCTTAAAAGCTCAAAATTACTATTTAATTTTTTTTTCAACTTAAAAGCTAGTAAACACAGGCTGGGAGAATTACAGCTTGGCTTGCCAGAAATATCTAAAAACTGCATTAACGATTATAAACTTTCAAAGAAACACATCACTGGAGTTTTCAGGGTGAAAGCCTATACCACCAATAGATTTCACATTGAGCTTTAGGAAAACAAGCTATGAATAGTAATAAAAAGAGATAACCAAAAACTTGAAGGTAAGGAAAAAGGGAAAGATCAGAGTCCCATGGGAAGAACATGGGAAGCACCTACATCAGGAGGGTTCAAAGCATTGTTCAGAAGACAATGCTCGATTGAGAAAAGCATCAAGTTGGTCTATGCTTATTGAAATCATTATTTCTCAGTAATGTTCTTGTTTTCAATTCCTGTGTTAAAACCCCTCTGATAAAATGTACTGTGATAATACAGCACTCAAGCTGGTCTTTGGCATTTGAGGAAAGTGCTTAGTGGCTAAAGCACCCTGGTGCGGGATTTGTGGGCTAATGATAAGAGGGCCTGCTTCTCGTGACTCCTAGGATAGATATCGGGGCAGCATCGGTGGAAATGGACTCACATATGTCAAGCATTAACTTAGGCTTTTGAAGGCGCTCATGGCAGGACTGAGCACATCTGACCCTTTGTAGTTGTTTGCAATGGTTCACAGAACAAGAATCCTTTGATCTGTTTCTTCTTTGTGTGCGTCACAAACACAGGATCTTCCCACAACTAGCAGCCAAGACTGTCTCAGAACGAATACCCACGTGGAAGGGACGTTCATGACAAGCCGGTATAACTTAAAGTTGATGAAACTGCAATGGATCCCACCGTCTTCCAAGGGATGCATTTACTTTCACCCTTTTATATAGAATGCTTATTTTCTGCCTCTGTCTCTGATACTAGCTTTTTGGAATCTTTATTAATATACAATTTTCTACCAATTGTGTATCAAACTTCTTTCTCTCACCTTCCAAATTGGTAACAGGCTAAGAAACTTACTAAAAACACGGTCTTCTCATGTGTCAAAATCAAACATCTTTTACGAATGGTCTCAGGTCCAACTGCACAGCCTTGTTTTGTTGTAAGGTTTGGTGTGCTGATGGTTTGAATTTCAGGTTTAAAAATAACGAAGTGCACAGAATGCATTCCAGCTCACAGACACTGTAGAGCATATGTCTTTACCAATGTCCTTGTCTCCATCTGTGTCTTTACCAAAGCTTACCCCCAAATGTGCGGGTGCTTTTCAGGATGGTATAGAGTGTTGCTAACATCACAACTACAGTGAGAGTTCCTCCTCACTCTTCTGAGTCCCAGACCTCAGGCTTTATAAGCATCATTTGCATATGACCTCACAACTGCCCATAATGAGGCAAGAATAATAACTACCATCATTATACACAAGCAAACATGGATGCTTAAAAGAAGCAGGAAGACTGAGTTCTTTAAATCCATTTCCTTGTCAGAGGAACCAACTGTTCTTTGAAAAATAGCTAAATCCAAATCTAGAGCAGAAAATGCACAGGACGAGTTTAGAATTTCTTGTTACTTAAGTCAGCAGAAAGATCAGTGAGGTTAGTATGTCAGGCTTGTCCCAGTTTAGCCCAAACTTATCCTGCTTCAACACTGAAAGTCCTACCTCACAGGAAACCCCTCTATCCAGGAAAACTGGGAAGATGATCATGTCAAATCATGAGACTGTGTTGAAGGAAACAGAAACCAGGATCATGGCCTACCATAGGGCAAACACAGGAAACATTGAGCATACATAAGAGGTACAATGAATCGAAATGCATCAAATACACATAAGAATGAGTTTCATGATGATGCTATAAAATTAAACAACTAATTGATCACTGTTAGAGAGAACTCTTGTTTTGAAAATCAATGATTTATCTGACCTTCCTGAAATAAATAGTACAGGACGAATCTGACTATTGATGGGGGAAATGGATTCCTTTTATATAGATTATCATGGCTAATGCATGAAGGAGACACACGAAAACAAGATTCTTATTATCTTGGGATCCCAAACAAGCATATATAGTTGCCAATTAAAAGAGAAACAACCAAATATTTACCTGCTGGAAAAGCTACCAGTACACATGAACACTTCTTGCCCTTCCTCCCACCAAAAAATCAAAATAAAACAAAGACATGAATCAACATCTGGCTAAGAGTCTTAGATCTAAAGGCAGGAAACCCAGAGGACAGCGCAGCAAAGCCCCAGGGAGGCAATCAGACAGCACAGACTGTGGGAAGTTCTACAAGACACAGGGTCAGGGTTATTTAAGCAATGATGACATGGAGGGTTGAGGAGTGGAAGCAGAACGTACTCACTGTGGAACAGGATAGCACTGTCAACCCCCCCTTCACTGAATGTCATTCTTTGGGAAATAAAAATTATAAAGTTGGAAAAGTTGGGGTGATTGCAAACTTAAGCAGTGTTTGCTGATTTGATGATATTAAAAAATTGGTTTAATATCTTTTTCTCTTTCTGAAACAGGATCTCATTAGATAGCCCAGGCTAGCCTCAAACTCACACTCTTACTGCCTCTGCCTACAGTGCTAGGATTACAAGTGGCTGTCACACACCTAGTTTTAATTTCTAAATGTAATAATGGCATTGTAGTTCTATTTGTTTCAAAGAATTGTATGTCAAACATACATGCTAAGATGTTATGAGCACAAGTGGATGATTTGTTCTCAGGGATGTGCTTCAGTTTAATGCAGGATGTGGAAATGGGTTAGGATATGACGAAACAAGATTGACTGAGTTAATGACTGTTGAAGCTGAGGGGTGGGTATGTGGCGGTCTTCTATGGTATCTGTCTTTGTAGGCTTTTTAAGACAGGGGCAAGAGGATCCAGGTACGATTTTAATGCTAGTTTGGGTCTAGATTTGATTTTCTTAAGTTGTCTTATAGAAAGAAAGAGAGAAATGAAGAAAGAGAGAGAGAGATAGAGAGAGAGAGAGAGAGAGAGAGAGAGAGAGAGAGAGAGAGAGGAAAGAAAGAGAAAAAAAGAAGGAAAAGAAAACAAAAGAGTCTTAAAATGTGGCTATTAGGTATGACAGACCACTAAGCAATTTAGCACTCATCTGTCCAGTGTGGGTCACACAGGAATCCAAGATGGAAAACAGCTTTTTAACATATTCTCTCTCTCTCTCTCTCTCTCTCTCTCTCTCTCTCTCTCTCTCTCTCTCTCTCTCTCTCTCTCTGTGTGTGTGTGTGTGTGTGTGTGTCTGTGTGTTCAAGTCAAGTTGCAAGAAGACTTCTTTATTCAATTCCCTGGCATTTCTCTCTCCAAGGGAGGGCATCTCACCCTTTATAGGGTGCATAAATCCCTGGTAAAACTCCCAGAGAAGCTCTGATATTTGCTTAAGAAATTTTTACATCTTCACAGAGTCAATTTGTCAACTTTTGTGCCTTCTGTGCACAGAGCATCTGCTGAAGGACTCCTAGCTGTGTGGATGCTCCAATACTCACTAGCAGACATCACAGACCTCTGTTCCCCAGACGGTCTGCACGAACATCATGCTGGTGGGACCATCCTGCATCCCTCTGGGGCACATAGTGACGATGCTGAAGGCTCGCTGTTTTCTGAGATTGCAGGCCTACTTCACTATAGTCTTCTCTGTAGCTGCCTTCAGCTCTTGCCAGGGCCCACACCACTGCCTCCTCTAGTCTAGAGCTGTCTCATTTGCCTGAGATGGAGAGATCTACCACCGATGGCATTTCCAGGCTGTGCCCAGGTGCCTTTCATTCTCACCACACACCTTCCTCCTTGTGGATCTGAAGTTCAGAGAAGGAGCAGAGCAGGCAGACTGCGTCTCAGACACCCTGAGCAGTGTTAACTTTTATCATCTTCTTCAAACTCGAATCATTTTTATCTAGCAGCTGGTGGTCAGAAAACTGACTCTTTCCGATCATAGAATCTTCGGAGTCTTGTGTTTCACATCTGGACTTCAGATTTCGCAGCTCAGAGGCCAAGGATTAATGTTTTCTTTTTGTTCTCTACAATTATTCCTGCAGGCAATAGTGTTTCCGGATCTTACTGGCTAACGAGGCGGTGGGCCGTGGATTAATAGCAAGTATATGAAAGAAGACGCTAGCTGCTGACACAGTAAAAGGTGCCTGTGCCATGTGGGGATAGTAACTGTACAAGATGGCCTGCAGAAGTCCATAAAACTTAGAATGGTTTCTCTTAGGCAACTATTATTGAACGAACACAGTTTTGACCAACTTCCTCCCAGTATAAGTTCTTATGATGTATGCCATTTTACTTTTAAGTGAAAATATGCCTCCTGGGCTAGTTATAGCTGATTAGATCACAAAACCACTTACAAGACACAGGCTACCACTTAGCATTTCCACAGAAGGGAAGCTGCCTCTAAGGAAGTTGGGCAAGACAGTTGAACAATGAGTGCACCTAAGTGAATGGGCTCCAGAAGACCCAATCAAATCTTCCCTTTGTGTTTAATAGTTGCCAGAAGAATAAAAGGAGGAGACTTCTTGGAGCTCTGGTAGGAATGAGAGAATGCTGAGCAGCTCCTTGGAAACTATGTCTTCCACTCTGCAGTGCAGCACAGGGAGCTGGGAATCTAGGGTGGGTTATACAGCTGACAGTGTTAACTTTCACACGACCTCCCTTCTGTTTTTTTATATCAAATACCTATTACTTAGGTAACAGTATCCTTCTTCCGGGGCCTATATGAACCCATAGGTACTATAATACCTAAATCTTAAAACTCAGAAGAGTCAGTGAAATGCAGTTCTAAAGCTTCTAGCCATGGTGCCCAGAGCATAATAAACAGCAACCCGACACGTTCAGAATTTCTTGTTGACTTATCAGTATTGCTTGACTCATGTGTTACAACTATGCACTCAAGTCAGTGGCGCCAAGATATTTATATTAGATGTAGGAGTTAAAAAAAAAAACCTCAAGAATTGTTATTAGGTATTTACTGAGAAATTGCTGTTCATTCATCTATCAGTAAGTACAAAACAAACAAACAAACAAACAAAAAACAGTAGAAGAGAGACTCTTTGAAGTTAGGAACTCAGGGACCAAAGATAAGTCTTTTCACCTTTCCCAAAATTCCCTGATGTCTGAAAACCCATACTTTGTGTTGTCGTCACTCTTTGAATTGAGAAAAGTTTCAGAAGGTGGTATGGGATGTGGTTTGTTAGAAATTACACAGAATTGGTGGCTGTCTGAGTCACCTCACTGTTTCTTCAGAGTCCTCTTTAGAAGACAAGACAGTTTCTGGTCACAAAGTACATTTCATGTCATCACAACAAAACATACTTCATTCTAAAAGTCAAAGGAAGAATATGTCTGTAGAGTCTACCCATGTTGTCAGAGAAGGAACTGTTGGGAAAATATTAAAAAAAAACCTTCATACTATAAACAGCCATTTTGAATCACTGGGAACTTCTTAGGAAATACTTGACAGTTGGTTTTTGTCTTTCATAAGTCCGTGGTCTTCATGAGTTAGATCTGCAGTAGTAGGCAGGCCTCTGGGAGGTCGTTAACGGAAGGTGCTTTGGGAAGAACTTAGGTTCTCCAATATCATTGAATCCATGACCAAGAGCATCAATGCATAAAAGGAGAGAAGCCCCCACAGCTGGTTTGCATAGGGCCAGTAGAGACATGCCCTTTCTGAAGGGCCGTGGGAAGCTATGAATGGAGAATGGTCTCATTAGGAAAGAATAACAAGAGCCATGGAACATCAGGACTCCCACACACTGCTGGAGAGGGTACATTTTTACAACCTCTGTGAGGGTCAATTTAGAATATACATCAAAACGATGGCTTTCCTATGCCCTTTGACCTGGAAATTCCACTTATAGAAATTTGTCTTAAGCATGCATTAACTAAGGGTAGGCATTAGAGCACCATTTGTAGTACCAAAAGCCTAGGAATAGCCTAAATGTTCATTAAAGGCAGAAAATGTATGACATATCTTCATAATGTGAAATGATACAGTTGTAAAAACAATAGTATGATGCTGTCTATTCAAAATTCTACACAGGGATGTCATGACCTCATTAACTACTGATCATCAGATGGCTTGTGATGTTCTTCAGTAAATGAAGGGATAAATAAACCTCTACAACCAGATAGATGATGCAGTGCTATTTAGTGATAGAAAGAAATGACTGATCAAACCAAGAGAAAACATGGAAGGGAATTCAATACACGTTAGTAAATGAAAGATGCCCGTCTGGAAATGCTCTGTATTGTGTGACCACCACTATGCAGAATTCTAGATAAAGTGAAACTGAGGTGATGGTGAAGGGTGTTCCGGGGCAGGAAGGAATGAAAGGAGCGCTGGAGTTGGGAGAGGGCAGCTATTGGTAGCTTTTCATCATTTTAACAAAATACCCAAGATAATCAAACTAAGAGAAAGAAAGCTTATTTGGGTTATATGGAGTCAGAAATCTAGGTTTAGGGACAGCAGGAAAGCTCAGTGGGTAAAGGCACTAGCCACATAAGCCTGGTGTCCTGCGTTTGATCCCTGGGACCCATGTAAAGGTGAAAGGAATGAATCAACTTCACAAAGTCTTCTGTCCTCCACAGGCACACCATGGAATACTTGCCTACACACACACACACACATCTCACAACAATAATAACAATAATAATAAAGAAGAGAAAAGAAAAGAAAACTGGTGTAGGTTTGTAATCACTTGGCCATATTGCTCTGGGCTGTGGTACATGGTGTCTCATGGTGAAGGCACACGGCAAAGGAGTTATATTCACCTCATGGCTGTCAAGGAGTAGCTGCTATCACAATATTCATCTCAAAGCTGCAAATCAAGCAATGACTTATCTTCCTTCCGACAAGTTTCACTACTTCCCAACAGCCCCTCCTACAGACCAAGCCTTAAAGACCAAGCCTTTAACCCCAGCCCCCACAGGATACCTATACCCAACTATAGCGGGCAGGGAGACTACTCCCATATCCCCACAATGGTGGGCACTGACTACACATCCATATAAAGCCTCAGCCTATGCAGCACTGGCATGAACCTTGATGGAACCTTGATCTCAAGGCAACAGTTTTATGACAAATGAACCAGTCTACTGCGGGGCTTTGGGGGGGTGTCTGTGTCTACTGGGGACATGTGAGGCCCATGGGTGCTCTCCATTTTCTGTTCAAATTCTCTATGAATCTCAAATTAAATTATTAGCATGAAGTGTCTCCAAGAAAAGTTGGTAAGCGACAAAAGCCTGCTGTGTGCCTTGTGATCATCAATAGAAGAGAGTTTATCAAGCAGATTGTTCACTTTCTAAGTGACCAATTGTGCAAGCAAGTGCATGTGCAATTTGCAAATGAGATCAGTTCCTTTCTTAATATCCTGAAGCACTGAAGAGGAAGCAACGAATATATAATACAACATGTTAGATTCGAAACATTATTTGGTTTTCAGAAATATCTTCTGTACTGTCTGGTTGGGGACAGAAGATGTCCCAGTTCCACAGAGCTCACGTGGCCTGCTCAGTTGCAGATCCACAATAGATACAAAGTGCCTAATTTATCTCGACTCCAATGCAAACAGTTCATTAACCACAATGTAACTCCTCTTTCCCACTCTTCCTATTGCCTGCTTGTAAAGAGAGCTATGCACTCATTTGTTTATTGAACAAAACACAACTCTTACTTTTGTGGAAGAAAAGGTCAGGTTGCAAGGCTGTGATGTAATCAGAGGGCTAAGCGTAAATCGCTCCGAGGTCATGTCAAGGTCATCCTATGGCAAAGAGCCCTGTGGAAGAACAGGGAGTGTTCAGCAGTTAGAATGTCTGTAGTGACACAGAGATGGAAAGAATGTGAACACATTAAGTCCAATGGATGAGATGGCTTCTGGCTGTCACCTCAGAGGGAGTAAGCAGGCCTCAACACAGGGGTGGGCACTTTAGAATGGTGCCTTTTAGAAAGAGAGAGATGGAGGGGGGAGAGGTAGAAGAATGGGTCTACTGTTCCTGAAACACACAAGCAGAAACTCTCCAGCTCAGAGCCTTTGTCTTAGTGGAGAAATCGTCGGAAGAGTTTCAGTCTAAGGAGAAAGCACTTTGTCACCGGCCCTTCACGTTTCTAGCTAGATGTCTGACTTTCTGGAAAGGGGTAAGAGGTACTGGAGAGGGGTGAAAAGTGGGAAGCAGTCACAGAGGAGAGGCATTTTGTGATCCCCCTGTAGAAGTTACACTGGCACAGTGGCACTTGGCTAGAGTCTCAGCACTGTCATGGCTGGGGCAGGGTGACGGGGAATTTGAGGCCAATCTGAGCTGTGTAGTGAGATGCCGGCTCAAGAGAAAAAAAAATCACGTTTTTCTTACCTCTTACAAAAATTTTATCCGACAGAGACAAATTAAATTTTGTGAAATGATACATACAGCTTTGTTTCTTTTCTTCTTTGTTTTTTGTTTTGATTTGGTTTGGTTTGGTTTTTTGGTGCTGGGAACTAAACATACATGGCCATGCAGATGATCCTCTTTAATGCATCTCCAATGCATCTTTTTAAATTGTTTTACATTTTAATTCTGGGGGGGTAAGTGTATGCCACAGTGTGCACGTGGAGATCAGAAGACAACTTTCTCTTGGGAATAGACTTTTCCTTTCCTCATATATGCTCCACAGAACAAATTCAGGTCACCAAGGTAGACTGCAACCACCTTTGCCTGCTCAGCCATCTGTCTGGCCCTGCATTTAATATGCCCAGTTCCACTTCTGTAGGCATAAATTTTTTTGCAACCTACTTTAATAAGGGTTCAATCTCTCCTCCAGCCCATCACCCAACAGAGGTTGTGGAAGAGAAAAGTTACTAGGCTATGGGGGAAGTAGACTTGTTCAGCAATAGTTCTTTAGTTCTTCTTTAGCAGCAGTTCAAACACCAAACACAACCCAGCAGCTACACTCCAGTCCTTTCAGCAGACATCAAGCAGCCTTATTTCAATCCTGAAGCAACCTCCAGGCTCGCCAACCAGCTTAAGGCGAGGCTGGGAAGTGGCAAGCTACCACAGGAACCTCATGAGCAGTTCACAGGTGAGTTTCTCTCAATGGTGGCGTCACCACAAGTTGAGCTAACCAACTCTATGTAAGGTGAACCAATACATGTGTGTTGGTAGCAAAGAATAGCATGGTAGAGAAAACCAGACCAATGCTCAACGCTCATCTCCCACTGTCTGTGGGGTCATATTTATACGCCTCATCTCAGTCCTTCTACAGGTTTCCTATATCAAAATGTCCCTTCACCTGTGTCTGCTTTAGCAAGACATCCTTTCACCTGCGTGCCCCAGCAAAACATCATTTGACATAACTGACTTTCTAAAGAGACTGGAAGTTTCCACTTCACACCTCAGCTCCCACCTTAGCAGTGTGAAGGAGCCTCCAAAAGTATTATTTGGAATTCCCAAAGGAAGTGCTGATATACAAAGACAGACATGATACCCAGATGAAAGACCTAGTGTAGTGGCTAGTTCCTCTGTGTGTCTTAAGCTGACCTGGACTAGGGATGCAGTGACTATATTCACTAGGGCCAGCCAGAACCAGGACAATCGGGAGGATGGACTCTCCCCAAGTGGCCTAGTATTCAGATTTCTTTTCCCTGCAAGAAAATAAGGAAATACTGGCTACACAAATGTAGAGTGTTTCTGAACAAGCAAACTTTGTTTTTATCAAGCCAGAGAACGTGATCTCCTAGAGGCTGCTGGATTGGACTGGCTTGCTCCTCAGGGGGCCCATAATTTCATCTTCCTGATCTTCTACCTTTGTAAGTCTCTTAAATATTTTGAATTGTTTTTATTTAAAAATGATATTGTATGACTTCATTAGTATAAAAATTCCTACCTACTATAAACAAATTTTTTTCTTTTACCCAACAGTTGTTTTTACTTTCTAATTTTCAAGAAACTTGGTCGTATTTTTGAGGACCTAGAGAAGTCAGTCACAGAAGCCATCCTGAACTGTTAGATCCCATTTCTGCTCTGGTTTCAGCCTTGTGAACAAACCCGAGCCTGGTTCGAGTTTCTGTGGCCTTGTGGGAGAGTCTAAGCCTGGTTCAAGTTTGAGAACTGTCTTAGTCACTTCTGTACTGGAGCGACTCAACAGGACCTGTTTGGGCCTGCCTCTGCTCAGCTGTTGCTGATGTAGAGCTTTGCCATTGGCCCTGTCAGTCACTTCCCTACCCCCTAGGTCATCTCACCCTTCCAAAACCCCTCCTCCTTATGCTCCAAGTTTATATAAACAAGAGGTTGTAACATTAAAGTTGAGTTCTTGCCTCGACAAGACTCCTGGCCGGGTGTGTTTCTTTGGGCCACAGACACTCACCATCCGGCCCTGGAGAGAGATGTGACTGGACTGGGACCTCTCTCCTCTTACCTGGACTTGCTGGCTGCAAGGAGCCGACACTGAACCTCACTATAGAGGGAATGTGGATTGTAGCCCCTCTGGGTGACTGCCATGTCCTCCATCAGTAAGATGGTATTCCCCAGCACACAGATACGTCTTCACAACAGGACCAATTCATACTACTCTCTCCTTTCTCAGAGCAGTTCAGGGAATGCCGAATGTCCTTTGAACTGCTTTGGCCAAAGGAGAGAAGCTAATGAGAGGAGACCTTTTGTATTTTGTTTTGGATGAGATTACACTCACCTCCTCAGGCAGCTAGGATAATCAGAAATCCAGTCTGCTTTTAATATTACACTTGTTACCTGGGCACTGCTGGCTGGTTTCCACCACAGTGGCACATACCGACCACGCCACTTTCCTTCCTGCTTTATGAGCATCCTTGTCTGTCTTCTGAAGTTGTGGTGCGACCACACACACACACACACACACACACACACTTCCTTTTTCTTCCTCACCTTTGATTAATGACTGGAAATATATAGACATGTCTGTTTAGTCAATATGATATCACTATCCCAGTGTAGAGATAAGCAATTGGAAAAGGAGCATATATAGGCTTAAATTTTTCAAACTCTATTTTATGTAGGGTTCTTGGAGGCTTCAATCTCTCTTCAAGCCCACCCACCAGAGGTAGAGAGGAAAAAGACAGTTTACAGGATAAGGGGGTTATGGGTCTGTTTAGAAATAATTGTTTCATGCCATCCAACTCTGTTGTCAGGATACCAGCAGTCCAGTTTAGTAGCAAACACCAAACATGAATGAGTAGCAGCAGCTCAATCCAACCACAAGGCTCTGCTGAATGGGCACTAGTCAGTGGAAGTGGCAAGAATGAACCAGAATACCATAAGAAGGTCTTTGGCGCATTTCTCTCTATGAAATGAAGACCCATGAAGACCAGCAAAGACCAATGAAGTGTTACACAGCCAGTGAAGACCAGCAAAGTGTTACATGGTATAGCAATGCAAGGGCATCCTTTCACCTCCCTTTAAACTCTTTCCAAACATTACACTTCCTGTCAAACTTCGACTCCAACAAAACATCACATGTCCTCTCACAAATCTACTTCAGCAAAACATCCCCTCACAAGACAGCTTCCAGAAAAATATCACACGACACAACTGAGTTTCCAAAGAAACCAGAAATGCCCACTTCCAGTATAAAATATTTTTTTCTGGGCCACCTGGCAAGGGCTATGGCCCCCAATTCCCAGCATAGAAGTCTTTCTCTTGTCCAGTTACACTGTAAACCATTAGCCTCAAAGATGTAGCATATTAAATGTATTCCTTAAAATGATTCTGGTCTTTACTATCCACTGCCTGAGCTAAGCACTTACAATGAGTCTCTACTGTCTAATTAAAGCATTCCAATGAAAGATAGACTGGAGAAAATGGGACTGGGAATGAGAATTTTGAGCAACTTATTCATGGTGTCAAAATAACTTATTCATGGTTCCAGCTGAGAATCAGTAGGACATCTCACATGTACAGTGGTGCTGAGGCACACTCACACACTCATTCAGCTTTTACACATAAGCAACAGTTCATTATAACCTGGGCCTTGGGTGGAGCTGGAGAGGTGGCTCAGGGTTAAGAACAGCCAGAGGACCTGGGTTCAGTTCCCAGCACCTACATAGCCACTAACAACCTTCTGTCACTCCAAGGATCCAGTGCCCTCCTCTGGCCTCCTGAGGAACTGCATGCACATGGTACACAGACATATATGCAAGCAAAATACATATATATATATATATACATACACACACACACACACACACACACACATATATATATAGTTAAAAAAAACAGGCCTTGGGTGCAGTGATGTGCAGACTGAAGTAAGTGTTCTGCACATGTTTAAGTAGTGTGAACTAAGCTACATGTAGAGTAACACATATGATTTCTACTTAGAGCAGTTGCATCTTGTGGTGGGTTTACTGGGACAATGTTCTGCTATAAGCTGAGGAGCACATTTATTTCATAAGAAAATCTTTATATCGTCAGCTCCCTATTTAGTCAGGTGAATATTTTGAGGTCCATTAATCTTAAAAGGAAAGCGGAGATTCTATAAAAATACAGGAAGCAAATGAACACTCTTTTACTTCTGAAGAGAGACATCAACAGTAAGAAAGAAGTCCCTTACTTAAATGGAGGTTCTAAAGTTCCACAAGAAAACCACAATGACATCTGTCTGCCCTGTGCTCAGGCCTGGGCTAGCACCCTCTGCACCTCCTCCATTCCCAGACACTCACAGCAACCTCCTTCAGTGTGCTTCAGGACCCAGGGTGTGTGACCGTCGTGATGAGTGAGTCTGCCAAAATTCACGTTTTAGTATGAAAGCAGCCAGTCTAGGAAAGATGGAAGTCTCCTGAGGCAGGTGAATTACATTGTGTTCTTCATGAAGAACTTCCCTGAGTATGTGTCTACCCACTGATTGGCCTTTTAAACGTTCCCTGCTTGGGGCTCTCATGAGTTCCCACAATCCTGAGAAGCAGGGTTCAGTTTGCAAGAGTTCTGCAGTCCTAGGAAGAAAAGGATCCTGGATTCTCAGCCCTTCTCTGAGACTGAAGTCTGGGAAAGCTGTTCAGGGGAGACATTTATCACACCAGGGAGCTCTGTATGTACATTCTAGAAAGCATCAGAGAGGTTTGGAATTAACTCTAACAGGATGTATGGCTTCAAACCTTAGAAATGCCATGTGTTTGATCCAGAGAATATAAGTACATATGCTGCTTAACTTGACAGAAATAATATAAATGTTACCTATTACCAGAACTGTCATGGGCTGGAAGCATGTTCAGAATTCAATTCCCAAGGAAAATCTTCTCTCTCTCTCTCTCTCTCTCTCTCTCTCTCTCTCTCTCTCTCTCTCTGTGTGTGTATCTGTGTCTGTGTATGTGTGTCTGTCTGTGTCTGTGTGTTGGTATATGCATGAGGTATGTGTTATACATACAAGCTACGGTCCACTTTCCAAAAATGATGTCTGCTCCTGTCTCAGGTGCTCCAAGGGCTTAGGACCTGGTCAGCTTTCAGAAATCACGTTGTCATGAAACACTTGCATGCTGGCCCTGAGCACTAAAACTTGGCTGCCTTTGATTCTACTCCTAGCTCTTGACTTGTCTGGGATTAGAGCTCCAGGCTAACACCACCCCTTCAGGAGCTGCCTCAGAAGCAACTGGAAAAGGTCAGAGCAAACACATTCCCCTTTGTCTTCTAGGGCTCTCCTTCTGGGTTCAACTTTTTCCAGTCAGAACTCCTTCCCAGGGGTCTTCTCTTTCAGGGTAAGAGTTCTAACAGGCAGACACAAAAGCCTTCCACTCTGCAAAGATCCTGGAGTCTGTCAGATTCCTCCTGCTCACTTTGCAGAAGAGACATAAACAGAAAGCTAAGATGAAGTCAGATGAAGAATCCATACTTGTGTATTTTTCAGGGTACAGCATTAGAGAATGCTTGGTGGGACTGGCAGGAAATTTTAGACTCAGTGGTGACGTCAGAGTCTGAAAGAGACTTGCATGAGCCATCTGGGCTGCTCACTGCTCTATATCTGGTTCCTCTCTCATGCTAGAAACTGAAACTATTTTGTGTTTTAAAGGAGTGGCAAGCTTTTTCGAGTGAATTATCAGATTTAGGGAAAGCAGAATGAACATGTCCTGGCCTGGATGGTGGAGCTCTCTAGGCTGCCTGCTATTAAGGTAGCCGAGACTGAGAAGCCCATGTTTCCTAAAAGGAGAGGTTACATGCTCCCATAGGGCCACAGATAGTTTTCCCAGAATGAGGATTTCTCCAAAATTCAACTTCCCACAGGCCTCCACTGACATTTTCCAAAAGAAAAAAAAAGTAAAACAAAACAAACAAACAAACAAACAAACAAAACCCCTAAGCGGTTAAAAACTAACTTCAGCAATGTATGGATGAACCCAAAATATTGTTTTACCCAGAAGAAGACTTCTCACACACTGAGAGGAACCCTGGTCCCTTTAAACTAAAAAGCAACAGGAAGTGAGATGAAGTACCACCCGTGAGGCTTCAGTCTTCCTGTCTGCTCTGGCAGTAGCCTTACTCTCTAGGGATGCTTGTGTGAAAGAAAACACATCTCTCTGGCTCTGTCCGTGGGTTCCAGCCCACTCTCTGCTGGTCATCCGGTTCCAATCATACATCTTAGAATCATAGACTTGCTTCAAATCAGACACTGTCCTCTGTCTTCCAATACAGGAATTGAGGGCCCCTTCAAACCAATGCTGCTTCTGAGTTACAATGTGTGGTGACAGGGTCGGGATGCAGCCTAGTCCTCTGAAGTGCAGAGTCCCTGCTATGTAAGATCAGTTCTGTTGTCACCTATGATGATGACAGATGACTGATATGTGTGTTCGGAATCCTGAGTGAAGGAACTCAGAAGTTCATCATCCCTCCATGCATCATGGGAAGTCCCACCCTCCTGAAGGCTTTCTGCAACTTCCTTCTGGGCTACACACACAGAGTTATCCATAGCACTCATGTACCGAGTGGACTAAGATTTCAGCCTTCAAATTTCCAATGGTCTTGTAGATGTACTTTTAAAGTTTGGTTTGCTTGAGCTGGGATTCCAGTACCGGTCACACACTGATGACGGGCTCTGCAGCATTGGTCTTCTGAATGGCTAAGGTCTACTTTCATACTGCTTTTGAATTTCTATGTCTGAGTGGATTGTGTCCATGTCCTATAATTCGGATTTTTCTGTTTCTTTATAGAATCAGTTTAGATGTTTACTACTTCATTGCAGATTTTCAAATGGTGATAATCTGCTACTTGTTCAAGTCTTTTCTTATTTAGATTTCAATTTCCTTCTAGAAAGACAGGATAGAGGTTTAATTCTTTCTCCTCTTTCCTCAGATTCTAGAAGCAGTCTCTGAAGATAAAGAATGAGGGTTTTTAAGAACTAAAGAATTTTTTTAAAGCAATGTTAGGTATAAAAAAATTATATATAAATCTTTTTATGTATTTTAAAAAGATTGTTGTTGACTTGTCTACCTCTGGAATCAACTTAAACCCAGGTAGATGGGCACACTTGTGAGGGATTTTCTTGATTGATCATCTGAGATGGGAATGTCCATCCTATATCTAGCCCATACCTTCTGGTGGCTGCCTAAGTAAAGGAAGGGTTTGCTCTTTGCCCTTTGCTCTTTGCCCTTTGCCCTCTCCTTGCTGAAAAGTTCATTCCTTCACTGCCATAAGAGCTTGATTCGTCAGGAGTTCAATATATACTGAAGACCAACTGAGCCATCCAGCCTTGTGCACTGAACAACTATCAGATTCTTGACGGTTCCATTGGGAGACATCCATTGTTGAACTAGACAGACCACAACCTGTAAGCCACTCATATATACATACATATATATCATGTGTTATATCATATGCATATGCATAAACACATACATATTCATATGTATTACATATACACATATACTCATTCTTTCATTTCCATTCCTTTAGAAACAATGTTTCTCAATCTGTGTGTCATGAATCATTTGGGGGTTGCATATCACGTATCCTACATATCAGATATTTACATTACAATTCATAACAGCAGCAACATTACAGTTATAAAATAGCAATGAAATGATTTTATGGTTGGGGGTCACCACAATATGAGGAAATGTATTACAGGGTTGTAGCATTAGGAAGGTTGAGAACTGCTAGTCTAGAGAACCCAACGTAAAGCAACACCTTTTTGTGCTGGCTTGAATCCTTTTATCTCATTACTCTATGATCCAGACTGTCACTTCTGTAGAGAATCTTAGTAATTCTTTTTCCTGAAAAACATTATCTTGAGACCTTCAGCTGGGAGTCCTGGGTGTTCATTGCTAATAGATGTCCATTGTTTCTTCGTATTTTTAACATGATCTGTCTCTCTCCTTTCGGTGTGCTCAGAATCTAAGTTCTCTGTGGTAGTGGCATGGATATAATTTGAATACACACAGTTACCTATTCACTTGCTCTGCCCTACTGCATACCCACAGTCACTTCAGAATGGCAATATAACAACTATACCAACACCAGGATCACTAAAAACATTTCATTTATTTTTGTTTAGGTAGTTATGAATATCTTATAGTTGTTTTGACATTTAAGCACATCCTAAGCATTTTAGCCAGGATCTAGCCCATGTCCCACATAACGTGGAAGCCTAGTCTGGATATTCCTGTTTACTCATCTCCAGACCTGGCAGCCCCAGCCAAGACCCACACCACTCACCCCTGACCTGCAGTACCCTTGTACGCCATATTCCAACCCCTCTCTCAGCCAGATCTGGAACATCCCTTGTCCTAGTCTGGCTGGATGAGTCTGCCAGATCCTCCTCTCACATACCCTCCTCAGTTCTCAGATCTCCCCCCAAACTCCAGGCTTAGACCAGAATGTACATCTCATGTGTGACCTTGAACAATTTAGTGAACTACTTTAAACTTTGTGTTTCTTATCTTAAAGATTATGGAGCTAGAATCAATAATCCCCAAGCTGTTTCTATGTTGTAAATATTAAATATTACAGAAAATACCCTCACGTTGAAAGCACATACAATTGGGGCTATCCAGGGGTAGTCAGGGAAGCTTCTCCAACTTCCCTGTGTTCTTTCTGTGTCAGTTTGGCTTCCTCCAAGGAGCTTGAAACACGGCTGGAAAAACACTGGACTAAAGGCAACAATTTCAATCTGAAAAATTTGGATGAGTGTCCACCTGTGGAAGGAAATCATACCCAGAGGCTCCTCCATCTAGAAGCCATGGGATTTGGAAAGACATGAAATCACAATGGTTAAAAAATGTTATCCTGGGAAAAAGTTTTAATTTTAATAGAAAAAATAAGTTAGGAAAGAATAAAGATGATGATAGGGAGATAAAAAACAAGCAAACAAAAACCAAAACAACAACAACAACAACAACTATGTCATCATCAACAAAACAGGCTGAAAAGTAACCAGTTTTACCCAGCTGAGAACCCTGTGGGCTACAATAATGATTGATCTATCAACATACTTCCTGGTACAGTAGTGACACAAATATCATGAGAGGAACCAACCATATTTGCATTAGATTTAAGGCAAAACATAAGGCAAAGCTCCTGCCTGGCATTGTTAACACAGACAAGATCATGACTAGGTAAATCATAGGCCTTAGAAGAGAATATACCACTGTGGCAGGAATTTCCCTGTCCAATCTATTTAAATATTGGTGCAGCAGGAGGCCTGTGATTGGACAGGGAAAGAGGATATGGAGCTAAGAGTTGGAGGGGGGAAGACAGAGAAGGGAGGGGAGAAGGAGCCAAGATGTAGATGGAAGGACAGGATGATTCAGAACCAGCATAGCTTTAAACAGCCACAGGTAGTTATGAATATCTTATAAGGTTAGGCTAAATGGGATAACTTGTCTAATCTAGTTGGACAGCTAGTGTCATTATCAAGTGGACCAGAAATTATTGTACAGTCATCTTGTGAATTGAGAATTTATTGACGCATAAATCTGACTAGTTAATCATAAGGTTCTAGAGTTTTGTTTCTGCCAGGTAGATGGGTGTTGTGGTGGCTGACCGTGGGGTGGATGGTCATTGAGTGGGGCTGGTATGGCAGTGAAGGGATCACAGGAGCTCTGGTCCTGCCAGAGATGCCAGGACAGAGAATGGCTGGTAGTAACACAGGAAGTCTGCATTTAAAAAAAATATATATATATACTTTTGCAACACTTGTCTAATCTAGTTGGGCAGCTTGTATCATTATCAATTGGACCAGGATTTATTGTGTGGGCATCTTATAAGTGAGAATTTACTGATACATAAATCTGACTTATTAATCATAAAAACCGGGTTGTTTTTTTTTTAATTCTTCCCATAAATACCACTATTATTCTACTAAATAAAAACGAAAGTTAAATTAACTTCCTAAAGACTTATTATCATACAGGTTAACGCATCTCTCAACCCACATCAGAGAAGCTTCTTTTTTACAGTCAATGTTGGATAACACAGACACACACAACTGGTTAATCTGCAAAAAAGTAAGAGTCTGTGGAGTGTCAGCTCTAAATGAGACATCTATGCCAATCTCTCTCTCAAGGCTTTGTTGTGGAAGAGGGGGCAGAAAAACTGTAAAGCCATAGATAGTGGATGACTACAGCAAATACTGTCTCCTGGGCAGAGCCCTTGCACACGTGAACTGACAGCAATTATGACAGCATGCACAAACTTACCTGTAAAAGTTCAAGCTAGGCAAAATCCTAGCATAGAGTTGGAAGGTGATGATAAAACCCCTTTCCTAGCTAAGGAGCTACTGGCCATTGATAACTGCTAGAGGAAGAGTCAGTTTTGTTTAGGAACAAGGCTCCTGCAAGACTCCGCATACTCCAGTGGATGGTTCTATACCCAGGCACACCCAGGCGGCACTAAGTATACACAGTGGAATTTTAAAAAGAGCTCACTAAATTGAGAAGACATCGAGGTGGCAGGGTTAAGGAAGAATTTAGGGGATGAGGGACAAAGGGTAGACTTGAACAAAACTCATTCTATGAGTGTCTGAAGTTCTCAAACAATTTTTAAAGCCCTAAAATGAGGCCAAGAGGCAGATAGGTGTTTCTGTAGAGTAGCTGGTGTCTGCTGTCTGAACAGCTCGCTGGTCCTTAAGTCGCTGCTCCAGGATCTCACATCATTTTGAATTTTCTTTTTCAGCCTTTTAAATACCACTAGGAATTTTAATATTAAAGAAACTGACAGTTTATAAACAAAGAAAGCCCTGAACTCTGGTGTTGTATAAAGTCAGTTGAGAAAGTTATGTACTTTCCATGTGCATTCAACACAGAGCTGCACATAGAAGACAGTTTTACTCCAAAAGCAAAGCATGTGGGCATCGTAAGGAAAGACAAAACAAAAACAAACAAACAAACCCACTGAAACCCAGCATAGGAAACAGTTCTGGAGTGAAATCTTGATCATCTGTGAAACATGGACATGTCTCAATAGCTCAAACAGACTTGGTGGGGTGGTTTGAATGAGGTGCCCCCAACCCATAGGCTCAGACATTTGAACATTTGGTCATTAGTTAGGATGGCACTGTCTGTAGAAGTTATGGAGAGGGACTGGCTTGCTGAAGAATGTCACTGAGGGAGACTTTGAGAGTTTACAGCTTTGCCTCATTGCCAGTTTGCTCTCTGTTTCATGCTTGTGGTTGAGGATGACATTTTTCAGTTTTCTGCTCTGGCTGCCATGCCTGCCTTTTGTTCCCATGTCTCTGTCATGATGAAGTTGTATCCCTCTGGAACTACAAGCTAAACTAAACTCTTTCAAAAGTATCTAATACACTTGGGCAGCCCTGGCCTTAGGAGTGTGACTTTGGCAGCATACATGGTTCCACGTATTGCCATCAGGTCGGCTCCAAAGATGTTTTGCATTCCTGGTGTCTCCAGTATCGTGGAATCATGATGCCAACCTGGATTTCATTACTATTTCTTCAGGAATCAACCTGTCCAGCTGTCTTTAGGGAGTGTGAACCTGATGCATGCTGCCTGATCTCCTGAGACTACAATGGCTTCTGAGTTTCTGGCCTACTGAATTTGGAAAACACTCCCTAGGAACTCCTTTGCAGCCCTGAGAGCATTCATTGTCTTTTGAAAGGAAAATCTTTCAAATAACTTCTCATATTTTATACCCTAGAGTCTATGATGGGTTGAGTCTTTCAATTTCTAAAATGCTATGAGTCTATTCTGGATATTTCAGATTTATAATATAACCATAGTGCAAAGAATATTAAAAAGTTACTTAGGATCTCAATGATAGTATTTCTTTAAAAATGTGAAATCAGTTTCCATGTTGAAACTGCTTTTCTTGGGATATCACTATCTTTTTATTTTTAAACCATGGACATATACTTGCATTAAAAAAAAACTTTTATTTTTTTTTATTTTGAAAGGTTGTGAGCATTTTTGTCAACAGTATAGTAGTTAAAATAGTAAGTAAACAGGTAAGTGCAAAGAAGTCTTTAAACCTTTGTAGGCATGTTTGTGGCATTCAGTGAAAACTCCAAGGGGATAAGACTGAGACACAAGATCCCCAAAACTCTAGACATGGTGGGCTTTCATGGTGCACACTTCATCTTCTCTGCTTACCATATTTGTTGACCAGAAGCATCCAACCAAGATGGCTCCTGTCCTCACTGCACTCTCCCCAGTTGCCTCTCGGAAGCTGATAACAGAAAAGAGCATTTAAAAGTCTCTTATGAATAGAAACTGAAGCCGCGCAAGCTAATGAGTTTATTCCATGAGGTCAGAATCCGTGAATCAGCCACTGTCTTCCCCCACGTTGTGTTGCTTGGGCTAATTCTAACTGTTGAGAGTGGGAGTATAATTATGTAGGGAATAGAGGGACAACAGAGGAGGCATCTGAGGGAGACTGATCCTGAGGAGAAGGTACTTGGCAAGAACATGGAAGCGAGGCCAGTGTCCCTGTTTAAAGTACAATGGGTGATAGGCCCCAAACCCTGCTGAACCTCATCCTAGGCCAACCCAAAGCTTAACCAATGAGGGTAGAGCCCAGACATGTATGTTATCTAAAGTTCCCTGGGTGATTTTGGTGCCCATTGAGATGAGAGCTACCCTTTTTGGCTTGTACATGGACCACATGGTAAGCTATCAGTAGTTTTGGAAACAAGATTCCTCCATGACTACTGATCTCTCTGGGCTCATAGAGAGCTGAGCCCAAGAAGGTAAGGGGTGGAGAGATGCTGGTAGTCCAGATATATATTCAACTACCATTCAGGTTGAATTTCTTTAACATAATTTTTATTTTTTATGTGAATGGGAGTTTTGCCTGCATGTACATGTGTGTACCATGTATGAGTGGTGTGTGTGGAGCCATCCACTGGAGCATGGTCAACCTACCAAGGATCATACCACAACATAAGACTAAGTCCCCTTCCCACAGACACCTCCAACTGTCAATAGCTCCTGAGTTAAGGGTAGGGGCTTGTGTACTTCCTCCCTGGTCTATGCTGGAATTTTGATGGGCATGATCTTGTGTGGGTCTTGTGCAGGAAACCACAGCTGCTGCTAGTTCATGATGGTCACATGTCATATCCAGAAGATACTGTTTCAACCGTGTCCTCCATGACCTCTGGCCCTTAGACTCTTTCCACCCATTTGTTCCATAATGTTCCCTGAGCTCTGAGTTAAGGAGGTTGTGAGATAAAACTTCCATCTGTGGCCAAGAACTCCACAATCACTGGCTCTTTGAATTTTGATTAGTTGTTGAGTTTCTGTGTTAAGTACCATCCACTGCACAACACAACATCTCTGATGAAGCCTGAGGGCTTCACTAATCTAGGATAGAGAGGCACAAGTTTAGAAGGCAGTATGGTGCTTTAGTGCACAGACGCAATGTGCATTCAGTACAGTAATTGTAGTCGCTTCCCTCCTGGGACCTGTGAGTACTCTAGCCATGGGTTCTTGGGCAGATTGACAGCAGCAGGCATGCATCCTGTCCTATGGAGCAGCTCTTAAATCCAATCAGAAAGTGACTGGTTACCCCACCACCACCCACCACCCATAGCATTAATACAAATATATGGGAAGGTAGGAAGGGAGAGGAAGGGATAGCTACTATTTAGGGTGTTTGAAAAAGCTATACGGAAACCTACTGTTTTATATACTATCTAACACACACACACAAGCATCCTATGACACAGAGAATAATACTCTTCTCAAAAGCATAACTGACACACATAAAACTCCGGGTCAGGAGTCAGGTACACAACCTCCACAGCCTGATCCCCTAAACAATTTAGGCTCTTGCCATTCTTGGTTACCCTCCAGAATTGAATTGTAAGACCCTATTATTGAAGACAGCACAGTTTGATCTCAGGGCTTGGAGAAGCCGCACTGGTACTCACTCGGATGCATCCTCTCTGCTGGTCAGCCTTCCTAGAACAGAAGACGCTATGCAGGCTGCTGCAGGGAGAAAAGTGAAACCCTCCAAAATTTTAACCAGTGTTTTGAGTTGTGTTATTGGACATCTTCCTCTGCAAGGATTTGACCTATGACCTTGGTAACCTTATCAAAGTGCCCTCCTATGCTCTTGCCATCACTGGTTCTTTCTCCCAGAGTGCCTTTCTCCTAAGAAACTCCCTTGCAGTTTTCTGAGGCAATGGCAGACATTGGAGACTGGGACTCCCTTGATTGGAACAGATGTTTAAGGGACGAGGCTATAGCTACAGCCTCCTGACAGTAACGCTCAGTAAACAAAGTGAACCAGAGACTCCTCTCATTGGTCCGTCATCCCAGGGTGTTAATGTCTGACTTGGTATTTTGATTTATTTAACTAACTTTTCAGTCTGTTTTAACATGTGGAAGCCTCTGAAACCCGACCCAGACAGCACACAGATCTAGCTTTACTTCATTCTGCTCTGTCACTTCCTTGTTAGTGCTTTCCTCAGTCTTGTTTCCAGTTTGAGTTATGAAACCATTCCAGTTCAGTTTTAATAACCTCCCTGGCATGGCAGGCTCTACGAGAACTGCCAAACTTAATACCCAGACTCCCTGTGATGAGGGCGGCAGCCCTGCCGGGGAACGGAGGTAGATTTTCCATTACAGCCCGTTCTGATTTGGTAGCTGCCTGCCAGGTGCAGATGGTTTCCTCTTCGGCAGGCACTCGGTTTTGACTGTGCTTTCTGAGTTTCCATGTCTCCTGGCTCACAAGTGATCCTTTGACTAAATAAACTACCTCATGATCCATCTTCCTGCCCAAGAAGTATTTCCTGGGGCCCAGAAGCCACGAGAGGACTTAGTTATACCCTGAAGGACAAAATGCTGGCTAGTACATTCCCATGTGTTTGTGGAAGCTTCTATGACCACGATAGAGAAACAGCTGCAATGGCAGAAAAGGAGGGGAGGGTGAAGACAGACAGACAGACAGACAGACAGACAGACAGACAGACATTGATGGAGGTGAAACAAGAACCCTCTCTGTAGTGATTTTGCTTCTTAATTGTAGACATGCTGTTGAAGGTCCGAACACTCTCAACATTGACATCAATGGCATTTCTTCATCCCCAGCCATTCCAGTACCACTGCTCAAAGCCTGCAAGAAGGCTCCCAGGCTTCTCTCTTCCCTATGACAAAAGCAAGAAGACAGTGGACGGATTGATTTTGGCTCATGGTTTGAGGGCACAGGCAACCCTAACGGGAAGGCATAGCGAGAGGTGGCCGGTCACATGACATCTGAGGTCAAGAAGCAGAAATATGAATGCTGGTCCTCAAGTGCCTTCTCCCTTTAATTGAATCTGGTACCTGGCCCTTGAGATGGTGCCCTCCCATTGGGGTGGATTTTTCCATATTCAGTTAGACCTCTCTAGAAATTTCCTTACACATCTGTACAGAGGTGCTCTTCCTGGATGAGTGTAATTGCACCAAGATGATAAAGACTATTCATCAAGTATCTAGGTTCCTCTACTCCCATGCTTAGTTCAGACCCTCTATGCTCATCCCCTCAGGACAGTGTCATCTACACTCATGCTCACAAAAGAGCACAGAAAACACGATTTGTTTCTTACACAAAATGTTAAGTAGATCACAGACTTCACCACTGTTTGACAAAATAGAAAAACAGTTTGTTTTCTTGTTATAAAATACATGAAAATGTAATTTGTTAAATATTTTTACTGAAAGAGAAAAAAAAAAGCATGTCCCAACAGTCAATTGAGGAGAGGACCTAAGTTTCTTAAGGTTCCTGATCTTAAATACCATATAACATTGACAGGGTAGTAAGAAATAACCACTCCCATGGTTATGTCCAATACACAGGTGAACATGAAATGTTTCTGAGTGCCATACATAGGCCTATTATTTTTTTAATCCAAAACAAAGTTTATTATCTTAAGACTTGGTTTTAATGTTTGGGCTAAACTCAATGGCTGAGATTATAGGTGTGAGACACTGTGTCCAGTTCAAAACTTAAACAAGAATGAAGCTAGGTCTGAAGAAGAACCATGTGTGCTGGAGCTTTCTCTTCAATGGTGCCTCTTCCTTGCCTTCAGGTTGATACAGCAGTTGGTGGAGTCTGTATGGAACATGGTGTTTGACTTTATTCTTGACAATGTTCAAGTGGTTTTACAGAAGACTTATGGAAGCACACTGAAAGTTATCTGACTTTCCAGAGAGCCTGGTGCTCTCTACTAGCTGTGCCGGCAGTGCCTGTGAGGTATTTGCAAAGTGCATGATAGTGATGCTCTGAGTTTTCATAATTCTACATTTCTTTTTAAGCAAGTGTTTTGTACATCTCTTTTCAAAAAAGTGCCAAATCTGTCAGCATTGCATGTAAATAATTGTGTTAATTGTTTTACTTGTAGCATAGATTCTATTTACAAAACAGTCTTTTAAACCAATAAAATGTGTGAAATTACAAATTCATGAACACTTAAGGTTAGGACAGTATCCAAAGACTGACCCCAGCAGCTGCAGGGATGCACCGTGATTTCTTTATTCAAGTGAGGAGCTGCAGACTCAAGTTCAGGTCTGCCTGGGGCAAGCATATGAGTTCTCAGTTGGGAATGTGGTCACCAATAGTTTCCCTTGGAATTTCAACTTAATTGTATTAAATTTTTACAAAACAAGTCCCTTGGAGAATTCAGTGATGGGGCCAGGCAAATTTGCCTAGGGTTTCAGGTTCTCCTAAGCACATATGTGAGTCTCCCCTGGTAGCATTTGGAATAGGAACCTGTGTAGAGAGAGGGCAGCCCTCTGGTCAGTGTGAGTGGGGTCTTGTCAGCATAGTTCTCAGATTTACACACAGGCAACATAGACCTGCTGCATGGAGCAACAGGCAATGCATGAGCTGCGGTTGTGCAGATGCTGTCTGAATTTCCACTGATCTCTTTTCTCCTCACGACAATATCAGAATGTAAGTAAACTATAGGGATTGACTCATACTGGAACACTCTTATACACTTCTAGAACCTATGACCTCAAAATGTCTGTGTCATCCTGCCAGTGATAGCATCCTGTTGGTATGAATGTTTTCTGCTTTGGGCAAAGGCTGGTACAACCTGATGGAGGCTTTTCCAGTGTTTTTAACAACCACAGTCTACCCAGGCAGAGGCAGCCTTGTCTCTGGACCATTCCAGGGCCCCAAAAAATAGATGGATCGGCAGGGGAAACATGAGGGAGTCTCAGATAGAGTCTTGGAGCAGCTTGAATCTGGCTGCAGTGAGCTGGATTCTACAGCCTCAGGCTCACCATCCCAGCACACGCTATCATACTGACCCTGCTATATTTGATTTTGATTCTATGATTCTTTGTTAGTTGTAGTTGTGTGTTGTTTCCAGTGGGCTCCATAGTATAGGCTTCCCTTGTATCTGAAACTCCCTGTTAGCCACCTTTGTTCATGGAGAATCATGGCTTGTACCTGTCTCCATTTAGCTAGACTTTGACAAGTTTGTAGAAATCAAATCTGAAGTTTGATTTGGGGACACTCTGTACCAAGTTACAATGGGCACCTGCTTTGGGTAAAATTTTAAATTCTTTTTTATTTTATTAAGAATATTTACTGTACTATTTTTTTCCTTTAAAGGGAAAGGAAATTATTACAGTGAAGAGAGTATTTAAAAAGAAAGATTTAAAATGTACTGACATTCCGTATTTTCTACCATCCTCTGCTCAGACTCCTACAGAGTCCCAGGCCAGCTACAGAATTCTGAGTGGGAACTCTTCCAAGTCTGGAGCAGGCGCTGCGTGGGAGAGCAGGGCTGCGGGTTTGCTTGAGCAAGAAGCTGGACTTTAGATCCAGGAAGCGTCTAAAAAGAAGAAGATACCTGGGCAGGTCTGAGACAGAGATTTACAAAGCTGGCTTTGAGAAGCTAAAGACAAGAAGTGTGGCTGAGGAGGGAAGCGAAAGACTGAGAGAAAAACCTGAGTTCAGAAGAGAGAGGCTAGGCTGCCTCCTCTACTTAGAAAGCCGGATGTAGATGTTTTCCGGACGCATCGTTCCACATCGAGACTCTAAGGATCAGCATTTAATGCCAAATGCAATTTTAAATTTGAAAGGAAATTATTAGATTTCTAAGAAATTGGCAAAAAAAACCCAAAACAAACAATAAACAAAAACAAAAACAAAAACAAACAAACAAACAAAAAACATTCTCCTGTCTCTTAATACTACTGTTGCTTCAGAGAGAGCAGGGAAGAATGGATGGTTGGATTCAGTCTCCCTCCCTCCCTCCCTCCCTCCCTCCTTCCCTTCCTCCCTCCCTCCCTCCTTCCCTTCCTCCCTCCCTTCCACTCTGTCTCCCCCCACACACCTCCCCCTGGTCTCCTTCCCCAGAATCTGTATGGTTAGAAGGAAAATCAGTAGGGATAAGGAAGGGAGTGTTAGAAGTAGGAAGGAATTACAGTAACGGGAGTGAATATGGTCAAAATACATTCTGGATGTGCTCAGAAACGCCACAGTGAATGTGTATTTATGTATGGATTTGTGTTCTATTGATTATAAAACCCCAACATTAGAGAAAGCTTTCCTGTTCTAAATTATCAGTGTTTCCTGTGAGCCTATCAGTCAGCCTGCTCAGCTGGAGGAGAGGGTGCTGAGTCTCTTGATACCTGCTCTTCTAACAAATACAGAGCATGAGTCTGAGACAGGGCAGTATGCAGCTAATGTTCTGCCAAGAAATACTTGCTACCTGGCACTATAATAGCCAGGGAGCTTGTGAACAGCATAAGATCACTTTGGAATAAAGATGATAAAGGTTTGATGGCCTAATAGATTTAAATAATATAACACTTAAAATAATATAACACTGTTTAAATAATTTAACACTGTTAAAGTCAACAGTAGTGGCCAACAGAAACACAATTATGAGCTATTAGTTTATCTTTTGGAAATCCTGATTAAAATGTCTATGTTTTCAAGATTTGTCACCAATTGTCCTCAATCTGATCATTCTAACATTATCTTGTCTTGTGCTTTGTGTATAGCTCTTAGTAAATGTGGCATGGGACACTCTCCACTTGTGATGAGAAGTTAGGTAGAGGACGAGGAAACAGTAGTTTATTGGAGGTTTGTTTGTTGGTTTTTTTTGTTGCTGTTGTTTGTTTGTTATGTTTAGTTTGATTTGGTTTGGGGTTTTTGGATGCTTCAGGAATAGTGATTGAGTCTAACAATTTGTTTGCTGTGTGATTTGTGTACTTTCTTGGACTTTCTTGTATCAATGAATTTTTCATCATTAAAAAAAATTACCATTTACTCTTCAAATATTACTTTCACCCACCCCTGTGTCCTAACTTACTTTGGACTCTCATTACAGGAATTTTATGAAATCATTTGTTACTATTTTTGTAGTTTCAAATTTTAATTGTTGGGGTAAGAGGCACATGCATACAGTGGTTCATCTGGAGGTCGGAGGGCAACTCAGAGCAATCATTCTCTGCTGCCACAAGGGTTTCAGGGATCAGACTCAAGTCACAAGGTTTGTAAGCAAGGACGCTGAGCCACCTTGCCAGCCCCATCTGCTGTTTCAGTTGGGTTTGTCTGCATTATTTACTCTGATTCTCTGTGCCTCCATCTAGAGACATTTCAGTTTTGGTTTGGCCCCTTGTCAGCTTGGTTGCTGAGTCTTGCTCTGTTCTTCTCATTTGCCTACTTGTTATCACTCTGTTCCTTCTCCCTCTTGTCAAGTGACTCTTCGGGCACATTAGCACAGGAATTAAACGTCTGTTTGATGGTTCTGGATGTGGATTTTATGTGATAACCATTTTATGGGTCTATAAATTATCTTCTGATTTCTGCTCTCCTCAGGGTTTTCAATCAAGATGTTGCTGGCATGCCTTATTCGATCTGATTGCATGTTGAACATTGTGTAGAGACATTTATAAAGAAAGTTCACCTCTCTGGCTAATGTTATAATGTTATAAAACCAGACAGTTTAATCTTAGAATCAGATTCTCTTAACCCAATCATGGAACAAGATGCTCAAGTATAAACTTCAGTTCTTGTGAGACCCATTTGGTTTCTAGGTAATTCATCTTCCTGGTGTGTGGCTCCTGCAGCATCAGAGGATACTCAGGGGACGTTTAGCAGGTTCCTTTCCCCCTCGGTGGGCCTAGAACTCCCATTTCTTTACAGTTTATTTTTGCCTAATTCTATGAAAACACTGGATATTCTTGGGCTTCTCAGTCCATAGTCAAAAATTATGAAACTGGCAGTCAGCCTCTTGACAGAGGTGATTGGCACCCCAGTCTGCCTGATTTCTCCTTGGCTGTCAGAATTCTCAGTTAACTCGTAGCTTTCATATACCTGCAAAGACATTTTGGTCCATTGTCTGTCTCCTCAGTAGGAAGATGAACCCAAAATTATCTGGAGCAGTAGATCTCAACCTTCCTAATCCTGCAACCCTTTCATACAGTTCCTCGTATGGTGGTGAACCCATAAAATTATTTTTGTTACTATTTCATAACTGATGTATAAGCTATGATATATAAATAGATCTATACATGTAAGCTCCTTCATAACTAATATAACAGAATAACTCTTCACCTTGCTACTGTTGTGAGTCATAATATAAATATCTGTGTTTTCCAATCATCTTAGGCAATGCCTGTGAAAAAGGTTGTTCAATCTGCAAAAGGGTCATGACCCACAGGTTGAGAAGCACTAGTCTGGAAAATTCTTTCGGTGCAGCTTTGTGGACAATTTTAATGGAAACAGGAGCAGTCACAGGGCTTTCCCCCACAATTGCTAGCAAAGCCCATCTGCTTCCAGACTAAGAGCATTAGTTGGGATTTAAAAGAACAATATTCCCCATGACTCCAGTATTTGAATACTTCTTTCCAGGTATTTGGTGGGGAGGAAATTTAAGTGGCATGACCTTGCTCATGAAGGTGCTTCAGTGACCTTGTCACTGAAGATGGGCTGTGAGCTTGAAAGCCTTGGGCCAGTGCTGATTGGCTCTGACTGCTTCGTGCCTGTCTTTGTTTCCTGCTCCTGCCATGGTGCCTGCCTCTTGCTGCCATGCCTCCCCAGAGTCATGGGCTTTCATTCCCCAAGACTGTAAAGTCAGTTTGTTCTTCTATGAATCACTTTCGGCCATGGTGTTTTATCACAGTAACAGAAAGCAACTGGTACAGAATTCCTTCCCACTTCTGGTGTGGCAGGCTACAAGGTTCTCTTCTCTCTGACACCTCATTCTGATACAGTTCTCTGCTTGGCACATCCATTGGCTCTTTATCTTTCCTTTTCATAAAAAATTTCAAATGTACTTATTATTTTGTGTTTGTGTGTGTGTGTGTGTGTGTGTGTGTGTGTGTGTGTTGGATGCTCATCTGTGTATATGCCTGTGTGTGTGGCCTTGTACACACTTGTGGAGGCCAGAATAAGATGTTGGGTATCTTGTTCTGTCATTTGCTGCCTTTTTCTAAGACAGGGTCTCTCACTGAACCTAGAACCAGGCTGATGGCCAGTGTACTTTCACAGCAAGTGCTCTTATGTGCATAACTGCTCAGACTCTCAGGTTCCTCATCTATAATAACTTAATGCTCCCCAAGAAGTTCTGACTAGAGTGTCCAATAGGATGTCTTGTGAATTATAGCTGCTTGATGACTGTCTGACACACACATGCATGTATGTGCATACATGTGCACATGCACACACACACAGGCACACACAGATGCACACACACAGGCGCACACACACATGCACACAGATACACACACATACACACACAGGCACTCACACATGCACACACAGGCACACACACAGGTACACGCACACATGCACACACACAAGTACATGCAGACATGTGCGCACACAGAGGCACACACATACAGGCACACACACATGCACATACACAGGCACTCACACATACACACACATAGACACACACAGGCACATGCACACATGCACATACATACACACACACATGCACACATACACCCAAACACCATGTCCTTGTTCTCCCCAGTGTTGCCTTTTCACATCATCTGCTTTATTTACGGATGCATTTTTTTTGTTTTTTTTCTGTGCTCTAGGCAGTGAGTGTGGTTTTAATTAGCATCATCTGAATTAATGACTTACCAGTAGTGACATATTTATCATCAATTGCACAATTGCTTTATGTAGTTCTAGTAAAACATGACTTCGAGTATAAAATATGTCTAGTTAAGAACAAATTACCCGTACTAATAAACAAATTTGACACAAGCCATTATTTACTGAGCTTAAAGCTGGTATTTGTTAAGAAGCCTCAAGTCATTTCACTTTTGCCGAAGACTCAGATTTAAGTAATTGTACAGTATAGTCATTTATTACTGTCAAGCCATACTTCCCTCTGCCTCTGGACAAAGGAAAGAGTTCATCAGAGCACATGCTCCGTAGAATTTCTTAGGAGCACAGAAAGCCAGAGGGATTTCTAAGAATCCTAAACCAAGGGGAAAACAACCACATTAACATCGGCCAATATGGCACTCAGAACCTGCAGGGGTTTGGCTCCTTGTTTTCTGACTCTTGCCCTAGCTTTCTCTTACCGGTTTGATTAAAACAACAACAGCAACTCAAAACTTGGCTATTAGCAATTTCATTGGTTAGTGATGTCTACTTAAGTGCCACTTACTGAATATCCGATCTATCACAGGCGTGGAAGGTCTTCTGGGCAGCTGTTGTAGGTGTCTTGAGACCACTGGTAAGGTCTTGTAAAATTAGCCAGAGAGGGGCTGCAGCAAAGGGCTTGGTTTTCCTATCTTCTCTGAAGTGAACGATCATGAGTACTTGTGAAGGGCTCAACTCTCCATCCTGTCCTCCTACACACTGTACCCCAGTAGGCCTGGGCAGATCGAGCTTCAACAAGAATTCCAGGTAGCTTTTTCAAAATTATCTCCAGATAATCTAGAAGATTATTTATACATTATTACATGGTGTGATGGCTATTCTTGGTTGTCAACTTGACTATATCCAGAATGAACTACAATCCAATAATGGGGAGTACACCTGTAAGAGATTTTCTGCTTGTTTGAAGTGGGTGAATCTACTTCTAATCCAGGCCTTTGAAGTAGGAAGACACACCTTTGATCTGGACCTTAAGGTTGGAGGACAGCATGCCTTTGGTCCAGATCTTGAGGTAGGAAGACACACTTTTGATCCTTATCGTGAAGTGGGAAGACACACCTTTAATCTGGGTCACACCTTCTGCTAGAAGCCTATATAAGGACATGGAAGAAGGAAGCTTTTGCTCTTTGCCTTGCTAGCATGTCCATTCCTTCACTAGGATTGGAGCCTACTTCTTTGGGATTCCAGAATATACTGAAGACCAGTTGAGACCAGCCTTGTGGAACTGAGCAAATACTAGATTCTTGGACTTTACATTCACAGCTAACCATTGTTGGATTAGTTGGACTACAGCCTGTAAGTCATTTGAATAAAGTCCCTACACATGCTCACACGCACACACACACACATACACACACGTATATGGAGACAGAGGCAGGGAGGAGGGGGGAAGGAGAGAGAGATAAAGAGGGAGGGAGGAAGGCAGGGACAGAGAAGGGGGGAGGGAGGGAGGGAGGGAGGGAGGGAGGGGGAAGGCGCCCGCAAGGGGGGA
>NW_021621022.1:1234679-1255885 GCF_004785775.1 Grammomys surdaster
GGCAGATTCATTCCATAAGTTCTATGACTCTAGAGAACCCTGACTAATACTTATAGACTTTATAAATGTTACTTTGGGGGCCAGAGAGATGTCTCAGTAGTTAATATCAGTGCTACTCTTATAGAGGTATCTGAATTTGATTCACACCACACACATAGCAGCTCACAGCCACCTATAACTCTAGTACCAAGGAACCTGACACCCTCTTCTGTGAGCATTAGGCATACACCTGGTACACCTGCATGCCCACATGCAAGTAGCTACTTTTACACCTAGCATAGTATAAACAACTTACTCCTCCACGAACTTCTGCTTTCTTCCCTCATTTCTTTCTGATGTTTAAGGCAGTCCTTCCTAAACCTTCCACATGTGAATCTCTACAGAGAAATTTTTTTCTAGGGAACTTAACCTCAGGCACCACATAACTGAGTTCAAATCTAATCCTTAACTGCTGTCCCTGGTTGCGGTGTTACAGGTGAAATGCTAACCCTCGAGGCCTGGGAAATAGTGTAAGCTCTGGAAAGCATTCCAGAATAGAGTTATAATGTAGAAATCAAGTCATAACCTGATCCTCCTCCTCCTTCTCTTCCCCCCTTCTCCCTGCCCCCTGCCCCTCTTACATCTTAGTGGCAGCTGGGGAATTTGAACATACTTCTGAGTCTTAAGTTCATTTGCTTAGACAGCATTGGAACCTCATGTATCAAAGCAAGGGCTTCCTTACCTACTGGTTCAGATGAGCTGGCTACTCTGCTGGGAATGAGGGCAACAAGCATTTTGGCTTTGTATTTTTCACAAAGATGCTTCCCTCCTGTGTTGGCATGCCACCTGAGGCACACCATGGGCAGCAGTTCACTGTGTCTTTGGCCATGGTGAGTCCCCAGCAGACAGACCTTGGGAGACTGAAGCAACTCCACCATCGTCCCCAAGTGGACATCTTGATGGTTCAGGTCCGCTAAATGCCTGTCGGGGAAAATTCCTGTGTGTATGAGGAGTGTACAGCCCTCCAGGGTTTCTATGAGAAGGAGCTCAAAGTCTGCCTCTACAGCTGTAGGGTCTTAAGCGACCCCATCATGCCAAAGGACGTGAGGCTGAAATCTCAGTTGGCAAATTAGAAGGCAATTTGAAACTTGTCAATTATTTACCTGAACATATGGAAAGAATTTTTTCCATCTTTGTTTAATCTGGTCAGAGAGCTGTATTTATTCACCAGGCAATGCTATGGATGAATTCTCCACATCTCCCTGTGAGCTGGGCATTGCTAGGTAGTATTTATGAATGAAGAAATTGGGACTTGGGGACATTTAGTCAATCACACGTCTTCACAGTGAGGAATACCACAGCTGGATTTCTGACCTAGTCCACCCTACCTAAAGCTCACACTTAGCCACACCCACTACTGGGGAAAAGAAAGAGACAAGATGAGCTGGCCACTCAGCTAGTGTCATCCGTGGGCTCCCGTTTCCTCGGATCTCCTTTGCTAAGTTACGATGGTGTCCTCTCTCCTAGAAGATAGTCTGGTAGCATCTCCACTAGAGTAGATGTGTTCACTGATGGTGTATAGACTTCTTAGCCTTCTCACACATGGGCATTCATATTCTCCCATTCTCTCCTAACACATCTGTGGCTGCCTCTCCATAAAGGTGGTCTTGTGCCATAAAGAATCCAATTCAGGAGAACATTAAACCATGTGGGGGTGCTGGCAGAAGGGCAGCACTTACTAAATAACATAACTTTCCCATGGTCCCTTGGGTAGAGGATAGAGTCAAAGGAGGTGGGGTCCACCCATCCTGCTCTTCTTGCCAACTGCAGCTTATTCTGTTGTTACTGAAGGAAAGCTTTCTCCTCTACAATGGTCAAGTCAGGGACAGAGGGGAGAGGAGCTTGGAAATACCCACTGTAACATGCCATTCGATAGAGCAGAAAGAGGAAAACTGTGAGCTTAATTCCCTGAGATCTCCAAGCCCCAGACAGCAATGGCACACATTTTCAGCATTTGCACATTGCTAAAGCCATCTTTGAGATGCTGCACTCCTGCCACCTGGGATTTGTGCACTTGTGACTATTTTGGAGAAAAGTTGAAGAAAAAGAAAATCCATCACACTCACTTGTGTGTGCACATACATACACACTCACACAATATACACACATACACACCACACACACGCACACGCACACACACCAGTGTCCTAAAATGGAACAGATGGCACAGTGTTTTGCATGGCACACTTCAGGACTCCTAACTCAATTCCAAGGAGTATCTCGGGTACCAGCAGGGCTGGGAGCCAACATCAAGTATTTCTCCCTCAAATTGCATCTGCGGAGGCCATGGATGCCTCATTTTCTGATTCCATTTTTCACAAAACAAGTCAACATCTGCCTTTTGTTATTTCTAAACCTCATTGTTTTTTAAACATTCCCAGTACACTTGGAGCAAAGTACCCTTTACTAAAAGAATGCCTCACAAGGCCTGGGCACAGCCATAGGGTTGATGAAAGCTGACACCTTCCCCTCCCCCTGCCACTGCCCCCCAGAGGGGCATAAGCACCTACAGGGCAGAGTGTATCCTGAGGCCACATGTGGGCTTTTCCACAAAGTGAGATTTCACAATCTTGGAAATAATGAAAGACTGAAACAGGCCATTTGTAGAGAGAGAGAGAGTTTTACAAGGTTTGGTGGGGACAAAGGCAAGAGTCTGGCTTTTCTTCCTTCCACATTTTGCCAACTATTAAGGTGTTTTGAGATGGAGTTAAAATGGACAGATAAAACTGCAACCCTTCCAAGGTGGTCTGGAACAAGTTCTCCCTCAGCGTTCTGATGCTGTAGGGAGGGCAGGGGGTTAGAAGTAGATGGGTATTTGTTCTCTGGTCCAAAGAACTGCAAGGGAATCCGAGAGAGCCCTTCAGTCTATGGGTCTTCATCAAGCGTCTGCTTGGACCTCCCAGTGGTCTCTGCATGAAGGGGCCCAAGGATTACATCTTAATTTGCTTTTGATTCAAATTAATTGGCTTCTGCAGCAAGTAATCGCTATGGTGCTGTGGTGGTCACAGGGAAATAGAGGTGCGGCTGGCACAAGCCACAGTGAACTACACCAAGTTTCTTCATACGCTTTGTTGCTCACCCATAAATCTGACCTAATTCGGATCCTCTAGAGTATAGGAGTCAAACGAGGATCCTGGAAAGCACAGCCAGAATGCAGAATAATTTCTCCCAGCCAGTGAGCACAGTAGCTATCCATGCTTGTCTCCACAGAAAGCCATAGGAAAACCAGAGAGTTCATTCATATACTGGTTTTAAAGCTTTTTTTTGTTTGCTTTGTGAACTGTAGCTTCATTGTGACCAAACTAAACTGTCCTCTACCCATGGACTCTTATTTTCTCTTCATTGAATTTCAGAACTGTTTTCCTCTCCATCTCCCTCTCCATCTTCCTCTCCCCTATTCCTTAAATATTCCAGATGCCCTTTTGCCCCAAGACTATTGAACTTGCTATTCTCATTCCCACGATGATCTTCCTCCCCCCAGGTCCCCTCAAAGCTGACTCCCTCAGAGCCTGGTCTGAATTCAGGTGCTGCTCTTTTGACCAGAACTCCCCTAGACTCTTTAAAGTAGTGCCCCTGACTCCTACCCTCTTGAACCTTCAGAGCTGAATTCTTGGTTAATTTTATTTTCTTGACTGGCACAGTGACTTTCTGATATCCCACAAGCTTGATGCTTTAGATTTTCCTTTTCTGCTAGAAAGTCAGCTCCAAAGTAAGCTTAGATCTCATCTAGAAAGCTACCTAGCATGAGGTAAGTACTCAATACAAATGTTTTGCTTTGTTTTTTCCTTTCCAGGATAAATGACTAAAGTGAAATGAGACAGAATGTTGAGTACAGGTTTTGAAGAAGAGAGTGGAAAGATGACGTGATTTGATTGGGCAGTGCACGGCTCTGCGACACAATAAATGTCCCCCGTCTTCCCATCTCACCATCTTGAATTGAGGTCTGGCCTGTAAGTTCGCCTCATGCTGGCAACTCGGCTGCTGCACCACCAGAGCACATTATGCTTGGAAAGCAGGAGGAAAATAAAATGGAAAGTAGGAAATGGCAACAAATTGTTTCCAGAAACTCCGGGTATACATTGTTAACCGTAACTTTGTCACATAGCCACCTCCACCTAGAATTGCAACACCAAACAAACATCTCTAAGACAGAAAGAGGGGGTAATAGAATTCAACTGGCATGAAGGTAGAGCTGAGATGGCTGTTTAAGGGGAGGAAGAGAATGAGCTGGAGGTGGGGGTGGAGTGTAAGGGTGGAGGGGTGTGGGGTGTAGGTGGGGTGGGTGTGCAGGGATGGGGTGGGGTTGGGGGGTGGAGGGGTGGGGGCGGGGTGGGGTAAAGATGAACTGAAACAGCTGAAATGACTCAAATGTGAAAGCACTGGAAAGAAACCTCGCTGCCTTGCAAGCTACCTTTCAAATTCACAAAACAAACACCAAAAATAAAAACAAAGATTCCTTGGTGAGGATGACAGGGAGGACTGGTGTGGGCCGCTCACCCTCCAGCCAGAGATGGAACTGCCCCTGGGGGAAGAGTTCAGTCTGAAAAGGCAAAGGCTCCACTTTGAGCTTCAAGCATCACGTTCCCAGCTTAGGGAAGTACCCATGCTCAAAAGGCTGCTGCAAATGTCTAGAAAGCCCCATGAGGTAAGGGAAGTCCTCCCAGCAGCCTTTACAGTCCCTGCTTCCAGCTGTCAGGAAGGCCTCACTGCCAGTTGTTGTAGCCTGGTGATGGGAGACTTTTATTGTGTGCCTTGACACCCGTGAGGGACAGTTAAGTTTACACTTGGCTCCTTGCCTTGCCTAAACCAGTGTTTCTCAACAGGCCTGAGTGAGCTGGGAGATGTGGCAACCTTCCCGGTCCCACAGTAACACATGGGAGCCCAGGGCATCTCTGGGGCAGACACTCTCCTTCCACAGGATGTTTCCAAATGTCTCCCCACCATGATTCTGACACCCAGCCCTCTGATTAGGGATCCTTTTGGCTTGACACCTCAAGCAGAAGGTTCAGTAAAGGAGAAAAGGGGACAGGAATGAACAGTCAAATGGAGTCGCTGCCTCTAGAACCACATAAATTCTCTGTGTGACAAACTGTGCTGGAACAGATGCTAGCCTGTTTGGAGCTGTGTGAGCTGCTTCTGCACTGTGGTAGAAGACTTGAAGGGAGGGAATGGGAGAAGGCTGTCTCATCAGCTTCAGGACAGTGGCTGTGGCTTATGCTGTGACTGTTTCTCTCCTTATACTCCTGGTCACCATCTCACCATCTAGTTCAAACTCAAAGACAGATACCTTGCTGCTGGGTCCTACTTCCAGCCTGGGACACCGTAGGAAGGACAGCCCACCCAATACTACCAGAAGGGCCCTGTACACAGATGTCCACCAGAGCATACACTAGGAAAACACTCTTGGACTCATTATTCAGTGCTTCCTTTTATACTAACTGTCCAGGAACTCTAAGCAAGATTCCAAGAAGGTGGTTGACCTTCTGCCGGAAAGAGAGGTTAATGAATGCTAGAGTTAGGACAACAAGCAGCCATGTTCCTCAAAGTGTTCCCATGGTGCTGAGGCTGGACAATAGAACCCCAGTCTTTGCTTTCTCAGAGACCACTGCCCAGTTCAGGTGGCCCTGAGAGGTTTCCTTGTCTTTGTCACCATGAGCTATTTATAGCCTAGAAAAACCTGATGGAGTGTGTTTGTGTGTATATGTGAGTTATGTTGTGTGTGTGTGTTATGTTGTGTGTGTGTGTGGTATGTTGTGTGTGTGTGGTATGTTTGTGTGTGTGGTATGTTGTGTGTGTGTGTGGTATGTTTGTGTGTGTGGTATGTTGTGTGTGTGGTATGTTGTGTGTGTGTGTGGTATGTTGTGTGTGTGTGTGTGTGGTATGTTGTGTGAGGGAGGGGGGAGTGTTGGCTTGGTGTAGTGAGAAGAATCACCACACTGTGATCAAAAGCTCTGTAACAGTCATACAGCTTGGGAAAGATGCTTATGCTTGATGTTTGGTAGAGGCCAGAGAATTTTCTAGAGAGTAAAGACTTCAGGTGTTGATAAAGGATCTCAAGTATTGAAAGGGAAAAGAGGGTGTATTTCTGCCAGAGCAGGAAGGGTAAGGGGGAACCCTAGAAGTCCCAAGTATACTTTCTTCCATCTTGTTCCTTTTGTGTGGCAACAACTGTCAGCTAATAGACAGCTACCTCTGAAGATGAGGCTGCCTGGAGCCCCTGCAGCAGCGTGTTGCTAAATGACACTAAATGAGACCCATGGCTGCTCCCAGTTCTGGGCTCCTTGGCCTGGCCTGCATGCCTGAGTGCTTGTACCACTCTGGGTGGCTGTAGCTGGAGCCTTCTCTTTATCAAGTCCTCTGGAAGGAACAGAATCTTGTCATCAGAGTGCGGAGGCCTGAAGAGACATCCTCCTGTTGTAGTGGTGGGAAGAGAAGCTGGCATTGACTTGCCACTCTTTCATTCAGCTCTGGAGTCTGCAGAGGCTCAGCAGGCTGGTGTGGTTACGCTGCAGGTTGACTTCAAGACAAGCTCCCTAGCTCTTGCTGGAGTCTCAAGGCCTCTGATACACTGCAGATTCAGGAGGCCCCTGGGATGTTCCCAGGTGATTCAGGTAACCAGGATTTACAACACTTCTTAAGATTTACTTCAACCAGATTCCCCAAAGAGCCACTGGGAAGAAGGTTTTTAACCTCCATCTTGTAAGCTCATACATGAGTCATTACACAGACATGTATGTCCTCTATAAGGATGGCTAAGTTCTTCTCAACTCTGCTTATGTAAGCGGAGACACTTGAGATTTGGATCTGATTTGTATATTTTACTGTATATTTGTGTCTTCTCCTTCCTTCCAGCTCCCATCATCCTCTAGTTCCTCCAGAGACAGAGTACCTTTCTTGGGGCTTCCTGCATCTAGCTCAGAACGAGGCATCAACCATGTTTTCTGTACTTAGGGAGTGAAGGAAAAGGGGGAGGGAAAGGGGTGTTAAAACAGGAGAGAGAGATAGCATGAGGGAGAGAGAATGGATGGAGAGCAGGAAGGAGTGGCAGAAAGGAGAGTGGAGAAAGGGAGAAAGAAGATAAGGGAATAGAGAAAAGGGAAGCAGGAGAGAGTAGGAATGGTAGAAGGGGTGGGGATATTGGAAGGATGGTGGACAGGGAGTAGATAACAGGGTGCAGAGGATGGAGTAGGGAGGGTGGAGTGGGGAGGATGGAGTAGGGAGGGTGGAGTGGGGAGGATGGAGTGGGGAAGGTGGAGAGGGGAGGATGGAGTAGGGAGGATGGAGTAGGGAGGATGGAGTGGGGAGGATGGAGTAGGGAGGATGGAGTGGGGAGGATGGAGTGGGGAGGGTGGAGAGGGGAGGATGGAGTAGGGAGGATGGAGTGGGGAGGATGGAGGAGAGAAGGAGGAAGGAATATGTTTGGCCAAAAGATCATAATCAATTTCAACCAAGATTGCTTGGGATAAGGCAATGAGATGGGCATGGCAGGGAGTGGGGCTGTAAAGTGGGCAGAGTTGGGCGCTGAGTGTTACTACTTTCTCTGTGTCTCCTCCAAGTCATACGGCCTTGTGCAGAGAGCTCAAGTCACCGCTCATAGCATACTGGTTTTCCTCTGGCCTGTTTGCTAGTTTGTCCCTCACCAAACTGCCAGCTATGGTGCCAAAAAATTTTACTAAAATTGCTCGTGTGTGTGTGTGTGCATGTGTGTGTGTGTGTGTGTGTGTGTGTGTATGATTTTAAGTAAAACCCACGACCACCTTGAGACCAATATGCTATGGAGACAACTGTCATGACAACCACTTGTGGTATTATTTATTCTATCAGTCTGAATAGTTTGTGTGGAAAAGGGCTGGACAGCTACAGTGACGACTGAGTAGGACAGCTCCCACGCGACTGGAAACAGTGAGATGCAGAAACATGAACATCTGGAACAAGGGCCTCCATCCTCTGCTGACCCCCTTTCTGGGACATGTTCCCCTTCTTGCATCTAGAGTCGTGGGACATGAGACACATGAGACACCTTTAAATTCTGGCAGCCTAGAGATTGTGAACAGTGGCTGACACCCTTGGTGACTCCTCAACCAGCCAGGATCATCATAGTGTGATGGCAGGGAAGTAGGCATGGTGCTGGGGAGGTAGCAGTGAGCTCACATGGAGGTTAGATACCACCAGTTCAAAGTTAAGGTGGCTTGAATAAGACAGGTGGGGTCCCATATGGTCAACATCAGCCACTGGGGAAGGTTCAGAGGAATAACTCCAGTTCTAGAGACAGGCATTGCTCTCTCTCAGCTACCTAATAATCTTTTAAGGTCCTGTCTCCTCTCGGTCTTGCCAGAATGCAATCAAACTTCAGCGGAAGTTTCAGAGGAGACAACCCATACTCAAAACATAGCATTATCCTTGCTTGGTTTTGCTTCCTCTAGAGTTGGTATTTATCAGGTCTTACTGAATACATTAGATGCCCAGAATGGACTGAGCAGACATGTGTGGAGGCTACGGAAGCCTATTGTCTCCAATCTTTAGGACTGAAACATGACTCTATGGCAATGGGGAGGCTGAAACGAATAAATTCTCCCTCACCAATGCCTCACCAGCACTGTTAAACATTCTCATAAAGAAAACTCTCTGAACAGCAAAATACCAAATGAGTAGAACTTTATTGAGGAAAACATAGAATTGTGGTGACATGACAGGTTGTGGCACATGACTTCATCTTATGCAGAACCAATTACAGACTCTTTGCAATGTTGCTTACCGCCAGCTAGGCAGCATCAACTATCCAGTAAAACAAAGGTTTCAGTCCATTGGCGCCCCTCTTGTTAATCAGAGCCATTCTTCAGCTCCGGCTGAGCAGAGCCACAGACTCCCACTCAAAACCATCCTACAAACAGCCCTGACAGTGCCTCTGCTTCCCACCAGACCATCCTCCTTCATCCGTACTACTCTCAGCGTTATCTTCCCAGACCCTACGGAACGGCCTGTTAAGCTCTAAGTATTCGATGGCTTTTTCAGCCCAAAATTCCAAAGACCTCCATAGTTCTCCCAAAATAACACGGTCCAGTCTTTCACAGCAACAGCCCACTCCCTGGTGCTGCTTTCTGCTCTAGTTTGCTTCCTATTGCTGTGATAAACATGACCAAAATCGACCTGGGTGGAAAGTGTTTCTTTTACCTTTCAGTGTACAGCCCATCATCCGGGGAAGTCAGGGCAGGAGCTCAGGGAAACAGCCTGTAGGCAGAAAGTGAGGTGGAGGTCGTGGAGGGGAGCTGCTTACTGGCTTGCTCAGCCTGCTCTATCACACAACCCAGGACCATGTGCCCAGAGGTGTCCCTCCCATATCAGTCACTAATCAGGAAAATGTCCTACAGACTTGCATAAAAGCCAACATGGTAGAGACATTTTCTCAGTCGAGGTTCTCTCTCCCTGAATGACATGAGCTTCTGTCAACTTTGCAAAAACTAAACAGCACGTGGTGGACTGAGGGGTAAGATCATTGCGAGTGGTTGGTGCCTTCCCTATGAGCTCGGTTGGTTCTTTTGGGAGTGGCTAAGTTCCCGTAGGAGTGGATAAGTTCCCATAAGAATGGATCCTTTAAAATCGATATTGATACTAATGTTTTCTTCTGCATTTTGTACCCACCCTTGTGCTGCTTCAACTCCCCAAAAGCTGAGCAGACATTTCATGTTCTTAGATTGCCTATTCTCCAGAGCATGAGTCAACATAAAATCACATTCTTAATAAGGCAGTAAGATTCCAGTGTTCTCTTATAAAAACCAGAACGTGCTGGAGGCACGTGCAGGGAATAGAGATGTTAGGTGGGCCATCTCCAGGGTGTCCATCATGCACTGCAGCCCTACAAAGGGCCTCTCAACAACATCTGAAGGAGAGTGGGCTAGCTATTTAGATTGTGAGCTTCACAGATCATATTTTGGTTGAAATAAACAGATTGGCATCTTCGTGATTTAAAGGCATGCACAGCGCATGTCCAGATCACACCAGTCGGTTCTGGCCACGTTCACAAACTGTATACAGTTGGAGTCACACTTCCAAATAGAATTACTGCTGTGCTGACATAGAAAGGTGCCGTGGAGGCTTGCACAGATGGTGGCTCACATCTGTCATCCTAGTGCTAGAGTCAGGAGGATTATGAGTTTGGGGCCAGCTTCAGAGTCAGTTCTAAGCCGGGCTAGTCTAATTGCTGAGACTATCTACAAAGATCATGGCCTGGAGGTAAAGTTCAATGGGGGAGTGATTGCCTAGCATTCAAAGGTCCTGGGTTCAATCCTCAGCACAGGCAAATGAAAACAAAAAAGCAAAAACAAAACAAACAAGCAAAGAAGAAGAATCAAAGTGAATTACTCTTACCTTCATGGTTAAAATCTGAAACTAAAGATGTTTTCAATACTTAGACAAAAGTTTTAGAAGTCAGTGGGGAAAATTAACCCCAGGGATTGAGTAGATATTTTGGTCAGTGTTAGCATAATAGCCTAGAGTGCCTTGTTTGTGTCTGATGGCCTCCTGACAGCAATGTACAGTCATAGTTTCAGATATTCATCATGGAATAATGATGCGTAGATCTTATCAAATGATCAAAGACCCAAATATTGCTAAATAAAAGAACTATCTGTCAGTGAACTGAATGAAGCCAGTGGAATACTTGAGCTCACACACATACCCCTCCCTAGAAACAGGATGTTTTTCCAGTGGCTGTGCTCTGTGTCCTTTCTGGATTAAGACACAATGTAAGCTGGATGGTGGAGCACCTTTAATCTCAGCACTTGGGAGGCAGAGGCAGGTGAATCTCTGTGCGTTTGTGGTCAGACAGGGCTATTCCGTGAAAGAGAGGCAAAGAGACAGAAACAGACACACACACACACACACACACACACACACAGAGAGAGAGAGAGAGAGAGAGAGAGAGAGAGAGAGAGAGAGAGAGAACAGCCAATGTTTTAATTAATTCGCTTGCTATTGTTCAGATTAAATTCAAATTTGTTTGTTTTATGAAGCATATCAAATTGTGTGAGTTGTTTTTTTTTTTTCTTACTTCAGCATTTCCTTAGGCCAGGCATGTAAAAACGAATACTTTACGTGGCCACTCCTCTGAAAGCTGATGTAGTCTGCTTTATCCCCTCTTATCACTGTGATGATGAACAAGTGCCTATGACATTGTCAAACAACTCATGCGTCTCCTGGCCATGCTCTGACCAGCAACCATTGAAGCAGAGGTGGGGCTACCAATACAGAGCCAGTGGGGCAGCTTCTCTTCCCTGACTGACTTTCAGTTTGCTGCTTAGATGTGAGTAACTCAAGGGTTTAGGGGAGGCACTGACGTTCTCTACACGTGGCTTTCATTTTCAGGTTCAGGGTAACCAACTACTCCTGTTTGTGTGGGATATGATCCAGGAAGTATATGTCCAACTGTTTTAAACTACAAAAATGCCAAAAGAGCCACATGTCCTTTCAGAGCCTGGCTCTGAGTTTACCTAGCTGAGGAGAATAGGGAGGATAAATCTTCCCTGTCGCTGTGTGCTCAGCTAAGCTGGAAGACAGGCTCCTCTAGCCCCCATCTGTAGTCTCAGAATTTAGAAGGTAATTGACTGAGACCAGGTCTGGCTACAGTTTCTTTGTGACCTCTCTCAACCTGGAGCCTCTGAGACAAAAGCATGAGAAATTTTACAGCCCAATGCTGAGGAGTTTGCTAATCTGACAAGGAATCAAGGTTCATTGAACTCTTAAATGCAGCGGTTTTTATAGAGTATGGCCAAGATAGAACAAGCCAAGTACAGACATCATTGCCTACAAGTTCACTGGCCCTCCACCACGCTGTTCCCTCTCCTGCTCTCCACACATTCATTCGCTACACTTCTTTTCTATTTTTTTTAAAAAAAACTTTCCTTCTTGCCATTAATAGGTACACAAGGAAAACATTCAGAGTTTTAGTGGAATTAAAAGCAAGTCTTAAGGTAGAATTTACAGCGAGCCCCATGCTGAATGTTGACTGGCCTCCACACAGCTGCAAGCCCTGCTCACAGTCTCTCCCGAGTGGATTTGTGAGCAGCAAGGGACTGTATCCTCTGCATGGGATTTTGCTTCTGGGCTAGGGTTGACTGCAAGTTTGTTGGAATGAATGCTACATTTTGTTTTTGTTTTGGCCATAAGGGACTTCTGCGAAGAGCCTTTCGCTCACTGTGTGCTGTGAGGGGAATAAAGTGTTTGCAGACCGCTTCTTTGCCTGGGCTCCAAAAGTAGAGTCCCGCTGAGAAGTTCAAGTGACTCTCAAGCCTGTCTGGGGTGAAATAAGCAGCCATGTTTGAGCACATTGACTTTCGAGGGCTACTCAGCGCTGAGGCTGTTGGAGCCCAGAGGGAGGAGCTTTTTCCGAGTCTCAGCCTTGCCTCAAACTCTTTGTAGGACTGTGGGCAAATGGTCAATACCGATATACCCTGGACCCCAATTACCTTAGGCTCTCTAGTCTGCCTTTGTTCTGACAGCACAGGGAGGCGTGTGTGTCTGTGTGTGTGTGTGTCCGTGTGTGTGTGTGTGTGTGTGTGTGTATGTGTGTGTGTATGTGTGTGTGCGTGTGTGTGCTGGTCTTGTCCTCCAATGGACTTGTGGAGAACCTTCACTTCTGTAACACTCAACCCTGGATTAGGGTGCCCCTACTTTAGGTCTCACAATATTTGACAGCTAAGATTTTCCTAGATCTGGAAATTCTCCTGGATCTGCTTCCCTGTGGGATTCCATACTGAAATCGGAATTCATTTCATATCTCTTTAAGGTTGTCTGTTCAGCATCTGGTCCTACGCTAGAATCATATTAGGCCCTTGACACGGAAAAAAAGTAAAAAACACAAACACAAAAGTAAAGCCAATGTTTGACAGATGCTTGAGGCTGGGCAGGAATCTGGATTTCTTTACCCAAAGGTCTGTCCTCCTTGTATCTGACCTTTCCTTCCCCTCAAGAGTAAGAACGAAGAGTGATGTTAAATGAGATGATAGTACCGACAATGTGAGCTCATTCTTATGACACCTTTTTTTGCCCCGCTTATTCAGTCCCTTGGTTTTTAATGACAGTGCTGTGAGCCTCCTTGTCCTTCAAGGAGCCCTGCCTCTGGTGGCTTAGCAAAGAAGTCTCAGCCCAGCTGAGGAGAAAGATGAAGAAGGGGAATGTTTCTCATGAGTTCTGACGACTGTATCAGCAGGTGCAGCATACAATTCTCAGATGAAGGTTGATGTTTGCTCTCTGAACCTGAAATCCCAGCTGCTGTTTCACAGTAGGCAAAGAGCCTTGAACATCTAAGTTAGGCACGAGGGACCAAAGGCTTGTCCATGGAGCTATTGCCTCGGCCTGCTTCAGCCTAGCCTACCTCAGAATAGAGATTAGAATCCAAGAGTCAAAGTTATCACACAGAACAAGGAACTGCTTTCAAGACAGAGGAGTCTGCTAGGGGGAGAAAGGGCGACTAAAGGTATAGAAACAGTCACAGGAAGAAAGAAGGCCCTTCAGGATCAGCAGGAGAAAGACTTCCAGCCATTGTCTGGCCATAGGGACACGGCTGAAAATGAAAATAGGTAGAAATTGAAAACATGTACGTGTGTGTACAGCTCAAGTCAGACTTAGGAGATAGTGAGGTGTTTAATCAGACTTATGAGAGAATGAACTAACGGTGTTTAAGGGCCTTGGAAAATGACTTGTGGACTTTGGAGAAATGACTCAGGGCATTCGAGTTTAGTGAAGCTGGAACACTGCAAATCCTGACTAGACTCCCAGTCAGCAGGAAAAGAATTCAATCACAGGGTCTAGCCTACAGTCTGACAGAGCAGAGGATTGTAAGGGACAAGACACCACACTGTGATGTCAAGAACCAGAGAGTTCTGTGTAGTGCCCACTGCCGGCTGCTGAGGAACTTGAAAGCCATAGGTCTGAAGGATTGAATCTCTGGCTTCCCTGGGGCTTGTAGAAGCCTGGAGAGGAGTATTTGAGGATGAGGCTCCCTCTCCCAGCATCTTTTAAGTTTTCTATTATGGAAAATAAAGACTATGCATAAAAATAATCACGATAATCTAATAGACCCCTTTTATCAATCAACTATTTTCAACAACTGTAAACCTACAATCTTTCTTACAGGCATTACATAATTTCATCTAAACTAGCCCATGCTGTATTTCTAAAACATAAATACTGTTTGGGCTGGAGAGATGGCTCATCCCTTAAGAGCACACACTGCTCTGACAGAGAACCCAAGGGCAGTTTCCAGCACCACATCAAGCAACTCACTATGGCCTGGGACTCCAGTTCCCAGGATCCAAAGCCTCCAAGAGCACCTGTACACACATGTATTCTGTGTATACCCAAACAGAGATGCTTACATAGAACTAAAAATACGATGAATATCCAATCAACTCTTTAACAGGACTTCATTTCTAATGGCTGTAGTGTTGCCAAGCATCAAGCAAGTGCTCAACTCTGCAACCCTTTCCATCTGAGGAGTGTGGTTTCTGTAGAATTCTACCCTCCCCCCAACCCCATCCCACACGGAGAGAAAACTGAAGCAGGTTCCCCAGCTAGGAAAGATGCAGTCTATACCCTCGCCATCAGGTTTCTTTCTGTAGTAATGCAACGAACATATGTGGAACAGAAAGGGTGACACCTAAATTGGAGGCGAGCACATTGGCAGTATAAAGAGAAAGTAACCAACAAATCTCTAATTCTGGATGATGCCCAGAGGAGCCGGGCCCGGAGCCAGGAGCTGAGACACGCTTCCATTGTCACTGGGAGATGACAGATTTAGAAGCAGACAGGGGATCCTCTTATCATGAGGAACGATGTCAGCTGAGGCCATTCACATTTCAAAAGTACAATCAACCCAAAGTGAGATGGGGGTATTAAACATGAGTTTTCTCAACTTGAATGACCCCTTCTCCCTACGTTAAGCTGCCTATTTAGATCATTTAAGCCGCGTGGCAGCAAATTGAAAACATGGGCTTTCTGAACTGTGTATTTTCTTTCTCATGTTGGAACACTTCCCTAGAGAACCCCAGGTCTTATGATCATGGCAAAGAAAGTCCCACATGACTTTCTGATTAAGCGCTTCGTGATGTGCACGTTCAAGTTGATGAATCGATTTTTTTTTCTTTCCTTCTCGGCTAAAGTGCAGCATCTGCTTCGAAGAAACACATTACGTCGCCACTTCTCTGTCAGCTGCTTGATCTGTTTGTCAACAAAACAGAGTGCAAAGGGATTGTATTTCTACAAAAGTAACCTCATCTCAAAGCAGCTTGCCCTTAGAGTCTACACAGCATCCCAGTGACCCCAGATGACATTATCTATCTGCCTGATTGTTAGATGTGGCTCTCTGCTCTCTGCAGTCGCCAAGTCACTAAAGGACTCAAATATGTATCTTCCCTGCTGCTCTACTGGGGAACTAATGCTTTCTGCTTTGAAAGTTGGACTGGATAACTTCACATGCCAGCTTTTAGACATTTGTATTCACTGACTGATTTAAAATACAGACTGCATACCAAAACGAGTCGCTATTTACTTTAATATCAGTAATCCTGATTTGATCAAAAAATATTCACAAGGATTTTTCCCCTAGCTTGTGTATGTTTTTGCCATCTCTTTGAATTAATGCATTACATCAAAGTGTCTACTTTTTTTTTAAGAAGCTTTGTTATAATTTCCTTTGACCGCTTTTATGTGCATCCAAGAAAAGGTCCCATACACAGCAGCTGTCTGTGCTCTGGGCCTGAGGGAACGCCTCGGGGCTCCTCGGAGGCACTGCAGCTCCACCACAGACTCCCTGGAGAGAAAGGCTTCCCCTTCAGATTCCCAGCCATCAGCCTTCCCCACTGTTGAGCCAAGTATCTCAGACAAAATTAGATAATGGAGCTGACCTTACTGTTACTTCCTAACCTCCTTGACTTTCTTCAGATGAAAATATGAAGCAGATAGCCCTGTGGGTGGACGATCCTCAGTTCAGAAAAGAACACCAAAGATATTTTAAGAAGAGGTCATTTGGCCAATAAAAGGGGAGGGGTGAATATTCACTGATGAAAATTTTGTCTAATTAAACTTTTTTTTCCCCCTTAGAAAGCAGAGGTTGAAAAACAAGGCTTCTGGGCCAGACATTACAAAGACAAGAAAGCCCAATTGTCTCCCGAATCCTGTGAAGGGAGACTGTTGGCCTTTGAAGCCACTGAGCAGTAGCAAGCTATGGAGTCAGCCTGTCCCTCCCCTTTGAATGGCCTCTCTGAAGGTCCCCTGTCTGACTTCCTGATGGCAGACCATCTGATGTTGGGAGTCAAGGATGTGGTCTGGAGATCAGTGGCTCTTTCAGAATCATGCAAGCTTCTCGGGAAGCCTCGATAGTGTACTAGTTGGCAGATCTCCACATTCATATCCAGCTCCACTCAGCAATGAGTTTTTCCCCCAATAATTTGCTGAAACTAACTGAGCACAGGAGGCAAGTCAAGATGTTTCAGTGAGCTTCTGAGGCGACCCGTGGCTGCAGAGAGTACAATGCTGGGCCTGTTTTCACAACTGTGTAGTCTGCTCACACCTCAGCAACGACAGGCCTCTGCAGACTGTGAAGCTGTTAGACGTAGAAAGAAATAGCGATTTCTCATTTTATAGATCATCTAAAATTGTTTTAAAAGTGAGAAAGACACAGAGGGCTGTATACTACTACCCAGTCCAGTTTTATCGTCCTTACCAAGACTATAAAACACAGGACTAGTGAGGTGGCAGCAGACAAAGGCTTTTGCCATTTCCACCCAAGTCCATTTCAGGATAGTAAGGGAAAATTTAGATTTAAAATTAAAAGCCTGGAGAGGTCTCAGTGGATAAAGGTCTGTGTTACCAAACTCAATAACCTGAGTTCAGTCCCTAGAGCCCTCGTGGGGAAAGGGAAACATTCACTCCTTCAAGTTGCCCTATGTGCCATCTCCACAGGGGTAAACAGTGTAAAGATTTGTCAAAGTCTGTGGAGAGAGTGGTTACTCAAAGCAAGTTAAATATGTCCATGGCTTCCATGATGAATCTCATGTCACGCATGGATGCAGGTACCGTTTCCATTCCTTATATTGACCTCCTGGTATGTCTAATGCTTGTGTAACACAACACTATGGCAAGTAGACATGTTGGTGGTTTGGATGTGCCAACTCTTAACAGAAGAAAGCAGAGCATAGGATGAGAAGGAGAACGTTCAGATGAGCTGAGCCCAGTGCCACCCCTCTGGCTATCTCCATTTCAGTTGGACTCTTCTTCAGTCACACAAGCCTCAGGACAAGCATTTGACAGCCACCGAATTACAGGTTTCTACTGACATAGGCAGTACTCGGCACTCCCAAAAAGCACTGAAAGCCTGAATTCTTCATTTACCTCTTGACCATTTTGTTATCCTAACCTGAGAGATTAGGAAGCAAAACCACATCTCTAGGGGCTTCCCACTTCTGAGGTTTTCATCTCATAGACTTCTCTGATCCCTGGGAGGCACCATTGTAAGGCCCTGTGTGGTGAGAGGCAGCCTCTGAGACTGAAGGTCTTGGGGGTAGTCCCAAGCCTTTAGTGCCAGCTATACAGCCCAGGGAGTTCAATTGCACACTGTTGTCTCTTTGAATCATTGAGTCATCTACTTTGCTCTCAAACTCAAAACTGCTACTAATTCTGAACTAAGATTTCAGTAAGGTTTGCTGATAAGGAAAACTGGGCTGATTTGAGAACTGTAGAGTGTATGTTAGCTTTTTATAAAAGTACATCAGCAACTGATTCTGCATAAAACATCCAGGTTGAGACTCACGATTACCACATATTGTGGACTGAGGAACTTTTCCTGAACTTAACAAAGTCTTCTCCTCTTACAGAACATAATGGTTTACTTACAGAACAGAAAGCATTCTCATTCTTTGCATCACCATTCCTCACATGTAAGTGTATGGCTCAGCAACAGAGAGAGCATGTGTTCTTCAGAGACTCAGGCAAACATCCCAAAGCACAGAGCTAGGGTCAGCTGGAATACCACTGTAGATTACACAGGCACCCAAAGGTTTGAAAGCTGTGTGCTACACAAAATTAAAATCTTGTTGTTCAATGCTGAAGGGTCACCATTGTTTTTAAAATGCCACATTTTGTCAGGAGTTTCCAAGATATGGGTATAGTAGGCAATGGGAATGCAGTTAGTAACATGCATTGTGAACACAGTCGTGGAGCTCATTGCCCTCCCGTAGAACTCCATGGAGCTGTGCAAGGTTTGAGGAAAGCAGCTTAGACCTCGATGGAGATCTTAATTGCCAGATGATTCTCACACTCCTTCGATGGAGTCTGTCACTCATCTCTCACTTGGCACTCACTAGGGTGATGTGGGGGTGGAATCCAACACTGGACACTATTCTGGGCATGTGACATCATCGGGCAAACTACCAGATACACAGCTGGTGCTTAGTCAACCTCACTAACCAAACAGCATCTGGAGATGATCAATGGGGAGGACAGGGTGGAATGAGGTTGCTTGCTCTCTGATATCAGCTGGACCAATACTGAGCCAATATTTGGAAGTATTCAGGGTTCTTGGGTGTTAGATGGTACACTCTATGCCTATTGACTGAGTTTACTAAAATGAATAGCCCACTGTCTGGACTATATAAAGGAATGCACCCTACTCAGGTGCCCTGTCATGAGTCTCAGTTGTAATCTCGAAGTTTATAGCAATGCTCTTACCTGTATAGCAAGCCACTCTGACCACACCACTCATCAAGTGGATATTTTAGCCATGGAAGGAGCTAGGATCTACACTGTCCTACTGTACCTATAAGTAGAATATGGCCCTTCTACTGTATATGAAAGTGTCCTACTCCAGCCAAAGCATTCCACATTGAGAATTTAATAGATACACTGCTCAATTTCCCATGATTAAAATATAAAAAGCATGCTCCTATCCACCCCCGAGTTGGATACGGCCTTCACTGTTGTTCCACCAGATCTTTCCTGTAGTGAATCGTGGTTACTTCTGTACAAATTATGCTATTGAGTGCAACACAGAGAACATCGCAAATCATTTTTCATTTTCTGCACTTATTCCACTGGAAAACCTAGGCCCTTCTCACCTCAGTCCCTAAAACTGACCATTTTTAAGGGGCCTTTGGAATTCTCTAGTTGATGGCCTATTCCCACAACAAAGAAGACAGACAAATAAGCAAGACTATCAAGGAAAATTCTTTTCTGAGTTGCAAATGGCTAAGGTTGCTACACAAGACTGTCTGTGTAAAAGAGTTCTTCCCACCAAGCATTTTGCAAAGGACAGGAACAATAGCACGTTTTCTCCAAGAAAGGCATTAGTGCCGTCAGATGGCCGAAATGGAGATCTGCTGACTTGACAAACCGTGACGACTTTTTACAGCTCGTGAAACTGTCTTCTTAAGAGTCGTGTTCCAGGATCTTAAGTTTATTACACTCACAACCTTAGAAATGTCATCTTTGGGAGAGATGAGACACCTCAATAGAAAAGACAAGATTAATAGCAGAGTCTTGCCCAACACTAAGCATGCTAGCATTTATGTTGCCAAACAGAGGAAAAAATGGAGATGAAATCTTTTGAGGCCAGGAGCCGGAGAGCTGCACCATCCATCAACATAGATAACCCCCAACCCCACTTCACTTCTTATCGAGGTCTGTGCATCTGCTCTTTTGTAAACTGATAGTTAATGGGCTCTCAGTTGGATGAAGGCTTTACTCTTTAATAGATGCCGACTTGGGACACACCACTTTTTAATCTCTGCAAATCCTTGGTCCTTCTTATACAACCCTTCTCCCTGGAAACTGGAGTAATCAGCCACTAAACAATTCCTGCTAAGTCACACAAAGTCACTCCTTTACTGAGAACTGTCTGGGAGACAGAGGTTGGTGACGTGGTTTGATGATGAGAGAATGTTTGGAAGCCTCCAGTGGGTGACCATGACATTCAGAGTATAAATTATAATCCTAATAGTGGCTCCCAAGACAGACCCCACAGGGTCTGCTACCCATCCTCCCAGCCGAGCTTTCCTACTGTGAAGCTCTCCTGCATGTGGCACACTGTCACTCTCTCAACATCTGTGTGACCTGGATCCCTAATTCTGAGAGCCTTTGCTTCTCAGGACTCCTATCAATCAAAACTGCAACCCTCCCTTCAAGGTCTTTCCCCCTCTACTACCTTGTTTTCTGGCATACCTCTATCTGTTTTGTTCCTTTGCAAGGCTTGCTTCCTGCCTTGCTGCTCCTGAAGGAGTATTTATAACGGAAGAGTTGGTTTTTCTCTTCAGTGTTGTATCTTCAACTCCCAGAAGTATCTGATACATGGTCAACACTAAATTCCTGTGTTGACTAAATGCATATTAAATGCAACATAATCAAACACCTACACTGCCTGGAGAATGTGCACACCTAGCATCTTACTCCACTCACAGTGCCAAATGCCAGCAAGACCATCAAGAGGCTCGCTGGTACCCAAGGAACACATGGTAAAGATAAACATTTGTCGAAATGTTTGTGTGTGTGTGTGTGTGTGTGTGTGTGTGTGTGTGTTTCAAAATAGAGGAACTTCTCTTTGTAGTAGAATTCTAACCCCTAATGTTGAAGGAATGGAAGGATTCAGGAAGCACCAGTTTTCACCCCACAGTGAAATAATCGACTCTGTTCTCTGCTAATCCAGTATGTGGAAGATGAGCGATGAGCAAAGAATGCAGAGCTGAGGGAGGCTGACAGATCAGTCCACAGACTTCTTGCTTGTCAGTTCTATGGAGTGGTGGGAGGGAGAGGATAGGGAGGAGGAAGAAGGAAGACAAGCAGGAAAAGAGAAAGGAAAGAATAGAGGGAAGAGAGAAGGACCTCACCTGCTACTTCAGCTGCTTAGGCGAGAGGAGTAAAGGATGGAGATGCATTCTGAACATTCACTTACCTATCCCCAGAGCTTCAAATCTAGGGCCCCAAAGCTTCTTCAGAACACATGACAGGTGGTCCGGAAGGATCACCTGGTCTCTGTAGCAGTCAGTGGTCTTAACAGTGACCAGCAGCTTCTCAATAAACTTCCCATGGCCTTCCTTCCCATGGCCTTCCTTCCCAGAGCTTTCCTTCCCATGGCCCTCCTTCCCATGGCCTTCCTTCCCATGGCCTTCCTTCCCAGAGCTTTC
>NW_021621022.1:1255985-1258494 GCF_004785775.1 Grammomys surdaster
TTCCTTCCCATGGCCTTCCTTCCCAGAGCTTTCCTTCCCATGGCCTTCCTTCCCATGGCCTTCCTTCCCAGAGCCTTCCTTCTGCTTCTTCTTTCAATCTGAGGCAATTCAGTTATCACTGCGAGGAGAGGTGTGGGGAGTTAGCAGCCATGTTAAGTCAACTCCTCCAGCCCTCTCACCCACCACACCCCCTCCGTTCCTCATTTTCATCACTTGGTGCACCTCTGTAGGAGCTGCCATGGAAGAGGAAGCTTCCCAGCCTCTATCTACACACTGTCCTGTGACCCTTGTACCCCCAGAGCATACTCATAGCTATAGAACCATCATCAGGTATTAGACCTTTGCAAAGAGGAAGAACACAGAAGTCAGGGTTACATGATTGACCAGGAAACCAGGACTTCATTACTCACAGGGTGTGATCCCCCTGGGATGTCTGTGAGGAGATCCCTGGGACCATCCCGCCATGATGTTCTACCTACTCCTTTTGTAGGCAAAATGAACCTACCTTCCAGTATCTGTGAGACATTTATAACCTGGAGTAAGTTCTAGGCAAGTCTTGTGAGCTGTCAGGCCCACACCACGGGGGAACTTGCTTGTAAGTGATACCACTTTAAAAGCAAACATACAGCTTCACAGGAAAGCACAATAACATTTCCCAGCATGGTAGAGAATTAGGTGGGCAAGCTCCACATAGAAGGACCTCACTAATCACAGTCCTTCTCAAGCCAGCCTTTGGGGGGCCTTCCTGGATTTGGCAGGCTGACTTTCTCTAAGAAAATCTATAGATAATTTAAAATAAAGGAAAATATGGTTGTTTTGTGAGTTTGAATTGGCTGGTATTGAAGAAGATGGACTGTGGGAGACTGGAATACGTTTCTCAAAAATGTGACGGAGTGTTGAGGGGAAGGCAGTTAAGAGCAAGTAGATACAGCTAAGCTCTCTGTCCCAAAGACAGTAAGGATGACAAGCAAAAGGTGGCCATGTCCAGCCCCCTTCACTATCCCTAGTTCTTTTACTAAGGAGATCAATTAACCACTGCCTTGCTGTAGAGAGAATCTCTAGTGTACTGTCTGGAAGCATCACCTGCCAATTAAAATGCTGTTGGCCTATTAGGTTAGGTAGAAAATAGGAGGTGAGAGTTCTAGAAAAAAGAGAGGATTCTGGGATCGAGTCAGACATGGGAGGAGATTCACCCTGCAGAGATTCACCCTGAATGCTGATGGAGGTATAAGTAGCCAAGTGGCAGGACTTAGAACAAACTAAACAGGATAATTGAGTTACAAGCTAGCAGAAACAAGCCAAAGCTTTTGGCCTAGGCATTTATTCATAAATACTCCAGTCTCAGAGTCATTATTTCTGGGACTTGGGCACAGGTGGAACAGCCTGAGGTTACATTTTACTTTATTTTCTATTCTTAAAAATGAAACCACATGTGGAGGAATTTACAAAACTCAGAGGTTTATTTTGCCCACGGTTCTACAAACTGTGACGTCGAAGAGCATGGTGCTGTCATCTGGAGAGGACCTTCCTACTCCATCATGATTGAACCCACACATGGAGTTCCAGAGAGACTTTTTTTTTTAACACCATGCAATCTCAGCATACCCATTAACCCACTGGACTCTATCTTTGAGAACTTGGTCACTTCTCAAAGGTCCTACATCTCAAATACCATAAACATGTGATTTAGGGATTATGTTTCTAACACTTGAAGCTTGAGGGACACAGCTGGCACTGAGGACAGTTTTGAACCCTTACTGTCCCAGCGATCTGTCTTGGCAAACTTTACCAGTTAACCTTTGCTGCCTGTTAACTCCCCCAAGTTGCTGAACTAGAAACTCTTTCCTTCCTTTGTCTAAATCTGTACTGTTCCTTGATAAAGATGCTGTCTAAGCTGAAATCCAAAGACTCCTTCAAGAGTATCAGGGAAGAGGAATAGAAGTATTGTAAGACTTGAAGGTCATGGAGGTCTGGGATTGCTGCTGTCAGATGACACCACCGCTGAGGTCATGAATTCACAGTTACAGAGGCTGCTGCACAAGATCAAACCAATCATCATTCCAGCATAGATTCAAGAGGGATACACAAGGCCCCATCCCTAGCTGAGGAGCTATGGACAGTTGATAGAGGGAGCCAGTTTTCATTAGCAGCACGGTCTCTGGTAGGTTGACTATTCTTCAGTGGATGGTTCCACATTGATGCATATATGGGCAGCATGAATTGAACTCAGTTGATTAATTAAAAAATAAATTTAAAAAAGATATGAAGTTGAGAGGGGCCAGCTTTGGGTGTGAGCATTCCAGAGGAGTTGCAAGGGTAAATGAGTCAGTGAAGATGGTCAACATAAAATACATTTTGTGTGTGTGATTGTGTGAAATTTTCCGATAATGAATTAAATAACATATTAAAATCTCTATCTCATTCTATGATTAGACCTTTTATACACACACATACAGAGAGAGAGAGAGAGAGAGAGAGAGAGAGAGAGAGAGAGAGAGAGAGAGAGAGA
>NW_021621022.1:1258504-1260101 GCF_004785775.1 Grammomys surdaster
AGAGAGAGAGAGAGAGAGAGAGAGAGAGAGAGAGAGAGAGAGAGAGACTATGCATATATGTATCTGTCAAGGGTTTCTCCCAACAAACATTCAATAATTAGTTTTTTTTCCTTATAGGATCAAGATTGAAGTTGGCGTTTCTGATTATGTCATGATAGGAGGGTGCCCATAACTTTGGGTCATTTTCTACCTCTCTTTGAGAACAGGACCCCAGTACAAAGTATGTGGATTCTGCTCTTTTTGAGTTGATTTGTAGGCATGCACTGTATCTTAAGTTCTAACTCAGGTTGCCAACTGATTTTCCTTTGGATTCATAAATTTGTGCTATGTGATATTCCTCCTGGAAGGATCCATTGGGAACCCTAGGTGATGAGGTCATAGTGGCCACTGAAAATTGTGAGGTATTAGGGTGTAAGGATTTCCAGATGGCACTATCTATAAGGTTCCACTATTTCAATCAGGAGACAGTACCAGCAGACGTATTCAGAACAGAAAATCAAGAAGTCAACATGGGGTGGGGGAAGGAAGTAGTCAGAACAGAAGGTCTAGCTGAGACCTGGAGAAAATCCCTGGACCTTGGGTGTCCTCAGAAAGACTTTTATCTGCTTTACATTGCCTTGAACCTGCATGGATAAATTGGTGCAAGAAAAATTGCTTCTGCAGACACCCAACAGCAGTCTTGAGGACCTGCCCCAGCCTAGGGGAGTATGCAAACAGACAATGGGCCAATCTACATGTTAGTCCCTTCTCATTGCTAACCACATGTCTGAGGCAGTCAAACTATAGGGAAATAAAATTTATCTTGTTTTCTTTGGGGAGGTCTGAAGATGTGCACTGACATTAGTTTATCTCTGGTAAGAGTCTTCTGGTCTCTGACCTGTGTGTGGAAGAGGCCATATAGCCAAATGGGAGCTGAGAGCCTGTCGAGGTCCTGTCTGCTCTTGTAAGAACTCTCTCATGATAGCTTACTTCAGACACCCTTTTTGAGGTCAACACACCCAGGTACTCAAAGATTTCCCTCTGGGTTCCATTCCATAAAGGCTACACCAAGCTAAGGGACAGATTTTTCAAAACATAAATTTTCAGGGCACACAACTTTTAAACTGTAATAGCAGATATGCTGAAGATCTCTGAGCTTCCATCTCTGCAGAAAATGACCTAGGATAATTAGGATTTGGTCAGTGACTATAGGTTAGAAACTGAGGAACACTCCGAGGGCCAGTGAGATTCCCCAGATCACACAGAATGCACTCCATCTATATTGCCCATATCAAGCTACCTCATGCCAGTGACCATCAACCAGGACACAACTGAAGATTTCCTCTTTCTCACCAGACAGCCTCCTGACCCCTCCTCCTGCCTATAAACCTCTTGCTAAGTGCAAGCTTCATAGCCCGTTAGTACACATTTGGGAAGTCTGTTTCCAAGATGTCTAAAACTACAATAGACACATGAGGATTTATTGTTTAAACAAATACCTCAGAGCCTACACTCCTGGGAGTGCTCCATCTTTCAAGTGATCTCTTTAGTGAACTGAAGGGTGCTCCAGTCACACACACACACACACACACACACACACACACACACACACACACAC
>NW_021621022.1:1260111-1299656 GCF_004785775.1 Grammomys surdaster
CACACACACACACACACACACACACACACACACACACACACACACACATTTTGTGCTCATGTTCTTCTTGCCCTGTAAGCAGTATAGGACAACTGGAGCTCAGATTCGTTTCAGAGGATTATAAAATATGTGAACAAATGTGGTTTGCCAGCAGTTACTTTGGCTCCAGTCTTGGTGGATTCCTCCAATTAACTGGTACTTGCCCCCATACGTTACTGTTCTTAAGTTCAAACACTAGAATTCTGCCAAGTGGCTCTTTCAGCTTGTGTGAGCTTATAATGACTCTGGTTCTTGTAAAGGAACTAAACAATGAGGCTCTGGTTGGTGGTGCTGTAGCAGCAAGCCGTTAGGAGCATGAAGGAGCAGTTCCAGTGTGCTCGGGCTATAGATCTCAGAGTGAGTGCCCTGGAGACAATAGCTGGAAACAGTCTGTAAGTGGTTCAGACTAACTATATTTGAAATGGGTGCCTGGTTTTCAAATGATAAAGTCATTGGATTATTTGGAATACCCACACTGATCTTTTGAAGTTCTGTTGTTTGCTCTGAGGACAGAGATGACCGGCAGGCTATTGGAGCATCTGTGGCCTACTTTCACCCTATGTAGCTGTTGGAAGAGAGCTAGAGATCTCTCCCATCCTCCTGCTCTCATCCCAGAAGCTCAAGGCATCTTCTGTCCTTGTCAGTCTCTTCAGTCAACTATTCCTTAGAGACACATATATTGACATACCCGTCCTGTCAGTATGAATATCTTGGCGCTGACAGGAAAATCAAGGGGACCTAGAGTGTGGTGGCCACCAATCTTCACATTTAAAAAATATTGAAAATAGATTATTTTTTATATTCTGATTACAATTTCTCCTTCCTTCACTCATCTCAGACCGTGCCCCCAATCCACACCATTTCCTGATCTTTCTCATTAGGAAGCAAATATGCATCTAAAATGATAATTAAAATTAATAATAATAATAAACAAACCAGAATAATCCTTACTAGGACATCACAAGAAAGTGAGGAAAGGACATTTCACAACAATATGATATGGCACCATGGACATGACCATTATCCAGCCATGGCAGCTTTGGGAAGAGGCCTCTGCCTCTTCCTCATGCCTGCCTGATCTCTCACCTGGGATTAGATATCTCTGTTCTATTCTTCCAGCACACTCTGCTCATCTCTCTCCTCAGATATGTCTTCAATTGTTTACTTATCAGCTTCCCAAGAGACCTTAAATTTCTTAGGGCAGAGACCCAGTCTGAGGATCACTGGAGTTAATTGGGTCAAGAAACAGGAATGAAAAGTGACCTAAATCGAAATCTGTTCCTGAGTCATTCAGGACTCACAGGGCAATACAAAAGTATGTATGCCTAGGAAAGTGTATTTGTGTGTAAATTATTTGCAGATATCGATATGTTTCGGCTGTGTTTCAAACTGTTGGGCTGCACTGCAGCAATATAGAATTGGAGCTGGTGATCAGTTCCAAATGGCAGCTTGTGAGACCCAAAGAACTGAACAGATAGAAAGTCATTAAAATGTCTTTCAGTCATAGGTACTGTATTAGCAATACAACAATTAAAATGGCTTATTAAAGCATGCTCACTGGACATACCTGCAATTCTAACACTTGAGAGGCTAAGGCATGACCAAGAGTTTAAGGCCAGCCTGGGCTACACAGATAGACCGAGACTCTAACAACAGATCAACATGATGGTTGGTGCTGTCAACTTGGCAGAACCTAGAACTAGCTGGGAGATGGGCCTCTGGGAATGTCTGTGAGGATCCGCCGCGATTACATCAGTTGATGAGCAGGCCCATCATGACTGTTTGTGGGGCCCTGTGAGAGAGAACCTGGGCTGAGCACACAGTCCTGTACCCCTCATTCTCTTCTTCCTGGTGGGAGGAGCGATATAACCAGCTGCTTCAAACTTCTGTTAGCTCAACCTCCCCATACAATGGATAAATCCTTTCTTCTTTAAATTGCTTTAATCTTTCTATTTTATCACGGAATAGAAAATAAAGCCAAAATAACCAGCCAACCAATGAATTGATGAAATGGCTTTTAAAAATACCTCTTGTTATTTTTATGATTTATTTTTTATTTTATTCTCACTGGTGTCCTGCCTACTTGCATCCTGCATGTGAGGGTGTCACATCTCTTGGAACTGGAGTTACAGAGAGTCATGAGCTGTCATGTGGTGCTGGGAATTAAACCTGGGTCCTTTGGAAGATCAGTCAGTGCTCTTAACCACGGAGCCATCTCTCCAGCGGGATAAAATGGCTTTTTAAAAGTTTATCTTACTTATTTCAGGGATAGACGACTTCTTGGAATTTTAATATCAGAACTCTCTACTGCTTTAGCAACTTTCTCATTTGGAAAAAAAGTATCTAACTGACTATACACAATAGCCAGACCTGTTTGTTCTTTATGTGACTTAGATTAAAAGCCACCTTCGGATTTTTGAAGCTTTGAAATATAATTTTTTAACTTGATTCTTTCTCTTGTTCTCTCTCTCATACACACACACACACACATACACACACACACACACACACACACATGCACATACATACAGAGAGAGAGAGAGAGAGAGAGAGAGAGAGAGAGAGAGAGAGAGCGCCTTGGTATTTGAAGACAAATATTTTATTACATATATCCTGTCACATACTTTTCATTGTCATAAAAATCAATGTGTGACATTGTTTCATTGTTCTGAAGCATCTTAATCCCCTAGACTGACTTTCATATTCTTATTTAATCTAGAAGCCAGCCAATGTCCAGATACAGTGTTTGACATCACCTGTCTTGGTCTCTTCCTGTAGCTCTCCTTGTATGTGTTTGTGTGTATATGTATGTGTATGTATGTGTGTGTATGTGTGAATGTGTGTGTATGTGTGTATATGTGTAGGTATGTGTGTGTATGTGTGTGTATGTGTGTATGAGAGAGAGATTGTCAGCAAATAACTTTTCCCTGTGTTCCGGCAGCTTTTGGTGACCTTGGACATTTGTCTTTTCTCATTTTGTATTACCTGTGTGTGCTTTCTCTGCTAACCCCTGTGCACCCTCTGTATAGGGCTCTGAACTCATATCCTAAGGCCAAGAGTCCAACTGCATTTATGTTCCCTTGTGTTTAAAATGTACATTGAATTATCCCAAGTCTGTCAAGTGCTTTTAGCTAAGAGCTGAGTGTGAAAGGCCTCTAGTTCAGCTCACTGTGTTCCCTTCCCTACCCTGTGGACTGTATTGAAAATCCTTCTGCGTCAGCATTTATGCAGCGTGTATTTTTTTTTTTTTTACTCTCCTCCAACAGACACATTTGGGTTTACTATTTCACGCGAACAGCTGATGTTTACTGGCAGCAACAGGACAGAATTTATAGCAGCAAATGGAAGCTGAGCTCGTGCGCTGGCGTCCCAGAGAGCAACTTTGTTTGCCATTTCATGGTTGTGAAAACAATATGGCCACGATTTTGTAGTCATCAGCATCTGGGGTAACGACTTCCATCTGGCCAGAGAGAGGCCTTGAGACCCTCTAGCTCCTTGACTTGAAGTCTTCATCCACTTGAAAGCAACCTGCAACAGACTTGATGTATTTTCAAAAGTGTCTGTACCATTCTGATTCCCAGAGGAGAGATGTCCTGAAGAGCCAGTGTTGATAGGCAAGGAGAGAACGTGCCTGGACCATCCTAATGGAAGGAGCTCTAATTGGAGCAAGAAGACAGGATGACTTTGAGGTGGGAGAGAATGAAGAGATCAGGATGATTTGAGGAGTGTTCCAATTAGAGGTAATAAGGACTCAGAACTGCACAGAGACCAAGGGCTTGGAGAGTCATACCGAGGCGGTGGGGGTGGTGGAGGCCAGTTACGTGGTAATAAGGAGCAGTTTAACATCCTGTCTTGTCCCATCTGGCAGGAAGAATTTGACACTGACTGAAGAAATATGAAGCTTCTGATGGCCTCCACACTCTCTCTGTGACCCTCCTCACCCATTAGGTGAGATCTGAAGCAGACAAAAGTGCAGCATAATAGTTTCAGTCTTCCATGTGCGTCAATTCAGCAAACATTTCTTGTGCATTGCATTGTGTATTAGGAACATCTCTGGATGCTAAGATGTAGGGTCATACACATCTCTTGGCTGCCTGCTATAATTAAATGAGAACTATGAAGTAGGCATCGGCTGGTCCTAATTTTGAGCTGTAAGCAGTCCATGAAGAGCCTTCTTATACCTCAGCATGCATATGCTTCATGGTCATCTTTTTACACTTCAATTTCTTTTTGTGTTTTATGCAAATCGTTTTTCTATTTTAGCTTCTTTTCCTCTTCCTAAAGCGAGTATGAGGGAAAAGAAGTCTAGAAATAACTCTGAGGCTGCTCTTCCCTCTAAGAAACAGCCAAGTCTTGACAGGAAGGGAATTTTATGCATGGCCTTACAATTCTTAACTATCAGCAGCATCGTGAGCTGTCAGTCGTTAAAGTCACAGATATGCAGCGTAGGCATTAGTTGATGCATACAGATTGGCCAAACAGAGCAAGCTGGGCAAAACTGTTAAGGACTATCAAATCATGCCAGAATGTTCTTTAAGGACAGGAATTAGGTATGGAGACAGAGGAACTGGGCCTCCTCCTGGGCTTCACATCATTCAGTAAACTAAAGAGGCTACAACACTAGACAGCAGCCCTAGTGGCCCTGCTCAGCTCCAGCCTGTGGATCCATCAGAGCACACCGTATCCATCCCTCCCTGCCTAGTCTCCACACTCTCTGGAAATCCAAGCTGTGAAATCACAAAATCCAGTTACCATAGACTCTATTCACAGCATGCCTACCAGGACCACTGAGAGAGATACAGAAACCTGTAACTTATAATGAAGGACTTCTCACACAGAAGTCCTAAATACAAGGTCTCTTCTTCATACAGCTTCGCTCTTTTGTGCCTGATGTCTAAAGCCAGAGTTATGGTTTCCACCATACTACACAAAGTCTTAAGCAATATTGCTTTTATTCTTAGCCAACCCCTGCTCCTGCTCAAGTGTGAACTCTCTCTTTGGGCCTTGTTCCCCTTCCCCCCAACCCCCGTATTTTTCAGAGTAAGTCTATTGTATTCAACACATTTTAGCAATGTTAACTCTTAAGGGAAAAGCACCTCTGCTGACGTGTAAGAAGATGTTGCAAGGAAGCCTTCTCTATGTCCCAGTGTTAACAGAGGCCTGGGAAATGGAAAGAAAAAAAGCTGTTAAATGCCCATTAGTTCCAGAGAAGAAACTTGCTCAAAGGTGCCAAAAATGGTCCAGCAATCCCAAGCTTTCAGCTCATCCCAGGAGCATGAGAGGCTGTGACTAGAGAGAGGCAAGGTTTCTTCACAGTGCTTCTCCCCTTGACTATTTTCCTCTCCTCTTTAGTTAATGGAGGTAGGGTCTGAAACTACCTGAATACTGACCAGTAAGCTTAGGTGATCCCAAGACACATGAGTTTCTATCACTGTTGAAACAATTAACATATCCTTCACAGCTTAAAAATAGCAAATTTAGACAATCAGAGACATGGCTTATAGTTAAAGTCATGTAGTGTTCTTATGAGCACAGAGTTTGGTCCCCAGGATCTGTATCAGTGGCTCACAATTGTCTGTAACTCAACTTCTAGATGGTTGACACCTCTAGCCTCGACAGGCACCTACACTTACGTACACATACACACATACCTGAAAATAAAAAGGTCTCTAGAAAATAGCAAATTGAGACTGGCAAAACAGATCAGTGGGTAAAACTAATGTCAACCTCTGGCTTCTATATGCTCAAAGGGACATACATGTAAACCCATTCATATACAAACATATATACCACATGCAAAAGAAAAAAGGGTATATTTACTGTCTGATAAGTTAGGGGATCAGTTGGCACAGTTTGTTCTCTATTTGACACCCCACAAAGCTGAAATCAAGACCTTATTCCAGCTTCACTCCCTTCAAAGGCTCTAGGGGAGAATCCATTTCCATGCTCCCGAATGTTGTTGGCAGAATTCAGTTCCATTAGGCTGTTGGACCAAGGCCCCTGTTTCCTTGTGGGCTGTCAGCTAGAGACCACTGCTGGCTCCTTGTAGCCTTTCTCTGGTTCTTGTACAAGGCCCCTGTTTGAGTGCCAACAAGAGTGTAGACTCCCTTCACACACTGCCACATCACTTCAGATTCAGTAGGGAATGCTCCACCTTGAAAGATTTAAGTGTGTTGAGCCCACCCTATATGCAAGGTGATCTCTTCACTTCAAAGTCTGTCAACTTGAACACATCTGCAAAATCCCTTTGGCTACGTAATGTAGACTTCACCATTTCCAGGGATTAGGCAAGGGTTTGAGAGGGAATTTTTCATTCTTCTATAGACATTGGTACCTGAACATGTCAAAGGGCAGGAAGTAGACAGAGAGCCTGTGTTGGCTGAGTCAGAAGAAGCAGTGGTGGCTGTGGCCAGCCAGATGCCATCCAAGAAGTGAGTTGGACTCAGCTTGTAATGAGACTCAATGTAAGAGAAAGTGAGAGATGGAGTCCCAGAGGCCAGGACTGAGAGAAAGCTGTGGCAATAGCTGCAAGGGGCAGTTTCTTCATGTGCAGTGGATTATGTTCTGCCTTCCTCACAGTACTGGAGGGATAATCAAATGACATAATTGTCATGACTATGCATTCTATGTATTCTACATTGTACTCTGTGTTTGTAAGTTTGAGCTAATTAATAAGCATTTACGAACAGTTGCTGTCAATTTTTAAAGGCATCTAAGATAGTATCTTTAATGGACTCTTCCTATAAAGTGGAAGGGGCTGCCCCTGGGCAGAGTCTTAATGGGAGAGATAAGGAGGGAAAGTAACTTTTCACTGTGTTGTTTCTTGGACCTTTCAAATTAATACCATATGTGTACATTCACACCAATAAAATCCAAAAACTACTTGAGAGTTGAAGAAAGAAGATATATTTATTGTTAATAATGTAGTTGACCTAATCTAATCTTTCTGGAAAGGAGCATTTCAAGAGCTTTAATGTCTCAGGATTAGATGAGATAATTTAGTTGACATAAGCAGGACACAACCTGGCACCCGAAGGTGTTGGGAAAGTGGTAGTGGCCTCGGTTCTGAGGTCATCACTATGATGATTGGTCCCCAGTGAGTTATCCACAAAGATACAGCTAGTGTGATGCTGGATGTTAGAAGGTTTCTTGGAGTTTACTGGGATATTGGACACAGATCTAAGGGAAAATGCCAGAGAGTTGATGGATCGTGTGGAAAATGAGAGGGAAGGTGAGTAGAGCCAGAAACAAGGCCGAGAGTGGAGGAGAGAGCGGGTCTGGAGAGAGGCAACTGCATCCGTCACATTATGTAACTTACTTCCAGCTGCTGACATTTCCAGAATTCTAAGTGCATTTTACATATGGAGTTATTCTGATATTCATGTTATTAAATGCTTATTAAGTAACAAATAACTTGAAATCTCATTAGCTTGCCTGCAGAAAGTTTTTTAATGCATTTTTTCTTCCTCATTTTATGGGGAGGAGCACTGAGTCCATAAATCAGAGCACTTTATGGGATGCTGCAACACCTTGCTCCAATGCCAAGACAGAGAATCTGATAGCATGGCTCTTAAAATTAAGACCCCTGAAGACTAGGATTCCTGCTAACGGAATGCCCAGGGCAGCCAGACACCATGTCTCTCTCTTTTTGTTTTAAAGTAGTTGCCTCATTCTGTTGTTCTGTCTGAAGCAAATACCTAGAAGGACGCTTGCAACTCAGGTGATTTGAAAAGAGAACACAGACTGGGGAAGAGCAGTCCCGTGCAGGAACGTCCATCGATGCTGCCACATAGTGGGTGCCATCGTTGAGATTGTACTGGACAACTTAAATTGTGCTCCTCAAAGTGTGTGCTCCTCAGCAAGTCTCAGAAAGCTGAAGAGGAGTCTCAGGCTCTCCTCTCACACTTGCAGAATCGGAAGGCCCAGTTTCACGTTATTCCCAGGGGATTCAGTGAAGGTCAGGCTGTGAGCGCTGACTTAAATGTGTCAATGTGCTGGAGGGGGAGAGAGAGAGACAGAGAGAGAGAGAGAGAGAGAGAGAGAGAGAGAGAGAGAGAGAGAGAGAGAGAGGCAGAAAGACAGAGAGACAGAAAGACAGACAGAGAGAAAGCAGTGAAAAATAGCATTCATTTCTCTGACCACTTGGTCATTTCTTAATAAAAAAAAGAATTAATAAGTTGATGTTGTGGACAATATATTGTGGAAGCCACTCTTCCCAAAGGAAAGGTTTGGGGACAAAGGTACCACTTAGGAGGCAACAGGACTTGAGGAAGAAAAGGAGGAGGAAGTAGCTTGGAGATGGAGATTCGGATCTCACTGAGTCCAGAAGAACCTGCTGGTCTCATTCTGGTCACCAGGAGGACAAAGGGGGATAGTAAGTGAGAAAGGACTCTAAAGGAGATCCTAGGGGTATGGAGTTCCCACTTACAAGCTAAGGCACATAAACCCCAGGAATTTCTTCATAGAGTCATCTGGTTTTTGAATCAATGATTTCTTTTGACACCAAGGGCTGCTTTCATTGCTTCCTCATTCGTCCCAATGGCCTCCTGAAAGAGTTCATCTATCAGACATTTACTTCATCTGTCGAGTAAGACAAGCCTTCCTTTCAGTGTGAGCTAACAGGTGTGACCGCTGGGGTTGCTCTGGTTACAGGCAAAAGCAAAGAAACTTGACTGATTTTGTTGGTATGTAACGTTTCCTGTGTGTAATTTTGGTTAGAAAGTAACTAAAGGCTTTATTCCTTGTCTAAATGAGCCAGATTTTTAACAAAATCAGAGTGACTGTCCCTAGGGATATAGTGTGAGGACCAAGGGCAAGGAGGGTGGAGGGAAGCAGGTTTGCTCCTGTTTCTCTTATGAGAGTTTCTCAAGGAAGAACTCAACCCAGTTCAGGGAAACAGGAAGGCACGCCCACTGTGGAGAAGGTACAGGCCTGCCCCACTAAGACAGAGGAAGAAAAGGTATCAGCGATCAGCTGACGCCTCTGTAGTTTGATCCTTGGTAATAAAACAATGAAAAAAATTCTGAACCATCATTTCCAGTGTGGAAGGCTGTCATCATTCTAAATTGTAGGGGATCCAGGTTAATACTCATTACAATAAATAATTTCTCTTGGAAATACCTACTTAATATCCAGACTAGCAGGACTCTGGCCAGCTTCATGCTTGTGTGTGTGTGTGTGTGTGTGTGTGTGTGTGTGTGTGTGTGTGTCTGTGTCTGTGTCTGTGTCTGTGTATCAACATCTCAATTCTCTCATTTGTCATAGGTAAGGTTTTCAACTAAGGAACTGAAAAGAGAGCACCTTTTCATTTTTATTATTGAAACGCAAACTGGATGAAAGGTCGAGTTCTGAGCTGGCAAGTGTATACAGCAAGGGGACAGCTGCGTTATGTGGCCAGCTTCCCGTCTCTTCTGATGCATAGGCTTAAGTGCAGCCATCTTGGGGCTGACTCGTCCTTGTAAATGCTCAGATTTCACAGCTGGTGGTGAATATGCTACAGTCTCTCGGTGTTGCTAGGGACTCATACGTGGTGCAGTTATCCAGTTCAAACCATCTCACAGTAGGATGACTTCACAGATGACAGTTATGTAAGAACAACACAGTCACTTGAATCAAACCCTTTGAGCTGATAGCAGACCCAGAGAAGCATGCTAAAGCAAACAGTCCTGTCTGTGTGCAGCAGGCACTATTTACAGGCCTGGCAGCAAATATCCTTCTATTTTCTTCTTTCTTTTTTTCCTCTTTCATTTCTGTCTTAGTCTGGGTTTTTGGTTCGTTGGTTTTGATGTGTGTGTGCGTGTGTGTGTGTGTGTGTGTGTGTGTGTGTTTAACAATACCTGATATGAGTAATGTAAACTCAATAAAACTATTAACAATGGAGCTTTGGTGAGGGTAATGATTAGGCCATGGAATGGTCAAGTTAGAATCGTGTGTATCCTTTTTGTTTAAATAGTGAAAGCACTTGGCCTCCTGCTATCCCAGGGTCTCAGGCATGGAGGGAATGTGAGGGTGTACTTGAATTGTAGTAGTTGCAGCAGGCAGTGTGTAAGAGCCGCATGGCACTGGTTTTATAACGACCGACGGCCTCACACCAACCCAGACTATAGGCACTTTTGTTGCCATTCTCATAGAAAGGAAGCAATATAGTCAATATAGCAAGTTACTAACTCGCATTCCCATAACCACCAACAATTCACTGTGTGTCTCATTTCCTTGCTCATTTCTTGATAGAGAAGAACTGATCATGTCTTCTTTACATATCAAACCCTTTTTACTGGACACAAGAAAATTTTAAAGATAGAGAAGAGGGATTGATTATATTGTGAGAGAACAGTCAACAGGACCTGCAGGAAGGGGCACAGTCCATCCTGGTAGGGGAAGGCCTGGTGCTGGGGTGGCTGGCTCCTTGCAAGCAAGAGTCTGCAGTATCAGCCTGGCTTCTGAACCAGCTCTGCTCTGAAAGTGGAGGACTCTTTGCAAGCAAGCAAGAAGCAGATAGGGCTCCAGCCCTCAAGCCCTGCTGCCCCTGTGGGCCCACTTCCTATTGTGAGGCCCTGCCTCTTAAAGCTTCCCCAGAACTACCCACTAGCTGGAGAGCAAGTGTTCTTGAATCTGTAGGAGCCATTTTATACTCAAACCATAGTGGTAACTCCCTGAAATTACTAGAAACAAATGAGCAAATAATTGAATAAACCACAGGAAAGCCCTTTCTAGATAATGTAACACCAAAGGAGAGAACCCCCAAAGGAAAGGCAGCTTTAGCCCTATGTAAATTTAAAACATTTGTATACACCAGGCCACCATAGAAGAAACAAAATGCAGATAATCAGCAGCAGGAGAATTAGATTTGCAATTCACATGGCAGACTAAAGTGCATATCATTTGTTGCATTGCTAATGTTATAATATTTACGTTGCTACAAATGTCACTATAATGAGCCAAATAAGTAAAAATAATACAAAGTCATAAAGAACTCCCAGGAGAAATGCTAAGGTGAACCCAGCCACCTCCAGGCAACCCCATCGGGACATTCTGGAGCAGGAAGTGTCAAGGAGCCTGGAAGGTGGAACATTTTACCACAGGAGATGTGTAATATCCAACAAAATGATCAATGAACTAAGCCAGTGGAAAAGAAATGCAAACTTAAGAAGGATCCATTTCAGCCACAGCACCTTGCTCATTTACCTCACATATAGCGGAAGTGAAAACTGTACTGTGGCACTTTTCCAGGTTTAGGTAAAACGTCAACTAAAGTCAAGACCCCTGAGGAAATCGCAGGTGAAGAAGAGCAGCCCTGGGTGTGGTACAGGGTGTGTTCCAGGGCCCCATAGGCTGGCTCAGGGAGGGCACCGGAACTCTATGCTAGGACCAGGTCTTCCTTTCTCTTTCACACTTAGCATCTGTTTTTTCTCTTGTTATTAAAACGTATCCACTGCTCCTTTCTGTGTGACAGTATGGAACATATCTCACGTCTTGGTGCCCAGTGAGGAGACAAAGGAAACCAGGCCAGCATGACAACAGAGACCCAGAATGATGGTGACACAGAGGGCCTTGGGCAGACAGTTTTGTGAGACTGTTCATGAGCCTATTCTAACAGATTTTGTCTAATGAGGATCAGAGACGAGGCTGCAGTGTACATTGAGTGAGGAGACAGAAACACCAGAACAGACCAGGCACCCCAAAGTTACCGGCACTCACAAAGGAGAAGCAAGCAGATTCTCATGTCCTGTGCTGTGGTCAAAGAAGCCCTGATGCTGATCAGGAAGGATTCAGGATGCAGGCTGAACCTCCACTCCTAGGAGAGAAATCAATGCAGGCAGCAGGGAGCACAAGGATAAGGATGGAGTGGCACAGGGCCTGATTCCTCTGCCAACGACAAGTGTGTCTGTGCCACTGAAGTGAGAGACAGTGGCAGAAGAAAGCAGAGGAGAGCAAAGAGAGATAGGTGCAGTCGTCAGGACAATGATGGCGGCCCTGCTCTTCACTCGTAGGGATACAGAAGCCATCGGTGTTTGTGGAAGTACTCAAAGGAATCTCAACTCATTCTTGATGAAAGTCACTGACTCTGTGAGGGACAAAGATTAGGCAGAGCATGAAAACAAAAACAAACAAACAAAAAAAATCAGACAGTTTTTTGAATACTAGATCAAAGAGCTTACTTATTTCAAATAATAGCAATTTAAATTTTATTAAATAAATGAGACCCACAAGGCAAAATCTTGCTTAATAATTAAGCTTTAATCATTTGTCCCCGGAATACATTAGCAACCCCCCAGTTAAGTAGACAAGAAAGGTTTTGACCTTTGTATCTGCTAACTACCCTTGTATAGCATGCCTCTGTGCTGAAGTTTTAAACAGTAGGCATTTGTTTACATGTGGAAGCATGACACATATACACACACCATCTTGAGCTGCCAGAACGAAATATCACAGAGCAGGTGGTTTAAACAAGAAACATTTAATCCGTTCAGTGGTAGACATTGGGGTGTCTGCATGTCATGGGTCTGATTTGAGACAGCATTTCATCCCTGTGTCCTCATGTGGGGAACGTGGAGAAGTGACCCCCTACGAACTCCAGTTCTGTCCTGAAGGCTCCACCTGCACTATCTCATCTAAATCCATTCCTCTCCTGAGCACTCGTTTTCTAAGACCATCACGCCAGCTTTAGGGAGCCAGCTTACAAACTGGGGCCGGGTATAGGCCACATCTCCAAAGTCAGAAAAGCAACAGCCAAGAGTGATTTCCGAAGGCCAGGATTACACACAGTTCTATATCTTTTGTTTGTGTTTGTTTTACAAGTTTGTCTTACCAATCCTAAATGATACTCATATTTAAAAAATACTGGCTTTTTAAAATAGAGAGATACCTTCATTTATTAGGTATGAAGTATCAATATGGTTAATATAAACCTTTGAGTGACACACAGCCCATCACCAAGTCTGAAAATAACTTTACATTACATTCCTACAAGCAAACTTACAGACTAATCAAAGTTACTGTTCCTTATCACAGTTGCTGCGGGTCTGCAGCTCCTTTTCAGAATAATTCTCATAAACTTTAATCTCTTTTTCTGCTGGTATCCTCTTTTTGTTTGTATTTTATATGAATGTATTCACGTTTTCATGCTTTTCCCCTTACTTTTCAGCTAAAGTTAACATGAGAGTCCTCTATCATTTCTGCTCTCATTAAAAACAGATCATGGTATGAGAAAGGGGCATGTGCTATACCACGGTTCACTTCTTAGTCTCCTGAAAGTAAAGTCTGGCACAAAAGATATCAAAAGGAACACAGCCAGCAACTTCAACGACTCTTTCACAGATAAAAGACACTGTTTTGTCCAGGAAGACTAGTGCAGGGAAAGGGTAGATTGATTTGAAACTGTCCTGTGAGTTCTATCAGTCAGAGTGTGCTAGGTTTTGCTGCAGTAACAACTATCTTCCAAATTCCAGGAGTGTGTTCCTCACACATTCATCCTACACGTTTATCTCATTGCAGTGGAGTTGCCTATAAGGATGGCCCAGAAATCCAAGTTTCAAGAACATTTGCAGCCTCAAATATCACCGGTTGTCATCCTAGAAGGTAACATGGGTGGTTGTAAACCAGCAAACATGCCCTCTGGTATAGACATATAGGTGCTGTTTCTAACTGTATGGCCTTACCCACTTCACTCAAGAACAAGCCTAAAAGAAAAGATCAGGAATGTATTTTGAATAGCACTATTGCCTATAAAAGGCACAGTCTGGACTGACTCAACACAGACAGGCCCATGCCCAGTTCCGATACCCACCATTTGCAGCATCCTTGAGTTCTACCTGGTGTCAACTGTGGCCTCCCCAGCTTGAACGGCTCACAAGTTCAAGGCGTACAAAAGAAGCCTGCTACATCTGGGGCTCAAACTCACACACACAGGCACATGGTCATGGGCTGCGACTGACATAGTAAAGAAGCCTACACATGTCTTTTGGCTCCAGTGGCTCTGATCTTCAGGATGTGCACACAGACACTAGCTCACCATGTCTAGGTGGGCCAGATACCTCAGATATGAGGGCTGAGTTTTCCATCCTTTAGCCAGGATAGGTTCCGTGTGCAGAGAGCTCCTGTCCAGAGCTAAGCTTCTACTCTATCCCTAGGCAGTAGCTGTTTCTTTCTAACCTAAGGCTTGCGAGTATAAATGAATTGGCCAGCCATGTGGCTCAGAAGGGAGAGTAAGCCCAGTCCATACTTTGGTGATAGACCAAACAAACACTAGTGGAATTAAGAGTGTGACAAAGGAGTCCAGGGGTGGGGCGGGGGCAGGAGGAAAGGGTTAGCGCTCATCTGCCTGGAGCCTGTGCAGGTTCAGCTGCAGTGTCGATCGATCGATCGATCGATCGGGCCGCACAAATGGATGAAAGAACAGGACTAACGCGTACTTTTTTCTTTGTCTGTGCAACATTGACCAGGGAACATTTTGTTCATTTCACCAAGTTAGGCAGTTATTTTGCCAGTTCGGGGTATAGTCTAAAGATAATCCTCACACTCCTGAACCAGGCTTGGATCGCGTCAGTAATTAGGATTGGAACACAGCCCTAATTAGGAACAGCTACTCGGCCATCCTCCAGGGTGCGGTGCCCCTGCCTGTGAGAAATTAAAGGCACAGCCAGCACGATTCTGGCACAGTGATCTCCACACATGACAAGGCTCACATGTGACCCATGATCAGACCACAGATGAGAAAACCCGATGCTGACTTCTAGAGAGTCTCTTGACCTGGTTTTCCAAACACATTAAATTTTGGCAGAAACATTCATGACTCGAAAATGCAGTTTTAATCTTTATTTAAAGCCTGATGTACGTTCAAAAAGAATTTGAGTATTTGAGTATTAAGTAGATGATAGACAGACAGACAAGTAGATAGATACATCAAAACAAACAAAAAAATGTCTTTCTGGCCATGTTTAAATACAAGCTTTGCTACATATAAAGTTTTGGTAAAATAAAAACTCTTCTTCAACAACTTTCATATGCAGACTGAGTCTGTTTTCTAACATAAGCCCAGGACAGACAGATACATCTGAGGGGTACACGTAGGGAATCAAAGCCTCTAGAAGATGCAGCTAAACTGTGGATATCCTCCTGTTGGCCTCTGATAAAGCAGCCCCTCAGGAACTGAGAGAAGGCAGCCCTCTACCCTAACACAAAGACACACAGACACAGACACAGACACACACACACACACACACACACACTTACTTGAAAGGGATTCACATTGTATCGGGCTTTACGGAGAGACTGGGAGGGGGTGCTGCATTTTTTGCCTATTACAAATCAGGAGCCCTTTATTCTGAAGACAAGTAAGCATTCCAATGAACAACATTGCAGTGCCCTTGGTATGCTTACTCCAGGGAGTGCTGGCCCTGTGGGTTACTGATGAGCGCTGTGTGCAGAAGGGATTCCTAGGCTCAAGTGAATTCTACAATATAGACTCTAAACGGAGCTTACACAGGTTGAGTAGTTTTCCTCTTACGGACGTCAATGAGCTAATGTGCATTATAGCTCTCTGACATGAATGTACTACCTGCAGCATTCCCCAAAAGCAGTTTCCAAGAATCCTACCCCACCCCCTTTTTTTCCAAGAAGGCAAACAGAATAAAAGCTCTGTGGGCACTCACCTCCAGGACAGATGACACAGGACAGAGAGTCAACCTCTCTGAGCATCTTGACTCTTCCTGCACCTACCCCTAAGCTTACATTTTGGAAGTGTTTGTTTTCTAGATAACAAGTTTCATTCCTGATAAAGTGTATTGATGAGTTCATAAGCACTAGCCTATCAACTTTTCTAAACACATGCCAGACATTTCTTCCAAATGCTGAATTAACTGTAAACACTGTGTTACCATGACATATGCTCCTCTTCTTCAGTGAAAACTGACAAGCGCCTTGCTCTGTAAATGGAAGGGCTGAGGTAGGAGCAGAGGACAGGCAGACAAGGGCTTTAAACCCACAGAGGGAACACGTTTGTCTCATGCTCTGCCACCAGTTATGATAAATTTCCAGCAGACTTATTTGGTTAAGCCTGTCTCAGTAAATCTAAGATTGCTGGCATTCAAGTATGTAAGGAGATAGGCAGGGAGAAGACAGGACAAGGGAATCAGAAGTGGATGGTTTCTCAGATTCCTTATGGAGTCTGTATCTAGAGAGAATTTCTTTCTACATGGAAGTCAAAATACTCACTGGGAAATTGCAGAAGCTTCTGCTTTTGAATTCAGATTGAGGATCATAGTTTGGATTTCTGTGGTTCTGCTACAAGTAGGCAAGAAAGGCATTTCACCAAGTTACCAGGTCAAACCAATAGGCAGAGAAGCTTCCAATCTACCCAGTGGCTGCATTCTGGTAATTCTATTGACTGCCTTTGGGAAGATTTGATGAAAAGGTGGAGTAAACAGGGGTTGGAGGGATGGCTCAGTGGTTAAAGGCACTGATTGCTCATCCAAAGGACTTGGGTTCAATTCCCAGCACCCACATGGCAGCTCATAACTGTCTGTAACTCCAAGATCTGACACCCTCACACAGACATACATGCAGGGGAAACACCAATGCACATAAAATAAAGACAAAATTGTTTTAAAAGGTGGAATAAACAAAGTTTTTGCGTTTCTACTTGGTTGTGATATACCTGGGATTAGAGAGGAATGGACGTATGAGTTGCATAACAGTAAATACTGTACTTTAAAAGTAATAGTAAAGTCAGTGTCTGGAGAGATAGCTGAGCAGTTAAGAACACTTACTATTCTTGCAGAAAAGTAGGTTCTGGATTCAGCACATGGAGGGTCCAACTGTCTATAACTTCACTTCCAGAGAATATGCCCCCTCTGCTGGCATCTGTGAGTACTGCATATATGTGGCACACATACACGTAGGGAAACAGCCATAAAGGTAAAATAAACCTTAAGGAAGATCTAATACCAATTCTCTTCAAACTATTCCACAAAATAGAAACAGAAGGAACACTATCTAATTCATTCCATGAAGCCACAATTACACTCATACCTAAACCACACATAGACCCAACAAAGAAAGAGAATTTCAGACCAATCTCCCTTATGAATATCGATGCAAAAATACTCAATAAAATTCTCGAAAATTGAATCCAAGAAAAAAAAAACAATCATCCGTAATAATCAAGTAGGCTTTATCCCAGGAATGCAGGGATGGTTCAATATTTGGAAATCCATCAATGTAATCCACTATATAAACAAACTCAAAGGAAAAAAACCACATGATCATCTCACTAGATGCTGAGAAAGCATTTGACAAAATTCAACATCCCTTCATGGTAAAAGTCCTGTAAAGATCAGGAATTTAAGGCCTATGTCTAAACAAAGTAAAAGCCATATTCAGCAAACCAGTAGTCAACATCAAACTAAATGGAGAGAAACTTAAACCACTCTCACTAAAATCAGGGACTAGACAAGGCTGCCCTCTCTCTCTCTCTTTCTCTTTCTCTCTCTCTCTCTCTCTCTCTCTCTCTCTCTCTCTCTCTCTCTCTCTCTCCCTCTCTCTCTCCTATTCAATATAGTACTGGAAGTCATAGCTAGAGCAATTAGACAACAAAAAGAAGTCAAAGGGATACAAATAGGAAAGGAAGAAGCCAAAATTTCACTATTTGCAGGTGATATGATAGTATACTTAAGTGACCCCAAAACTTCCACCAGAGAACTCCTAAACCTGATAAACAACGTCAGCAAAGTGACTGGGTATAAACTTAACTCAAACAAGTAAGTAACCTTCCTCTACTCAAAGGATAAAGAGGCTGAGAAAAAAATAGAGAAATGACACCCTTCACAACAGTCACAAATAATATAAAATATTTTGATGTGAATCTAAGCAAGCAAGTAAAAGATATGTATGACAAGAACTTCAAGTCCCTGAAGAAAGAAATCAAAGCAAATCTCAGAAGATGGAAAGATTTCTCATGCTCATGGATTGGCAGGATTAATATAGTAAAAGTGGCCATCTTGCCAAAAGCAATCTACAGATTTAATTCAATCCCCATCAAAATTCCAACTAATTCTTCACAGAGATAGAAAGAGCAATTCTCAAATTCATTTGGAATAACAAAAACTGAGGACAGTGAAAACTATTCTCAACAATAAAAGAACTTCTGGGGGAATCACCATCCCTGACCTCAAGCTGTACTACAGAGCAATAGTGATAAAAAAACAAAAAACAAAAAAACCCTGTATGGTATTGGTACAGAGACAGTCAGGAAGATCAATGAAATAGAATTAGAGACTCAGAAATGAACCCACACACCTATGGCCACTTGATATTTGACAAAGGAGCTAAAACTGTCCAGTGGAAAAAGGACAGCATTTTCAACAAATGGTGCTTGTTCAACTGGAGATCAGCATGTAGAAAACAAAACGCTCCATTCTTATCTCCTTGTACAAAGCACAAGTCCAAGTAGATCAAGGACTTCCACATAAAACCAGATACACTGAAACTAATAGAAGAGAAGATGGGGAAGAGCCTCGAATACTTGGGCACAGGGGAAAAGTTCCTGAACAGAACAATGGCTTATGCTCTAAGGTCAAGAATTGACAAATGGGACGTCATAAAATTGCAAAGCTTCTGTAAAGCAAAGGACACTGTCAATAGGACAAAACAGCAACCAACAGATTGGGAAAAGATCTTTACCAATCCTACATCTGATAGAGGGCTAATATCTAATATATACAAAGAGCTCAAGAAATTAAACTCCAGACAACCAAAAAACCCCATTAAAATGAGGTATAGAGTCAAACAAAGAATTCTCAACTGAGGAAACTCGAATGGCTGAGAAGCACCTAAAAAAATGTTCAACATCCTTAGTCATCAGGGAAATGTAAATCAGAACAGCCCTGAGGTTCCACCTCACACCAGCAGAATGGCTAAGATCAAAAACTCAGGTGACAGCAGATGCTGGTGAGGATGTGGAGAAAGAGGAACACTCCTCCATTGTTTGTGGGATTGCAAGCTGATACAACCATTCTGGAAATCTTTCAGGCAGTTCCTCAGAAAATTGGACATACCATTACCTGAGGACCCAGCTATACCACTCCTGGGCATATACCCAAAAGATGCTTTAATATATAACAAGGACACATGCTCCACTATGTTCAGAGCAGCCTTATTTATCATAGCCAGAAGATGGAAAGAACCCAGATGCCCTTCAACAGAGGAATGGATACAGAAAATGTGGTATATTTACACAATGGAGTACTACTCAGCTATTAAAAACAATGAATTCATGAAATTCTTAGGCAAATGGATGGAACTAGAAAATATCCTGAGTGAGGTAACCCAATCACAAAAGAGCACACATGGTATGCACTCACTGATAAGTGAATATTTGCCCAAATGCTCGAAGTACAGAAGACACAACTCACAGATAACATGAAGCTCATGAAGAAGGAAGACCAAAGTATGATGGTTCTTCTTAGAAGAAAGTAAAAAAAAAAGTCCTTCTTAGAAGGAGTAGCAAAATACGAGAGCAAATATGGAGACAAAGTGTGGAACAGAAACTGTCCAGAGACTTTCCCACCTGGGTATCCATCCCATGTGCATTTACCAAAGCCAGACACTGTTGTGGATGCCAGGAAGTGCATGCTGACAGGAGCCTGATATAGCTGTCTTCTTAGAGGCTCTGCCAGATCCTGACATATACAAAGGTGGATGCTCTCAGCTAACCATTGAACTGACCAAGGAGTTGCAAATGGAGGAGTTAGAGAGAAGGCTGAAGGAGCTGAAGGGGTTTGTGGGCCCCATAGGGAGAGCAACAATACCAACCAACCAGAGCTCCCAGGGTCTAAATCACCAGCCTGGGAGCACAGGTGGGGCAGGCAGGGGGCCCATGGCTCCAGCTGTATATGTAGGGGAGGATGGCCTTGTTGGGCATAGATGGGAGAGGAGGTCCTTGGTCCTGTGAAGGCTGGATGCCCCAGTGTGGGGGAATTTGAGGCCGGGGAGGTATGAGTGGATGGGTGGGTAGGGGCACACCCTCATAGAAGCAGGAAGAGGGGAAATGGGATGGGAGATTCTTGGAGGGGGAAATGGGAAAAGGGGATAACATATGAAATGTAAATAAATAAAATATTCAATTTAAAAAACATGTTTTAAATGGCAAGAATAAAAAAAAATCATCCTAGTATTGTGCTAGGACATCCATCACAGTTTGTTGGTGATCAGATCTGGCAGGGCTAGTGATGTGGCTGCTATAGCTATCACTATGAACGTGAGACCCAAATTTATGTTTTAAATCTTAATTACTGTGCCTAAGAGATCTGGGAAACAAAAATACCTCTAGCCTCTTTCCCAAGTAGAAATACTTCCTGAAATGCTGGAGGCTATTTGTCTTAGTTAGGGTTTCCATGACCAAAACAACTCTTATAAAGAACATTTAATTGGGGCTGGTTTACTGGTACTGAGTCTATTGTCATCATGGTGGGAAGCATTGCAGTGTCCAGGCAGGTATGGCACTGGAGGAGCTGAGATTTCAACACCTTGTTCTGAAGGCAAAGAGGAAAGGACTGTCTCCCATGAGGCTAGGAGAAGAATCTCAAAGCCCACCCCCACCCCCACCCCCAGTGACACACTTCTTCTAACAATGCCATACCTCCTAATAGTGCCACTCCCTGGGCTAAACATATTCAAACTACCACACTACTGTTTATGAGATATAACAAGCCACTTTTTCACACCCTTAAGCAAGTTTGTTTGCTCCCCTAAACAAGCTTACGTGTACCAGATGTGCTTAATCACACATGGGCAGAAGATATCTGGGCAGGAACTATGTTAGAATGCATGATTGGACCTCTAGGAAATTCGGTGAGTTGTGGGTTTTGCCTTTTTAGCCCTGGGCAAAATGTGACTTGTGGCCATTTTCTGGGAACTCAGAGATGGACCTGGCCAGAAAGTCCATCAACCTGGCCAGCGTTTAATTAAAGCTTGCTTCAAAATTGTCTTTAAACTGTGGTAATCGTCGTCTTCTTGACCAGTAGGATATTAACAGGAGCTTTCTTCTGGAAACCTCGTGCCCCATGAACAATACAAGCAAGAGATACACTGCCCAGAAATAAATGGAGGCTGATGTCCTTGTCTTCCTTCTCATGTAGGTCCACATGTGTCCTTATAGGCTCTCCAAGTTACAAAGCCAGTGCTCACGGTTATCGAAAGCAGAAAATTAAGACAAAAATGTTTGTCTTGCCAACTCAAACATGTAAACTTTTAGGTATCCTAGTAAAAGAGGAAAAAAACCTACTTATACTACTTAATTTATTAATTTATACCTGGATTAATTGTATAAAACTAGAAATTAAATTATACACAGACATTGATGTGGAAATCTCACCTTATTCTACACTGGCCTTTTGTGTGTGTATCACACATATCTCGTCTATAAGCAACCTTGCCATCATTAAAAACCCCTTCTGATTTTTAACACTTTCTTAAAATACTCTGTCTTCTCTATGACCCCAAGGGCTTTTAGCAAAGGCTTTTCCAACCTTAAATAGCCAGCTGTTGCTGGATGTCCCAACTCAGACTACACTCCCCACTTTGACATGACAGGAAGAGGGTTTCCCTTCCCAATTCATAATTCTGAATTTCCCTTTATAGTTTGATGGTTGAATCTGATGAAATATACAATGAGGAAGAAAAGCATACAGGTTTAATAATGCATACATATACATACATACATATATATATATATATGCAAGTCAAGCAAAACATGCAACAAAAAGAAGAAAGTTTTAATTCTGTCTTCGTAAAGTACAGAGATGTTGAGGAGCCGGTTTAGAAGGGAAATAATTGATTTGGGAGACTTTTTGTGCCCAAGAGCAGACAACAGCTTAGAACAAACCTCCTCTGGGTTCCATGTGTTGTACTTGATACCCTGTCTCTTCTATGGTGTGAGTTTCATGCTGCTTGGCTAACGTCGCTCTGAGAGAAGGCTGAAAAATGCATGGATGTCAGTGGATCCAATCTTCAGCTCTGTTGATCTGACTCATCCTCCCTCAAAATGGATTTGAAGAAAGGTTTGACAATGTAATTTTTGTGGTTATCGTTTTAGAGCTAATTTCACCCTTAACTTCCACCACTTCTTCCAAGTAAAGACCATTCTTATTTCTCTGGAACCAAAGCATGCCAAAATCATAAATATTTGTAAATATTTTGGGTAAGAAAAAATAGTGAATTTTTGAAAATCTGAAAATGATAAATCAAAATTATCTATTCTTAAGGAATACAATAAAAGGAAAAAACTGAAAAGTTGAAGAAGGATGAGAAGTCAAAAGAGAAGGAAGAGGCGACAGAGAGGGGAGAAAGCACAAGAAGAGGGAGAAGAGGAGGAGAAAGAGGGAGAAAAAGGTGAAAGAGGAGAGGGACTGGAGGGAGGAGTGGAAGAAAGAACAGGAGGATGAAGGAGATGGGGCTGGGGAGGAAGAGCAGCATCTGCAGGTACAGACTCAGGGACATGTGCCTAACGTGTGTGTCACTAGAACCCTAAAATGAGGAGGAGACAGGAGTAGACCAACGCAATGTTTAAGTTTGGTGGAAGATACACTTTTATAAATTGATATGTTTCCATAAGCTGTAAGCACAACAAACATAGAAGCATCATGTCCTTACCTAGAAGAAATAACTTAAAAGATGAATATAAATATAGATTGGAAGTAAGAAGACAAGAAAATATATGCCATAGGCTGCAGGGAACCATGGGGCTAGCCTGGCTCAGCTGCCTTGAGAAGCATGAGTCATGGGTTTTTAAAGTTAGAGTCCATGGCCCCTGGGGGAGTGTGCCTTCCAGTTCCTGGGAGACCAACTCCCTCCCTCAGCCAGTGAAGCCGTCAGGATGCTTTGTGTTTCTCTGTATGTTCTCTTAGTAGTCAAGGAAGCATGGACACTTGACAGGAAAATTGGTCTTAAGACATTCATCTTGTGCACCCTGTAAGGTTTGTAAACATTATTGTATCCTGGCAACTACAACTGTATTGATCCTGGCAATTACCACTTTAGTTGGCTTCTCATAAAGTTATAAAAAGTCGGACATAAAGTCTGTTCAATAAAACAGTCACAGCCACAGTCTTGCTGTGGTCCTTCCAACCATGCCTGATTTAATTTAATCTAATTCCTTGAGGTCAAAGCTGAAATTACTGTAAGATGTCCAGATAAAGTGGACACCTAAGACAAAGAATATTATCAAAGCAAAGAAAACTTCAGACTGATGAAGTAAATGCCCATCAGGAAGTTTTTTAATCATTAGTGTATATAGCTAATAATAGAATCTGGCAATGTCTGTAGCAGATATTGACGAAATTAAGGAAGAAGCAGCCCATCCTATGATCTGAAAACTTAACAACTTTATCCAAACATCTGCAGGAAAATCAAACAAAAGCTTCAATAAATACAAAAAGATAAGAGCAACCTAGCCAATGACCCACTTAAGTAGTATTATAGATCACTTCATCAAATAGCAGAAGACTAAATATCTTCTGACTCACATGCTCACCAGAGAGATTTTAATCTTAGGTTTAAAGTTATTCTTCATAATTAACTGACAGCAAAACCATGCACAATATATACACATAATATCCAGATCATACAAAAAACTCAAAAATCTAAATATCAAAGGAACAAGTAATGTAATCAGTAAATGGGGAATCAACAGTTCAGATACTTCTCAAAGGGACGATGGAAGAAACGTTGGCCATCTTGTGTGACAGGGAAAGGCAATGCAAACTATCCTGAGATTCATCTCACCTCAGTCAGAAGGAAGATAACAAATGCTGATGAGGATGCAGGGGCACAGCAACCTTACACAGGTTTGTGAGACTCTGAGTTAATAAAGCCACTGTGTGGTGCTGGAGAATCCTCAAACACCTAAAAACAGAGCCACTCTATTATCTAGTTGTACCTCCTCCGAGGATGTGCACAGAGTCAGAGGATGCCACAGAGACGCTTGGCACATCCTTGTTTCATGGCACCATACACACACATGGCATTAATGCAGATGAAGTCACAGTAACAAACATAAAAGCTAGAAGCACAAGGCAGTTTGAAACATACACAGAACAGTGTCTTAAGGGTGAGCAAAGACTTCTTAGACAGGACAACATAAAAACTAAAGTGCAGCCATTAGATTTCATCAACATTAAAACTGTACTCATAAAAGGCACACTATTTCTGAAATGCATAGGTAAACACAGATGGTAGAAATACTCAAATATGTATCTGACAAAAGGCTGTCATGTGGGGCACACACAAGTCTGTAACAGAGTGACAAAACACAATGACCAGGGCACCTTAACAAAAGAAAGCATTCAACTGGGTTTAAAGTCCCTGAGAGCAAGAACTCACTATGGCAGAACAAAGGCATTGAAGCATATACAACTGAGAGCTTGATTCATAAGCAACCAGAAGAGAGAGAGACTGGGAATAGCATGGGCTTTTGATACCTCAAAGCCTATATACCTAGTGATACACCTCCTCCAACAAGGCCTCACCTCCTAATCCTTCCTAAACAGTTCTACCAACTGGGGACTAAGTATTCAAATCTTGGGGACTTATGAGGGATACCTCATTTAAACCATCACATAGAGTAATAAAAAAAAGACAAACAACCCAATAAAAAATAGGGGGAATATTTGATCGAATACCAAGGAAGAGATATGAGGGGCCAACTAAAAAACATTCTGTCTCTATTCATTATTGAAATTCAATTTTCAACCATAATATCCTTACATAATCATTAGTATAGCTAAACTTTTCAAATACTAGAGTTGACAAATTATGACACTATCAAATAATCTGATGCTTTGTTGATGAAAATGTACCTACCTCACAACCTGACAATTCTTATAAATGTGTTCCCAAGAGAAAGAAAATATAAATTCACAAAATATGTTGTATTAAAAAAGCTAATCACACCTTCATTCCTTAGCCACAAAACCCAGGTAACAACCCAGATGAACATCAATGGGAAAAGATGAGCTGTAGATTATTCCTACCCACAAACACTCCTGAGAAACTGTTATAGTTTGCTTTTCTGTTGCTGTGGTAACCATCATGATCAACTGTGGGGAGGGGGCCTGTATTTCATGTCACAGGTCACAGTCCCACCAAGAGATGACAGACCAGAAACTCAAACAGAAAACACAGAGGAACACTGCTTCCTGCCTTGCTCCCCTTGGCTTGATCCACGAGTGTTTGTAACACAGCTCAGGCCCACCTGCCTATGTATGGTGCTGCCTATAACAATGGTTAGGTACTCCTGCATCTGCATGGTGCCGCCTATAATGGGTTGGGCACTCCTACACCTATTAGTAACCAATTCAGTCCCCACAGGCCAATCTGATGGAGTCAATAGCTCAAGTACAGTTCTCTCTTTCCAGGTCACTCTAGTTTATATAGTATTGGAAATAAAACTAATAAAACATTAAGTTTTGGTGTTTGTTTTGTTTGGCTTTTGAGGTTTCTTTTATTGATCCTTTATGATTTTCACATCATGCACCCCAATCCTACTCATCCTTTTGTATCTGCCCTCTGCCCTGGCAACCTCTCATAAAAAGAAAACAGAATAGAAAAAAATAAAGGTCTTGCTGTGGAAGATGTAGTGTCCCACTGTGTGTCACATGCATTTCCCCCCCCACACACACACACATCTTTACTTGCACATATTTGTTGCAATGAGTCATTGGTCTGTTTCAAGGCCTCTGGTTTCCACCACACTATCTATAATTGACCCTCACAATTATGATTGTTGTTGCCCTATGTTGTGGAGGTCCTGCTGCTTTGGATCGTCAGGACTGACCTTTTCAAGAGCTCCAGTAGATCATAGATGGGGTAGATGTTGAGGTGGGCCAACTCAAAGCCCTGGATCTGAGCCTGGGAGTTACCTGAGTTAGTCTGCCATCTCCCCTGTACCCACACCACCAGAGAAAATGCTCCAGCACTGCCCCTTGGCTAGCTCACTCCCCACAACAGGCAAGGGGCAGGGTCAGCTCTCCTGCTCTCATGTTCTTGGGCCAGCTCACCTTTGCCACCAGGGCCAGCTCTACTGTGCTGTCCAACTGAAGTGCAGGGTCCACTCTCCAGAATGCTGCAACCAGTGAGGAGTGGGACCAGTTCTCTTGCTCTCACGACCACCAAGCCAGCTCATCCACCTGCTGCAAGCAGCTGGGGTCTAGATAGGGGGAGAGTATCTCTCCTTCACCCACGCTACCCCATGGCAGACAAAGATTGGATCCAGATCTCCCATGCTCACACCCCCAGGGTCAGTTCTACTGTGCTGCCTAGGTAAGGTGCAAGACCCACTCTCCCCAGTGAGGGGCAGAGACAGACCCACTCTCATGACCCCAGAGCCTACTCTCCTGCCTACCATAGGAAGATGGTGAAGGGTAAGGGAAGGAATTTGTTTTAAGACAGGGTTTCTCTGTGTAGCCCTGGCTGTCGTATATAACCACTATAAAACTAAACAAGAACAATCAGTCAAATTAATGACATAATTTAATCTGTTAAATTAATGTTAAGCTAAAGTACCTGTTTGAAGATGCCCCTTCTGTGAGGTTCTAGAATAGGGAAATGATTCTGTGATGACAAAAGTCTTATCAGTGGTATCTTGAGGAAAGGGGCAGGGATTGCCTGACGAGGTACATGAGAACTTGGAGTGGTTGCAACTTTCTGTGTCTTGATGGTATTATGGGGGCATGGATTATGAATTTGTCAACTTGATAAAATGGTGGCCTTTGGATTTTTGTCATACAAACGTAACAATTCCAGCCAATAATATACATGCTAAAGCATTTAGGGAACAATACATGTGTGAGTACATCTGACTTGAAAGAGTATCCCAGAAGGTAACGGATAGATGGGTGAAGGGTTGATCAGTGGATAGATGGAGTATCAGCTGAGGCTAGGCAGCATGCTAATGACAGAATCTCCATGGTGACTTTTCCATGTAACTTTACTTCAACTTCTCTATGTCTAAAACATACTCATATGTTGCACAGAACTCAACCTTAACCCTCAATTGTTTAGTTCCTAAACCCACAAGTGATGATTCTTGCATTTTGATGCTGACATCTGAAGAATCACCAGCACGTGGTGATAATAAAAAGCAGAGCAGCTTTCATGTGTGTTTATTACTATTTGCATTCTCAATAGCAACTCACACCCTCATTGCCTGCACCCAGAGTGGCTCCTCCTACTCTACTCTCTTGGTACACCGAAGCATAGTAACAAGAATCAAAGCCAGGTACGCTGCGTCCCCAAACCCTTTCCAGTGCACACTATCCTGCTGGCTATATTGCCAACTATTCAAAACTGAAAAAGAAGAGATTATTTATTGCCTACAAGGAGAACAAAGCATAATGGACGTATCTGATATAAGACAACAATTATAGGTTTTCAAATGACATACTGGAAGAAAATGCCAAAGCTCTGTGGAAAATGTGGAAAGTGTTCTCTACTTCTCACCTAAACCCACATGGAGGATCTCCATCATTCATAGGCTTGCATCCAAATCCTTTCCTATAGCCTAGACCCTTTGTGGGCTGAGTGCTATGCCACCAGAGTTACTGAGTCTCCCTTATTCTATAGTAACAGGATGCTGCAGACTTAGTCACTGTAAACAACAGGATTTCTTTTTGCAGCTTTGTAAGGTGGAGTGTACAAGATTGAGGGGTCCTGCACCACAGGGACTTCATTATGGTAGTATCCTGTGTGTTGGAAGGTGAAAGAGAGAGAGAGAGCATGGCAGAGAGATAAAACAGAAGGGGGTGTAGGCACCTACTCCAGAAACAATGGCATTAATACCTGATGGAGGCCGAGCAATTCAAGTTTAATATGAGGCTTGGAAGAGACGAATCTCAGTGGCATATCCCATGACCATTGAGCATGGACACACACACACACACACACACACACACACACACGTACACGCATGCCACAGTAGCTTACTTCTTATTGCATTCTTGCCTGCCTTCTGGCTTTCGCCAGCAATGCTTTCTTCCTAGAAGGTTCTTCCCACTCCATTTAGTCTAATATTTTTATCTCTTGTGTAAATCTAGCTATTGCCTAAATTGTGAAATCTGTGTGACATGGGTCTAGATTTGATGTGTTTCTGACGATAACCCAGTGGAGGGAGCCGAGGAAGCCTGAACGAGTGAAGTCTGGAGTGAATGTAATTTGACATAAGCACAGCTGCCAAGGACTCTGAGATCAACTGACCCACGCTAAATTGGCAAAGCCATTATCCACGTGGGCCAAGCTCAAGAAGATGGTAAAGCTTTCCTCAGGGGCTAAAGTATGAGAGTTTATGAAGGACTGATTAGTATGTGCAAAGAATAGCAACTGTGGCTTGTGTCTCCAGATGTTTACAGCCTGAGGCTGTTAACAGACTGTTTGCCTGCAGAGACTAGCTAACTCCTCCCCCTGTGCTATCCCCAATAAATGCGCTGAGGTTCTGGGTTGCAGCAGGTAGGGAACTCCACCTGTCCCCAGCTTCACTATCTGTGTTTCCGTGTGTCTTTCCTCATTCCCTCACCACTCCCAGCCAGAGTTCTGGGACCCAAGCTGCTCAGGTCAAGGGTAGGCAGCAGAAGACAGTCAACAAACATTCGCAGGGTAAATAGAACATAGCCATGCAGTGGAGTGGGTGAATCCATGACTGGATGGAGGGTGGGAATTTCTCATCCTGGTATGGATTGGAGACAGGAAGGAATGCCAGTAGAGAGAGGCAGCTCTGAGTCAGAAGCCCAAGGGAGAAGGAGCGAAAGAGCTAAGGGATGCAAGCGACAGGCCCTTCCTGTTAAGTCAACTCACAAGAGACTCTGTGGTTGGCCTGGAGGAGAGTGGGTGGGAATTATGTCTTGTAGGAAGGCGATGGAAGAGAAATTTACAAAGCTGCTCGCCAGCCGTGTCTGTGATGAGAGCTTCCAAAGGATGTTCTTTTTCTACTGTTTTACAACCCCAACAGACTGAAACTGGTTTACAGTCAGAATCCCAAAGCTTTCCGCTTTTCTCATTAACATAGGGCAACATTACCTTAGTATCCATTAGCCAAATTTATAGATGCATGTGACTCTAACATATCAGAACATGCAAAGCTCCCAAAGGAATGATTCCAGATACCTTGAGTTCTTACACAAGCAGCAATGGAGCAGTGGCACAGTGAGCAGAGAGAAGTGGAGAGAACACATTGACTTCTGCTTCATTTCCTGACAGATCATGGCAGCCTGTTTGGCAATTTAAATGCTCTGCCAAACGTGTACATACATTCCTGCCTTATTTAGGTTCCTGTTTACAGAGCCCTTGACACATTCCACTCTAATGATAAGTGACTATGTGAAGGAGAGAAGTTGACCCAATGTTCACAAGGACCCAAACCTGGTCACCCAGCAGTAGAGTGTTCTTTCAACATCAGGAGTCCTGTAGGCAACTTTTTGTAATAAGCAAGATCAAGTCATTTTACATTTGCGGTCACAGACAGATTTACAAACCAAGTTCTTAACTTTTCCCCTTAGCTTTCTTGGCAACTAGGTCTAAATTTTAATTTCTGAGTATGTGTAAAATTAGGATACCAGACAAATGGAGCCCTGCCGACTCCCATGACACACAAAGCAGACATTGCTAATCACTTGCTGAGCTTTTCACAGAACATTATATCAGGCCCATCACTACCAATCAATTGAGATTGTCCATGAGTTGAAATCTATTTGCTCTCCTGGAACAAGATAGTCCCTATAGCTTTCTATAGCTAATCTCTAAAATCTATAGTGGTAAAGCAATATCCCCCAACACAGAAGCAAATCAATTTGTAATTTTTTTTTTTTAAAGATAGGACCTCTCTACATATCCCTAATTGTCCTGGAACTTACTATGTAGACTAGGCTGGCCTCAAACTCACATAGATCTGCCTACCTCTGCCTGGGATTAAAGGCATGTGCCACCACATCCAGCAATTTGTAGCCTTTTTAGAAGCTTTCCTAAATATACACAGATTGAATGAAAATAAAAAACAAATTTACTGAGAATCCCTATTTTTTTTATCATACGTTGATTGGAGACTTAAGTGAATGATCCATCTTTTTTGTTCCTTGCCAATGCATAAGTAAGTATGCTCTAGATGCTGCATGTCCATTCCCTTATTGTCTCTATTACTCTTCCATTCTGCCTGAAGTCACGGAAATGCCTGGGACAGCCCTCTCCACTGGGATGCTCTCCTCTCCCAGCACTCTGGGAGACAGAGTCCTCACTGCCTGCTGCTCTCCCTTCAGCATCTCCCAGAATGAAGAATTAATAAAGCCAGCCAAACTGAGGCACACACAATACCTAGCATCTAAACAATTGTCTAACGATGTCTTTGATGTGGGCAATGCTCCAAATCAAGGAAAGGCATTATCCAGTGGTAGGAGTATTTGTTTTCCAATTACAAGGATTAGAAAGTTGTTGGGAAGAAGACATAGGACCTTTTCAGCTTCCCTGAACTCTCCTCTAAGGATGGGTGGCTAACCCTGCTCCTTCTTGAACACTGACTGGCTGCCATCTGCTGACTTGTGCAAATACATGCAGTGTGTGCCCTGACATGGCTTGTGAACCACTCAAACCAACACGTCTCAGTACCTGCTGGAAAATATGCAAAGGGTTGAACCCTATCCAGAATTCAAAATCCAGAGATCAGGTCTCAGGAATGTGACCTGCTCAGCAAGAGAGCTCTTATGCCCAAAGGAATCTGAGGAGCAGCTAGCCCCTTCAGAGAAAAGCTGGCAAAGCTAGCTACACCAGTATTTCTGTTCTTCCAGTTTTGTTGCTATTTCCCAATAGGATTGCAAAGTGCCTGGGAGTAAAAACAAGGCTTGATAGTTTAAAAACTCCCCATGAGTACCCTTGGTTTGTATTTTAAATTATGTCTACACTTGAGAAATGTTTTCATAATTAATATTATAAAAGAACTAATGTTGTCATCAGAGGCCAGGAGAAATCAATTAAGTGGACATTTATCAGATATTTAAATTAGGTATGAATTAAACAGCTACAGTAACTGTTTGTTTTCTGCCCAAGTTATGCCCTTTTCCTCTAGATGTGGTTCTCAACCTTTCTAACACTGTGACCCTTTAATACAATTCCTTGTGTTGTGGTGAGCCCCAACCATAGAATTATTCTATTGCTACTTCTTAACTGTAATTTTGCTAGTGTTATGAACCATAATATAAATATCTGGATACGCAGGATATCTAATATATGATCCTCAACAGGGTCGAGACCTACAGGTTGAGAACCACTGCTCTAGGACGTGCACACAGAAGTATCATGTAGTGTTCACAAACCGTCTGTGTCTTCTTTACTGTATTACTATGATTTTGTTACACAGTAGAAGTGGTGTGATCTTCCCTAGCACTGGCTGTTGTGATGTCACAAGGATGTTTACTTTCCATACAATTCCTTGGGAACATATCTACTCAAGTGAATTTAAGCAATATTCTCTTTGTTCTGGAATAGAGGAAGAAGTTAATTTAATACGGCTTTAAGTCTGTTGTTGCAGGGTTGACTAGGAGATTTTGGCACAATGATAGTTCGATACATACCGTTCATCTGAAAGGAATACAATCAATGCACTGATATTTTCACTAACTTTTAAAGTTCTCAAGCTTTTTTTCTGGTTTTTTTTTTCTAGCATCTGGTATAAAGTTTATATTCTTCTATGTGAATGGTCTCTTTGAAATCAAAGAGGTTGGCCTTTGGAGGGTGTGTGTGTGTGTTGTGGTGTGTAAATAAACAGTAAAATGACTTATACAATCAACTCAGAGCTTTTTAAAGATCAAGCAACACCTTCTGTTGGCCCAAGGGATACATGCTTCTTAGAGGGAGAAACTTTGAAAGCTAAGACCGGAAGCCACATTCTGGATACAACGTTTATGGTGCGCATTTGCTGTGGTTTGCAACCCTCAGCCCCAAAGCACGAAGATGACGCACTTGCAGACAGCCACGGAATAGCTGGGATCAGTTAGTTCCTTAGTCAGGATACACCAGGAGCTAGTAAACCATCTGGAAGAAGCCAGACCGGAAACAAATTGGCTGTCGTGGGTCACATGACTTTTGTTGACCAGCCCACTGATGTATGAAGGCAGCCATAGTGAACACACAACGCAATACATAACAGAAGGCTGTGTTCCTAACGCAATACATAATGGAAGGCTGTGTTCCAGGAACATATACTCAACACTAGCAGCCCACTCACCACGGGCTGACGTTTCCAGTCTAGACCGTGAAGTAAGAACTAAGGGAATCTGTGCCTAGGGTTTCCATATAGTACAGATGCACCCCTCCTCATCAGGGGGGTTCTCATAAGAGGTGCCAAAAGGGGTACAGAAACACTGGGCCAGGTGTTTTTTTATTGTGAATATCTTTCTTTAAAATATTCCTGTAGCTGTACCATTATTGGAATTGTTGAGATAAAAAGAGAGAAAATGGAGAGAGGAGATGGATAGAGAGAGGAGAGAAAGAGAGAAGGAAAGGCAGGGGGAGATGGGAAAGAGAGGAAAGGGAAGAGAGAAAGGGAGGGAAGGGAAGCTGGTTTGGTTTCTTGGGTTTTTTTTGTGTTTGTTTGTTTGTTTGTTTGTTTGTTTGAGGAAATAGACTTGTTTGTATAGGCCAGGTCTGCACAAACCTGTAAGACCAGAAAGGATTTGCTGACAGAGCAGATAAGACCTAAATCTTTACAGGCAGTGGTCTGTACTGTGTAAAATAGCTGGCAAGTGAAGCTGGTGATTTTAAGTGCAGACTCTAGAAGCAAGAGGGCTGAAATTTAAGACATCTGCTTTACCAGCTAAACTAGCAGGCATCTGAGTGCTGATTGGTGACTGGCTCTGTGATTTATCCACTGACTGGTGTTCAGCAAACTGCTTAACCCACCAGCTCCCATTTCATTCTCTCTAAAATGTAATAAGGATGCTGCACCTTCCAAGATATGTGAAAATAATGAAATGGTGTTGAATATTTTCTATACTATAAATGTCCAGTACATGGAATATATTTTTATATCAACTAGAAACTAAAAGAAAAACCAACGCAGTATTGGATATTATATTATTGCTGTAATAAAATACCACAACCAAGACAACTTATTTTATTTTGGATTATATTTCCAGAGGGTTAGAGGCCATAATGGTGAAGACAATGTGGCAGCAGGTAGGTAGAGCAGCCACATGCAAGAAGCAGAGACAGTGAACTGGACAGAGGAGGGTTAGGAACTCCCCTATAGCCAATGGCCATTGTCTAAAAAAAAAAGCCACACCTCCTAAACCTCTCCCCACAGTGCCACCACCCGGGAACCAAGTGCTCAAATGCCTCAGCCTATGGGGAAACATTTCTCATTCAAACTACCACAAAAGTTCTAGAAAAACAAAGGACAGGCTGGAAAGCCAGCGACACTAGCTTCCATTTTAGAAGAATTCTGCTTTCCTGCTTCATTCATTTCGTTCAGCACGGTTCTCAAGCACCTGTCATGTTGCTGGCACTGAGGAGTTTACATTATAAAAATGATAAAAATGAAGTCTCCTCATTTTTTTTAAACTTACTCACTTCACATCCCACTCACTGAACCACTCCTGGTCAATCCCTCCCACAATCCCTCCCCATCCCTCAGCCTCCATCCTCCCTCTCGTTCTCCTCTGAGCAGGTGGGACTCCCTGGGTATTCCCCAACCCTGGCACTTCAAGACTCTTTGAGGCTAGGCATATTCTCTCCCACTGAGGCCAGACAAGACAGCCTAGCTAGAAGAACATATCCCACGTACAGGCAACAGCTTTTGGAACAGCCCCCCGCTCCAGATGTTTGGGACCCAGATGAAGATCAAGCTGCACACTTGCTACGTATGTGAGGGGAGGCCTAGGTGGTTGTATTTGTGGATAGTGACTACATTTGAGGCAAACCAATCGCTCCCTGTTTGGGTTGGTTATAATAGGTTGGTACTAAAAACAACAAAGCAACAACAACAACAGCATTACTGTCCTTCCCAGCTGCTGCCTATGAGGCTCTGCCCAGGGGGCAGGCTGTTGGGAGACTAGAGAAGGAGCAAAGATGGATGCTTTGTTTCTTCTGCCTCCAGTGATGTCAGCATCAGCATAACCACAAAGCCTTCCTCTTCCCCATGGCAGCAGCTGCGCATTTGCAGTAAACTTTCTTCCAGGCAGCCCATTGCTGCTCACAGACACCAGCAGAGGGCTGAGAAAATAAATAAATAAATAAATAAATAAATAACCTCTTCCTCCCACATCTTAACTTTCACTGCATTATCCAAGCATCTCCTATTTCCTTCTGGCTCCCTAACACCTGTTCAGTGGTGCTTATTACATTCATTTGAAGTTTATGTTGCTGGTGTGTTTTCAGGTTTAGTCTGTTGCACTGAACTGCAATGCTGAATTCTGTACCAGAAGGTCTAGGCCTACAAGTAAATTCTCAAGGTTACAAACTTTTGTTATGCAAATCTTGTTCCTTAATTTAAAATTATTGGTTAAATAAAATTGGCTGTAGCCAATTACTGGAGGCATTAGAGGTAGGTGGGTTTTGAGTTACCTGGTTTGGGGGGGGGGCGGGGGGCGATGAAGAAAGAGAGGAGAAATCCACCATGAGCAGAGATGGACCATGAGCACATGGCCAGGAGAAACAGCAAGTATTTGGAGTACACTGTGGAGAAGTACCTAGGCCAGAAGTTAGAAAAGTAGACTAGGGATTACACCCTAGTAATTGTCAAACCCAAGTTAAATAACCATAGTAAGTTAAATAACCATAGTCTGAGTCTCATTTATTTGTAAGCTAGTTGGAATAAGCTTAAAGGGGTTGTACTACAGGTGTTCTTTCTTCCTTCGTTTCTCTTTCTTTCTTTCTTTCTTTCTTTCTCTCTCTCTTTGTTTCTTTCTTTCTTTCTTCTTTATTTCCTTCCTGTTACGTGTGTGTGTGTGTGTGTGTGTGTTTATTTGTGTGTTTGTTTCTTCATTTTGTTGTTTTTTAGAGGGGGGAGCATACATATTCTGTAGTGTGATGGTGGTGCTCAGAGGACAGCTTTCAGGACTCAGTTGTCCTTTTCCACTCTGGGTTCTGAAGATGAAGCTCAGGTCCCCAAGCTTGGCTACAAGCACCCTTAGGCACTGACAGTCTCACTGGCTCTCTCAGTATGGTTTCTGTCATTCACTGGGCCCTGGCTGTGCAAGAGATTAAAGGGCAAGCCATGAGGCACATTAGCAACTTCATAATTCTGTGTTTCAGGGAACGGGCTTTGTAATTATGCTTCTATAAAGGGAAAAAAGCCTACAAGGAAAGACTTGTTTTTAAAATAAAACAGAGAAAATAAAAAAAAGAAAAGCTTGTTTAATCTCAAACATGGATGAAAGCCAACCCATGCAATGGGGAAAATATTTGCAAATCACAAATCTGTTAAGAAGTTCATATAAGAATATACGCTAAGAAAGTTCTACAGCTGAATGACAACTGCCAAGGCAAACAGCCCAACTGAAATCCTAGTTCTGGTGTAGACTAATCTCCAAACCACAGACACGGAAAGGGCCAAAAAGTACCTTCAGCATCACAGCTCATCAGAGAAATGCAAAACAGAATTGGATCATTGTGTCTGTTAAAATGGATATCCAGAAACAGGAAAGAGCAAGTGCTAGGAAAGACACAGAGATCTGGAACTCTTGCCCACACTGATAGGAAAGTTAAACATGCAGCCATCGTGGAAAACAGCATTCCAGTTCACACACACACACACACAAAAGACAAAAATGGAGGACATATGGCTCAGTGGTAGGGTGCTTGTCCAGCATGCACAAGGCTCTGGGTTCAATGCTTACCACCACCACCACCACCAAACAAGGTAGAATTGATGCTCTATGACACAGTAATTCTGCTTCTGGGTATGTATTCCAAAGAACATAAAGCAAGAATTTGAACTTATATGTCTTCGTTAATGTTTACAGAGGCATCGTTTACAATAACCAAAGGGAGGGCTCAACCCAAACATCAGATGAATGTATAAACAACATTCTGGCATATCCTACAATGCAAGCCTGTGAGAGACATTTTATAATCAAATCATAATAGAGAGTTGTTGTTTAATTGATAAAGTGTTTCAATTCTGGGAGGTTTAAGACACTCTGGAGGTAGATAGTGGTAGCAATGTGAATGAACGTAAACCATTACAAATGTTTGTGGTGGTGGCTTCTATGCTACGGCTGTTTCACTGCAATAGAAGAGGAAAATATGTATGCCAGTGTGATTATTCTTCCTCTGAAAACCTCGTTAGCATGGATTCCTTATCTTGTCAAAGGTGTAGGTCTCAGATTGGGGGGGGGGGGCTGTGATCCAGATGTAAAGCGAATGAATGAATGAATGAATGAATGAATGAATGGGGAAAAGGAATGCTAAAGAAATCAGGTATCCCCCAAATGACAGCATTAAAAGAGAACACTTCTGGCCATTTCATCCTATGCTCTTTGGGATGGATGTTTCTTCATCTCCTGGTGCTGTGAATGGTAGAGACTTTCCAGCTTCTCCAAGAGGAAGGCATCAGAGAAATTAACATAATTAGAGAGATTCAAATTCACAAAAGGTCGAAGATATCAATGCTATTTGTCATAAAAATTGCAGCAATATAATTGTGACTTTGCAAAACACGTTGGACAACTATAATGTGTACTGAAGGATTGTGATGTCCAGGAGCTGCCTCTCCACCATGGTGGAGAAGGCTGTTCCCCATAGTTCACTACTGATTCAAGGCTTCAACATCGTCATTAGTACAATAGATGGAGTGGCAGAAATGCTTCTTAAGGCCCAGGAGACAGAGATGTGAGCTCTTTGAGAAATCCCAGACATAAAATCAACTATGTATTTTTTTTAAAACAAATGTATTTCTCTAGCAGTCAACATTGATAAGGTATTTAATTTTACGACTTAGTTTCATGTCCATTAGCCCTTTTGATTTTTACACTCCAACAGTGAAGGGGTGTAGCCCCAGAAATGATATTCTTAAAGGCATTTAACTCCCCTGAGCCTTCTTTTTCTCTTAATTTTAACCTTCTTTAAACCAAATATAATGTGGCTTTATTCTTTAGCACAGGTGTCAGTGGATACATCTAATTTTCCTGACACAAAATATAAACTTTAAACATTTCATAGTTAGCATATTCAATACAATAAAGACAAAATTGTGAACACAGCAGGATGTGTGGATACATATATACACATGTGTATACGCATGCCTTTTATTAGTATAACTTTACTTCTGGGAAAATTCAATTTGGCATATCTAATTTCTGTTACATTTATCGCTTTTCAATGAACTCTTTTGCTTTCACACTGGCTCCCAGGACCTCCTATGAGAATTTGGAAGGAAGCTAAGGAAAAGCAACCATCATGCAAGGCTGTATGTGTATTGTTTTTCAGTAGAAGCAGGATACTTCATTGGAAGAAGACGGACTTCCTAGATGCAGCAAGCCAGAGCAAAGAAAGAATGTTTAGTGACTTCAGTACCTATTGTACAAATGGTAGGGACTCCGTATCACACAGCAGGGCTTTAGACTCCTTCGTATAGCACATACTTTCTCTGTATGTGCTCTGTTACATGGAGTTCCACCCACAACTTAATGCATGGCATATCTCATTAGCATCTTAAATCTCAATCCTGGAGTGTGTGCTTTAGCCCTTTTATATAATGTTTTTATTAGTCATTTGAGAATTTTATATGTGAATACAATGTATTTTGATTGTATTCAGATCCCACTTCCCCCACTAGCTCCTCCAGAGTCACCCTGCCCTCTCTCAACTTCTTGTACTCTTTTTTTTAAACCCACCTATGCCTATTTGTGTTGCCCATATACTCATGGGTATAGAGTCATCCACTGGGGTTTGGTCAACACACCAGGGGGTACACACTTAAAGAAAAGTGGCTTTTCCTCCCTCTGATGCTATCAACTAGGGTGAGGGCTCATGAGCTGTTGATTGACCTGAGTTAATGCAGGTCTAGTGCAGATGACCACAGCTGCTCTGAGCTCATGGGTGGAGTAGTTCTTTCGCATCCAGAAGACACTGTTTCACACAGATTGGTTCTCCTGGACTTCCGGCTCTTCCACTTTCTTCATAGCATCTTCTACAGTGGTCCCTGAGCCTTGGGATAGGGGCAGGGATGCAGATGTCATATTTGTGGCTGAGCACTTCACAGACACATGTTCTCTACAGTTGACTAGATATGAGTCTATGTTAAAGACCATCTGCTGCACGAACTTCCACAATGGGATCTGAAGCAGCATTACTCCTTGAGTAGAGTGATTCATGCTCAGAATGTAGATGATAGCTTGATTCTAGGTCTAGTTAGCAAAAGAATAGTAATAGCCTCACTTCTAGAGCCTATGAACTCCCTAGCTACCAGTTATTGATCAAATTTATAGTAGCAGGTACTCATTTCCTCATGAACTGGTTAGTTACCCCCGTAATGTTCATTCCACTGTTACACCCATAGGCATATTATTGTAGTTCTCAGAGTTTGCAGCTGGGTAAGACTACTAATGAATATTCTCCCTTATAAAGTGCCTAACAGTACTATGAACACTAAACAGCATTAGGAACTCTTGGTCAGTCCATGCCAACTTGATTTCTCCGTGCCCTGTGACTGAAGTAAACAGTGTCTTTAGCAATAGGGTGTCACCAACAAGTTCTGGTGGGCAGTCAAAAGCATGATACCCTGAATTGTTTAGAGTTCTCTGAGATCCCCAGAGATATAATCTCAGGGAAGTATCCCACACTTGACATTGGGTTTTTGATTTGTGGTTTCTGAGAAAAGCATATTCCCTAAGTTGCTAAGGTAACTCCAATTAAATTCATGTTATATAAGAAGCTTATAAAATTGTGGGTTTCTATATGTATTTTAAAGCATCCTTGGTGTTAGTTATTCCTATCCTGAGTCTCTCCTCCACCTCCCTCTGCCTCCCTTCCCTCCACCACCTAAGTTCCTCTCTCCACTGTTGCCCTCTATCTTTTCATTATCACCTATGTACTATTAACTCTCTCTTAATAGTTTTCTTCCTCCTCCCCACTAAAGGTCCCTTGAGAGATACTCCAAATTAAACACACATCTAAAGGTTCAATGCTAGAACCTCCATATGAGTGACTAAGGTGCAGTGTTTTCCTGGTTCTGGACTAGCTCACTTAGAATAAGTAAGTCAGTTGTTCTCATGTAAACTCTCAAGTCAGAGGTTAGTTGAGCTGTGGAATCTCTTTTCAGGTCGGATGTCTATATTAAAGAAAAGGGTGGTGTGTGTGTGTGTGTGTGTGAGAGAGAGAGAGAGAGATACACCATGTAAAAACATCAACTATATCAATTACACCTTCAACAACACAAAATTTTTAAAGAAAAAGGTGCTCTCTTGCACTCTGTACTCTCTTTCTCTTTAACTCTCTCTCTCTCTCTCTCTCTCTCTCTCTCTCTCTCTCTCTCTCTC
>NW_021621022.1:1299666-1345292 GCF_004785775.1 Grammomys surdaster
CTCTCTCTCTCTCTCTCTCTCTCTCTCTCTCTCTCTCTCTCTCTCTCTCTCCTCACATGCATGTGTATTTGAACACATAACATGAATGCATGAACTCAGATGCTTTAGAATCACAGAACTCTGATGATTACAGGGTTTTGGTTTTATTTCTTTTAGTCAGGTTCTCACTATCTAGACCTTGGTGACCTGGAACTCACTATGTAGACCAGGCTGGCCTTGAACTCACAGAGATTTGCTTGCCTCTACATCCCAAATGCTGAGATTAAAGTGCAGGCCACTATGCCTGGCTTAGATTGAGATATTTTACAGATGATCTCTCTCACTCACCTCAATTTATGGATAGAGAAATACAGGAATGTCACAGCCCAGGTGAAGCATCTAGCTTGTGCTAAACAGTCCTAGAATGGAGGTTATTTTAGCTGGAGAGATGGATCAGCTGTCAGAGGATCTGGGAGACCCACATGCAGCTCCTGCTCCCAGGAATCTGACGGTCTTCTCTTGTCTCCAAAGCTATTTGCATGCTGGTGGCACACATAAACACAGGAAATAACATACACAGATATATCCAATAATATGTACAAACACATACACAGAAGACACATAAGTACATCTTTTGAAAAGGAATGCATGATTTTGGGGCTTCACTCCACGCTGCATCTGATGACTTGCCTCTATTGTTCTTACAAAGTCATCAGAATAGGTCGCCCTCTGCTGAGCTGTGAGTCTGCTAGAAATGGTTTTGCATTCACATGCACACTCAGCTCCAGTTGGAAAGATCGGAGCTGTAAACTTTGACTTCAGCAGTTGAATGGGACATTGTTTGATGGAACTGTGTGGGCAGGGAGTCTAACAAATAACCAGTTGCCAACTATGAAGCAAACATGCTTTCTTTATCACCCGATGTAGTTCTTGACGTAATGAGCATGGCTTCCAATTTTCCTTGCAAATGGGTACACTGGTGACCATGGCAACTGGCATGCTCAAAAGATGTCCTGTGAAGGCCTTTGAAAGGCTACAGACATTTATATTAGGCGAGCATAACCATGCCAACGAGTGCTTAAGAAACACCCAACTAGACAGTGCTCCTCAAAATCAAACAGCCTCCAAATAACATTTGTGATTCATTGAGCAGAAATTAATAAGAATCCATCAGACAGGAGAAAGGCAGAGTATTTTATGTACAGCTGTGTTTTGAAGCAACACAGAGAATACTCAAACAACTGCGCATGACTGTAAAGTCTGCCTTTCACTTCTTATGCTCATTTCATCCCTGTCCCCTCCTCTCTTTCTTTCTTTTGTATAGGTTTTCAGAACTCAGTCTCAGATTCCAAAGCTGGCCAGCACAGCAGTCTTGCCTGTTCCTTCACATGCCACTGGGTAGCCCTTTTATATTTAAAGCATCCTTGGTTTGTTGGTAAGTTACACTTGTGAAAAGCAGGTTCATTCTCTCCTTTCATGAGGAAAGGCATAAGGCTATCAGATTAATACTACAAGGGATGAATTAAATTTTGAAGGCTCTGTGTCTACATATAATGAGATTCTAAATGTGAAAAAAAGGCAGGGGCGATGAATTGTGAGAATTTCATGTAGCAGAAAAGGACCTATTAGATTCGGGGTGTCTCTTGGGATAATCTTTCCTCAGATCCCCAGCCCCACCTTTTTTGAAAGGTGATTTGTTCCTCCATTACAGGATGGAAAAGGGAACTGGGGAAGGGAGCTGGTGAGTGTTTCTGATGAGAAAGAGGGGAATTAAAGAAAAGAATGATATGGCTTTTTAAAAATTTTTTATTGGATATTTTATTTACATTTAAGATGTAATCCCCTTTTCTGCCACCCAGGAACCCCCATCCCATCCCTCCTCCTCCTCCTCCTGTTTCTATGAGGATATGCTTCCACCCACCCTCCCACTCCTATCTCCGCACCCACGAATTCCCCCATACTGGGGCGTCCACCATTCACTGGACCAAGGCTTTTTTTTTTTTTTTTGAGCCATCAGTCAGCTTTTGGAGCACATTATCTTCCTCGGGCAGCCATCTGTTTCAGCTCTTTAACAGGTCAACCTACATATTTGTCTTTTTGAGAATTTTACACATGAGTACTGTACTGACAATTTCTGCCACCCCGCACCTCCTCCCATGGCCCCAACGCCCTCTCAAATTTATGATTTCTTCTTTAATTGTTATCACTGTGCACACATATATGTACACTCTTGTGTGTTTATGTAAATACAGCCTGCTGAGTTCATTTACGGTTGTTGGTGAATGAGAAAAATCTCATGAGGCGTCACCCCTTGTTAAAGAACTAAGGACAATTGATGGTTGTGTGTATTTCTTTCCTTTTTATTTTTAAAATTTGTTTTATTTTATGTGAACAAATATCTACATGCATTTATATATGTGTACCATGTCTGTGCTTGGTGCCCAGAGAGGCCAGAAAATGGTTTTAGGTCCCCTAGAACTGGAGTAATAAGAGATTGTAAGCCACCATGCAGGTCTGGGGAAAGGAGCTCATGTCCTCTGCAAGACTAGTAAGTGTTCTGACCACTCAACACTTCTCCAGCTTCCATATCATCTCTCCTCTTCCTCCTCTTCCTCTTCCTCCTCTCCTTCCCCCTCCTCCTCTTCTTCCTCCTCTTCCTTTTCCACTTCCTCTTCTTCCTCTTCCTCCTCTTCCTCCTCTTCCTCCTCTTCCTCTTCTTCCTCTTCCTTCTCTTCCTCCTCTTCTTCCTCCTCTTCCTCCTCCTCCTTCTTCTTCCTTTGAGATTAGGTATTACTATATAGCCCTGGCTGGCCTGGAACTAACTATGTAGACCAGGCTGGCCCCATACTCACAGAGATCTGCTTGCCTCTGTCTCCTGAGTGCTAGGATTAAAGGTGTGTACCACCATGCCTGTTTTCATGTCTTAAAATAAATTAACACAAAAATGAGGAGCAGAAGCACCAATTGGGTTTCAGTTCACAGACCCAGGTGCACATGAACACAGAACCCTCTAAGTCATTTACCTCCCTGGTCACGGAGCTTCTTCATGCCTCTCCTAATCTGCTACCCAGAATTTATGGCAAATAAGTGACCTGGGCCTCTGAGATACTGCTCTGATTTCATTTCTGTTTCATGGTGTTTAAGGAGTTTCCTACCTGTCACATCCCACAGACTTGACTCCCCTTCGGCCAGCCATTTCCTGTGGTGTGTTTTGACCAGCCTTGAAACTGCCAGAAACTTCTACTTGGCTCTGAAAAGAAGACATGCTGTTCCACCAGGACTCTGGCTTTCCCAAGACTGCCTTCAGAAAGGAAGCTAGGCTGGTCTAGATCTTTCATCCTCTCCCTTTCATTTCCAGGAGTGGCTAACTATCCAAAGAGAACTCTCTGGGTAGCCCAAGAACGTGGATTGGTCAGGAATGTTTTTTCCTCCTGTCTATACATGACATGGCAGATTATCCCAGTGGACGGCTGTGTGGCTGGAAGCAGCGCAGAGTGGAGTGCCAGTCTTTTCTAGACTTTGAGGAGGACTTGAACAAATCCTTTGAGTCCTCAGGATACCAGCTTACCACATGCCAACAAGGAGCCAGTCATTTTGGTGTTAAGCTGTAATCTCAGCATGAGAGAGGATGAAGCAGGGGCATCAAAAGCTTGAAGTCAGACTGGATTACATACACAGTAGGCCCTAGTCTTAAAATAAAATGAGTAAAAATAAACAAATAAATAAACAAAACCAATAAATTGAATGCATTCACAAACAGGAAAGCTGGGTTGCCGAGGTGGCTCAGTGTGCAGGGTGCTCAGTGTGCATGGGTGCTCAGTGTGCAAGGGTGCTCAGTGTACAAGGGTGCTCAATGTGCAAGGGTGCTCAGTGTGCAAGGGTGCTCAATGTACAAGGGTGCTCAGTCTACAAGGGTGCTCAGTGTGCAAGGGTGCTCAGTGTGCAAGGGTGCTCAGTGTGCAAGGGTGCTCAGTGTGCAAGGGTGCTTGCTGCCAGGCCTGACAATCTGGTAGCCTGGGTGCCATCCCCAGATTTCAAATGGTAGGAGGAGAGAAATAGCTTCCTGCAAGTTGTCCTCAGACTCTTACATGTGCTATGGCACACGTGCACACACAAATGTACATAACACGCATGCACAAGCACCATTAAATGAAAAAAGTAAAAAAAATGCTCTTTGAAAAGAAGTAAGAATACTGAAGAATTAAGTATTTGGAGTGGGTCAAACAACACCATAAAATGATGTTGTATTTTGCAGCACAGAATAGCATTCTGTCCAAAACCAAGAATTGCTAATTAAGGGGAGTCATAGGAAGTGGGGAGTAGCTCTTACTCCGTGACTCGACAAGAACAACACTCCTCCTATTGGTGAGGTTTTCCCACCAGCAGGATGTGAGGGAGACTCCTGAAGGAACAAGTGAGGGGAAGGAAGGAGATGGAAGGCAGGAGAGGGAGAAGGAGGAGACAGGGTGGAGGGTGGGGAGGCTGGAAGGAACTGGGAGGAAAGGGCTTTCTTCACTCCAGTTCCCAACGTTGTCCCCTTATGGCAATAATAAGGTTTGAGGAAAGGGACAGAAAGTAAGACTTAAGGATAAAGGAGAGATAGTGCAATGCAGGAAGACACAGAAAGAATCAAAAAGATGCTTAGTGTGACAATGAAACCGCACCCCTACTGTGTGATAGGTCTGATCCTGGAAGCTTGAACAACAGGAGCCCAAGGATCTGTGGCCACTAATGTTGGTACACCATGGGTCTGGGGACAAGAAAGAATGGTTGCTAAGGCATCTTGCCTTGTTCCAAAGAGGCTCCGAAGGACTGGGGTACCTCTCTATGGGCCCTCTTGGTAAAGAATTCCCATTTCAAGTAATGTGGTTTCTACTTGCAACTAACTTCGGAGCTTTTTCAAGAGACTTCCGAAGTTTACTGCCAAGTAGGTAGTAAGGGATAGGTAGCGGATGGGAGAGAAGCTGTGTGACTTGGGGTCTTAGTCAGTGTTCTGTTGTCATGGAGAGACACTGTAGCCAAAGCAAATACAAAGGAAAACATTTCATTGGGACTTGCTTACAGCTTCAGAGGTTTAGTCTAATTGTCATCATGGTGAGGAGAATGGCGGCATGCAGGCAGACGTAGTGCAAGAGGATTAACTAAAAGTCCACATCCAGATCCACTGGCAGCAGGAAGAGAGCCACTGGGCCTGATGTGGGCTCTTGAAATCCCAAAGCCCACACCCCCTCAGTGACACTTTCTCCACGAAAGCCACACTACTCCCCAAGGCTACACCCCCTTATCTCCTCAAGTAATGCCACTCACTGATGACCAAGTACTTAAACATATGAGCCTATTGGGGAACTATCTCATTCAAACCACCACATGTAGCATCTCAGTAACTTTCATGCCCCCATTTAAACAGGTACTGTTGGGCTAGAGCAGAGTTGTGTAAAGCATGACCATTATAAATGTATCAATAAACCTGTGTTGACTGGGGCATACAAGTACAGCAAGGAGGGCCTTGTTCCTGGCCACACATTAAAGAACAAATTGTCAGCCAGGATTGCTCAGTCTATGTCCTGCTTCCCTTCCCCCACTGTGGTTGGCATAGCTGGAAAGATTGCTGTCTGCCCTCAGCAAACCATCCCAGTCAGCTTCCTCTTCCTCTTCCTCTTCCTCTTCTTCTTCTTCTTCCTCTTCCTCTTCTTCTTCTTCTTCTTCCCAAACCCTGGGAATCAATTTCTCTCCCTCCCTTGTCTCCACTCACTTCACCTATGTGCTTTACTCTGGGTAATAGGCTCAGATACATCCTCCCTGGGCCTAGAGCAGTAGTTCTTCAACTTTTGCTGAAAAACTAGTGAGTATCAGTTATTTCTCTTGCTGCTGTAACAAACCAGCCTGATAGAAGCAACTCAAGGAAGGAAGGGGCTATTCCGATTCATGGTTTGAAAAGATGACAGTTGATCATGGAGGGCAAGCTTGACAAACAGAGCATGAGCGGCAGCTGGTCACATCACATCCACAGTCAGGAAGCACAGAGATGAGTCGGTCAGTACTCAATTGCCCTTCTGTTCAGGTCAGGATGCTGGCTCTCTAGATGTGCTGCTCACATCCATGGTAAGTCTTCCTCCCTCCCTTAAACTTCTCTGGAAACACACACAGACAGCTCAGAGGGGTCTTCTAGGTGATCCTGGATTCCTTGAAGTTAACATGGTGATAAACATCACACCAGTTAAAAGCTACTTTAAAATCGAGGCTTGGTGCAGAACTCCTCTATCTAACATTTGAAGTGTGGACTGATCAGCAGAATTTCTAACTCTCCTCTCCATCCATGACCCTGTTACAAGCAATGTAGAGAAAGCACTGAGAGGCACCAGCCAACGCCAACAGCATGAGGCGTGCAACATTCATGGAGGAACTGGAATGGAAATCTAATCTTCCCCTGCACCTCTGATCTTTCTTGATTTGTTTTCCTTACTCACCACTTGGAGTCTGATGACCCCAGACTCTGAAGGGTCTCCCTAGTCTATCTAGTATCATACAAAGCCAAACAAACAAAAAACAAAGCAAATGTTCTAATGTCTGTTCATTGAACACTGGGATGTTTGTCCCTTGCCCCTGGTTCACATCAAGGCTTCAAACACATATCTGCTCCTGGAGGTACCTCAAGCTTAACACGCCCAGAGTGTAATTCAGGGAATGTAATTCATAAGATGGAAACCAGGGATCAAAGGTCTTGTCTTTGACTTGTGTGAGCCATTGTGGTCTCTTACCTGAACCAGCTTCTCCTGTTTGTTACATGGAACAGCTATTGGAAGACCTTTTTCATAATTCCACTATGCACTACTGAAGAACTCTGTCTTCCAGGGAGGGTATGGGAGGGACGGAGGGAGGAGGAGGAAGAGGAGCAGAGGCAGGAGGAGGAGGAGGAGGAGGAGGAAGAGGAGGAGGAGGAAGAGAAGGAGAAGAAGAAGAAGAAGAAGAAGAAGAAGAAGAAGAAGAAGAAGAAGAAGAAGAAGAAGAAGAAGAAGAAGAAGAAGAAGAAGCAGCAGCAGCAGCAACTGGCTGGTAAGCTCCTATTTTCCCAGTATCCCAGTCTGTGTACAGTGAATGTGGAAGCCTGGCCATGGAAAGCAGGTGGAGCACAAGGACCCTGCAGGTGTCCCTCAGTCTGGCTTGAGAGGGAGAAGATCCAGATAGGGAAGACTTGATCATTCTCATCAATGTTTCCCTGGCCAGCTGGGGCAGTGGGTCACATTCGGACAAATACTTTCTTTCCCCCAGCAGTGTGGTTCACACCCCAAATATTAATTTTGACCAAGTCGTTAGGCCTTGTCCTTCCTAGTGCTGCTCTGGCTCCCCTCTGCCTGTCTGCAGCCCAAACATCTGTGAGGATTCTTGGCATGTTTGTCATCTGGTAACAAGTTTCTCTCCAGTTGTGTTGTCTAAAAGGCCCTTTTCTTCCTCAGAAGCCAGCTGCTGTTCACACCACCTCTCTTCTGGTTTTCGACAGGTTGACTATGTACTATTCAACCACAAATGTCTCACTTGCTTGTGCAATGGTGCCTGCTTGTATTTGGTGGAGCTTCATGGGTGTGTGGGTGGCTATTTGGGTCAAAATTAGAGGAACTTCAACCAACACAGATATGTGTTTCCCACTTCACTCCTTCTATTCTATCCTTCTTGTCCCTGTGATAGAAGTCTTGAGACAACCCCATGACCCAACGACAGCTTTCTTTTTGTTAAAAATATTCTATCCTTGGTTTAGGTTGGCTCCCATGGTCTGGTTATCAAGGTTTCTTCTTTTTTGTTTTAGTATAACGAATCTCAGGAAATCTTGGTTTTTAGTATTAGTAAATTTTTATTTTGGTCTTTCTTCCTCCATACTCTTTTTGTTCAGACAAAAATCTTGATATGCAGCCTTAGCTGGCCTGGAACTCACTGATTAACAAAGCTGATCTTGAACCCATAGAGATCCACCCACCTTTGCCTCCCCAGTGCTGGGATTGAAGGCTTGAACCATCTGATTTATGTCTGTGAACCCCAGACTGAAGGGAGCACGAATGGGTCGAATTTGTACCAACTGTAGGGAATTTGCTCACACTTTTCCGTGTTTATTCCTAAAGCTTATACTAGTTAACATCTGGAGATTATATTCTTTGTTACTCACTTTAATAATCCCCATGTGTTTTTTCTCAAGTATATTCTGGATAATTCCATCCCTTCTGTCTTTCCGTGGAACATCTCTCTTCTGAGGTTTGTTTCAGTGACTTGCATCTGTTAATGGAATTTTTCATTTCAATGTCTACCTTTTACTTCTAGAATGTCTGTGGAGAAGTTGTGTGAGGCCTGTGAACCTCCACCACAAAAGGGTCTTAATTTTCTCTTCTGTCTTCAGTTCTCTTTTGAACTATATTGTCATTTCTACAATACTTGTTTTACAGCCTCTGTCTGGCACTTATATGACCTTATCCTTAAAGGTCAAAGCAGCCTGACCTCTACTCATGGTGGCTGAGAAATTCTGTGCTTGAGTTTTTTACTCAGCGTTAGAATCTGAAATTTATACACAGTTATATTGTAGCTGAGATAGTGATATTATATTGTCCTTGGCAAAGGGTACAACCCTTCAGATCAGTTTTTCATCAAATCACCAGGGAGTCCTACACCATCACTACCTGGATAGGCTTTGAAAACTTCTGAAACTCCTAGGTTCCTGATCTGGTTAGCTTTAACTGTCAAATTGACACAGCCTAGAGTCACTTGAGAGGAAAGTGTCACATGATGAATTGCCTTTATTGGACTGATCTGTTGATATATCTATGAAGCATACATATGAAAGATATGAAGGGTCATGATTGTCTTAGTTGATGAAGAGGGCCTATTCTGCTATGAGTGGCACCATTCCCTGGACAGATGGTTCTGGGCTGTAGAATTAAAGCTAGCTAAATACAAGCCTGTGAGTGAGCCAACAAGCAACATTTTTCTGTGGTTTCTGTTTCAGGTTCCTATCCCAACTTCCATGATGATGGACTATGACTTGGAAGGATAAGCCAAATAAATACTTTCTTCCCCTGAGTTGCTTTTGGCCAGTGTTTTATCATAGCAACAGAAAGGGAAATAGAACAGTTTCTACACATTAATACTTTCCCAACCAATATGTGGACTAAACTAGTCCTTTTTTTTTTTTTACATAGGCCTTTCTTAATGGATAGGAGTTTTGTTTGTTTGTTTATAGTTTTTCCTTTTAAGAAGAGTTAACTATTTAATAGTCCTGGGTCTATACATAGTTTTGAGTCTCTGTGGGTTCAAGATTTTACTTTTATTTATGAATAGTGATTAAAACCTAAACTTTTTCATTTCCAAATAGAAAAGGCCTTCCCCCTCAAATGTAGGACACTCATAGCACCAGCTCACAGGCCACTGTGCAGGACTTTATCTCACTCCTCAGAGCACTTAGCTCTACTTTTTAAAACTTCTTACCTTCGTGTTTTGTCCCCCTCCCTCCCTCTGCATTGTGAAACACATGACCCCTATTACTAAGGTCAAGTGAGTGTCTTAAATAGACTACAAGCTGGTGGCTTCCAGATCTTGTTCTTTATATGTATACGTCACATAAAAATCTATGTTTCTATTTTCTCTGGAATTGAGGCTCTTGGGCAATGCTGGTTTGCATCAGCATACAGCAACTATTTGCAGGAATGCAGTGATGGCTTCCCTCTAGGAATCAGATACTGCTCCAGGATGCCCACTTCGGCACCCTAAAAACACCCAGGTCTGCTTTCCCATGCTGGTTACTGAAAGAGTGAATGTTTGCATTCACTGGGCTTAGAGAATTTGATCAGACTTTTATGTTCAACTGTAAACTAAATCAGTTCTTCTTTAAGAGTCTTTTTCCTCTTCCACATCTTCTTTTTCAAGTGGTATTCTTCCTCTTGCTGCCTAGTGTATTTATAAGTTTGACTGAAGCTGTCTTAAAGAAGCAATGAGGTGCTGGACATTTGAGATGCAAAGGGAGAGATGTCTACACAGATTTCTGCAGACCTTCTTTTAGCCTTCGAATCTTCTTCTGTGTATTAAGGCAAGATCTCACCAGATACCTAGTGCTCATCCATCACCCCATCACTTCAGAGGCAAGGTAGGAGGGTCATAAGCTTGAGGCTCATTTGAACCACATAGTGAGATCTTCTCTTAACAAAACAAAAATCACACACAGGCATGCACACTCACACACACACACACACACACACACACACGAATGCACATGTGCGCGCAGACACACCAACACCCAGCATTTGACAGCTGGCATTTATTCTCCCTAGAAGCTGCATGATTGAATACATAGGCGATGCAGCAGACAGCAGAAGACCTGTGCTCCGTGTGCAGATCTGTCTTTTGCCAGCCCCATCTATCATCCCCAGAAAGATCATATCTGCATCTCTTTCTCAGACTGTCATCCATTGCAGCTACCACCCCGTGCAGGTAGAAAGGAATGCAACAGCTCTCTCCAGCTGTTCTGGTGAGCTTCTTTCAAGGCAACGATTGCATTTTGACAATTTAAAAATTCAGGCAAACCTTTCCAGATCACCCCGCTTACTGAGAAGAGTAACAGAACAAAACCAAGCAGTGAGGAACATGATCATTACCTCTGCCCATGGTCCCATCGAGTAGCTTTCAAGGTTAAAAACCAAGAAGGACAAAAAGAGAAAAGAAACAAGCAAACAAAAAAGCTCCCAGTTTTACAAAATCTTGTGTGGGCAAAATAAAGCATGCCTGTAGGCCCAATTTAAGACACTAATTTAGAGAAAGAAGTCTTAGATAAAGAGAAGAGCTGCTTTTGATTTATGTGTTTAATAAGTCAGATATATTAAATTCTGAACTGCAGCACTCAAGTTTACATCCCTGCGTTCCCTAATGAGTTTCTGTGTAAATCTCCAGCTCTCGTCAGTCCCAGTGGGCAATCAGACCATTTACTCGCTGTTATTTTCTCATGAAGCCCGAGCATGGTGTGAAATAAAGAACAGATGTTTATTCTAGCTAATGTTTTCATGGAGCCGTAGATCTAGAAAATACCTCGTGACCTTCTAATGCAGAGATGGTATATGATATGGTACAAGCCCAGCCAGGGTCTCACATCAATCTAACAAATACTGCCTGGCACAGTACCTAGAATTCTGATCCTCAGAGCCTGTATTTCATTGAATCAAGACTTGAAATCTTCCCAACCCCCTCCCCGTGTGTATGTGTGTGTGTGTGTATTGCATGCATCTTTATGTGAGTAGGTACATGGAAGCCAGAAGCTAATCCGCTAATCTCAGGTGTCATCCTCAGTCTTGCCTGTCTCAGTTTTGAAACAGTGTCTCTGAACTTGGAGCTCATTGATTTGTCTCGACTGGCTACCTGTCTCCACTGCCCGTATTTCCCAGTGCTGGTGTTACAGATATCAATGGCATACCCAGCTTTTTCATGTAAATGGTGGATATCGCCATGCTTACACCTCAGGCCCTTTACCAACTGAGCTGTCTCCCAGCCCCCAAGTGCTCTTTCAGAAGAAAAGCATTTCAATCTATAACCCATGTGTTTTATGGGCTGTCCTTAAGTATTAAATAACTCCCATGGTTGGATCAGTCAAGTCTTAGCTATAACTGGGACTCTGTCTATGTAGCTTAAGTGACAGGGAAATAATATAATAATAATAATAATAATAACAATACATTAGTCATAATAATGGTTACCACTCCCTGGGAACACAGCCAGGGACTGTGAAGCCAAGACCAACAATAGGCAGGTAGGCAGAAAACAATACCTGGCCACATTGACACACATTTACAGAAGAAGTGTCATTGATATTGCCATCATGTGTCCCTTAGAGACTACCACACTTACGTGTGGGCACAAATATTCCACCACAGTCACTCTAGACTGTACTTCATAGTCACATCATCATAGTCACAGTCACACCTGTGGCACTGTGCTTATTAAGACACACACTTTCCTCCACATGCTGACCTCCTCTTTCAGGTCTTACTGGTCAAATCTCATTGCGTACATCCCATTGTCTGGGAGATCCTGAGAGGTATGAGTCTTTAGAAGGATGTACATTACTACCCGACACCTCATGCGATTTGTTTAATGTCAGCAGAGTCTCTGCTGAAAGGCTTTTCAGAGCTTCTTGCATGTTGTTATGATGCTGATTCTACAAAGAAATTTTTGAACAATTATTTTGTGACCATGACATGCCCCACCCATTTACCTCTTACACAGCTAGTCTGTTCTGTTAAGCACAGTGTAGAAAAATGCACATTAGATTGTTACTCTGTCGACTGTTGGCTACTAGTAGCAAGTCTCTTCCTGTAAAGCACAAGGTTGTGATAAACCCTGGAGAGAGCTGGCACAGGTAAGTGGTCCGGATTGTCAAGATTGCAGATTTGTATTCAGAGCCTTGGTGTTGCTTCTGAGCAAATCCAGACTACACAGATGGCAGGACCTCACTGCATTCCTCCATCAGCATCTCCTCTAGGCAGCAGCTCCTGCAACCTGCATACCATTGCTTCAAAGCAGATTAGCAGAGTGAACTCACAAAATGTACTTCATTCATGACTTTTTGATTCGGCTCAGATTTTATCAGCATTCCCAAATGTGATGGATCACTTGTTTTTCTATTGGTGCCTTACTTGTTGCAAGCAAACATTTATTTGCAGATTACTAAGAAAGAACATTTACTAGTAATTTGCAGCATATATCAGGTTATAGATAAAGATTGCCTCAAAAAGTAAGTTTTAATGTTTACTGCTTCTCTGTAGAAATACATGCATTGTCTGCCTCTGTGACATGGACATAAGGATGTGGGTGTGGGGATGGAGAAAGAACTCTATCCTGATGCTTCATAGCTGCTGGGATGAAATAAAACCAGCCCAGAAGAGTAGAGTCAGCATTGGTTCTTTCCCAGAGGGATTGCCTCAGAGATCAAACCCAATGCACAGTGAGGAGACAAGGCATTTGACTGATCTTATGAAGATGGAACATGTAGCCCTACAGCCTACAGAAGGAACTCTGAGAGGGTGGAAGTCAGTAAGGATATAGCTGTCTTCTGTATGCTCTTTGATACCTTCTCTGGCTGGAAAATTTCAACCAGAGGAGGTTGTAAATTGTTGCCTAAGTATCCTGTTCTGCCCATCCAAATATTTAAAGCACCTTTCTTTTTTGGCTTCTCTGGGCTTAGAGGGATGTAGCTTCTTTCTTCTTCAATTTCCCCTGCCTCTTCCCCTTCCTCCCTGTTTTAGTTTGCATTTTATTGCTATGATAAAATGCTCCAACCAAGGCAACTTAGGGGAGAGAAGGATTTATTTAATGTGTACTTTCAAGTCACAATGTGTCATTGAGGGAAGCCAGAGCAGGAACTGAAGGCAGGAACTCAGAGCGGGAACCATGGAGTAATTCTGCTTGCTGACCCATTCTCTGACTTACTCAGGCTCATAATCAACTAGCTTCCTTTTACAGTATATGACTACCTGACCAGGGAATAGTAACACCCACAGTGGGCTAGATCCTCCCAAGTCAATTAATAGCCAAGACAATCTCTCACAGACATGGCTAAAGAGCATCTTAATGAAGATAACCACTCAACCAAGACTCTTTCCAGATGATTCTAGGCTGCATCAGGTTGACAGTGCTAACTAGGACATGCCTTGAGGTCCCCTCTGAAACAACCATCTTGGTCCAAATAATTACACTGAAAACATTCTATTCTGTCTTTCCAGGCTCTCACATCCTCCTTTTACTATATGAATCAAAGGTGGCCCATCCTGACAGTATACACGTAGAAGCTGACTTGGATTTAACCTATTGGATTTGAAAGCTGAGGCCTTACTTCCATTCACTAGCAGAGAAATCAGACAAGCAATGCAAATGAAGTTTATTCAAGGGCCTAAATGGAAGCATTGCTGATCTCCAAACCATCCCACTCCAAATCAATCAGTAGGCATGTCCATCCACACAGAAAGGGTGGAGGTCGCTGTGACAGGAGGGGCTTCACTACACTCTATGGCAGAAGTCCAGCATCTCCTCACAGGTAAGGCTGCTCAGTGGTGGAAGAAAGCATTGTTATCTTTTGAACAAAAGAAAGAAGGAGGTAGAGCTCATGAATGAGCAACCCACACTGTCTACCATAAAGAAAGAGGAGGAAGGTAAAATGGGGAGAAATAGGTTGTCACCAATTTCGACAAGACATTGGAAACAGATATTTTGTAGGTGGCCCATACCCATCACTAATCTCCATAGACATAGACCCTCCACAGATGGTCTTTGCAATGCCAAGGGAACTCCTGGGGATATCCCCCCAATCTAGGATGGTTCTTCTCATGCCAAGGGAACCCCTGGAGCCCCCATCCAGGTCTCAGCTGTGATTGCTCTTTTTAAAATAAGGACCCAAGCTTTACTGTTTTCTATTTTGTTTGTGCTTTGATCTTTGTGTATGCACATTCACGTATGTAAATGAGGGCATGAGCACTCCGTGAAACATGTATGGAAATGAGAGGACAGTCTCCAATGTCAGTCCTCATAGTCTACCTTTTTTTTTTTGAAAGGAGTCTTTTGTTGTTTATTATTTTTCTGCTGGCTGGTTGGCTTGTTTCTCTCTACACATGCCAATCTAGCTGGCCCGAGAGTGTCGGGGATTTTCCTGGCGCCGTCTTCTGTCTTACTGTAGGAAATCTGGGGTTAGCTTAGTGTGTTTGGCTTTATGAGGGCTCTGGAAATTTGAACTCGGGTCCTCAAGCTTGTGTCAGAAATTTTGTATTCACTGATATGGCCCTAGCACTCCCTGTTTTTAAGAGCATGCCAATCCCAGCTGTAAGGAGTCCTTACAAAGCTCCAGTCCAGACATCTAGGTTTGCCCCTAGGTGTGCCATGCATGTGGATTTCTGTGCTACCTGGATTCCTAGAATGCCCAAATATTCTAGGGAGCTGTTCTGGGCTGGGAGTTGTTGATCAAACACCCACTGGCAGTATCCTGAGAGCCTCACTGTCCACTTTGTTGATGAGCTTGTCCTAGAAGACACATTTCCACAGACACCGGGAATTCATTTGAAGAAATAATAAAGAAAGGTTTTCTAGTTGCTTGCCTCTGAACATCAGTCTTGTCAGTCCCTCAGCAGCATATGTCAGACACTTTGGAAGCACCATACTCTCACGTCACTAAGGCACAACCTGGTTCTCTGCAGTCAAGAGAGGATTTGCCAAGAGGGGATTGATGGGATGGCTTCAGGTAAGATTCTCCCTGCCAATCCCTTTGGAAGGCCATCACAACCTACCCAGCCATGGCAGCACATGACCAGGATGGGAGCCAAACTCACTGCGGGTGAGACAGGTAGTGCTAAGGAAGGAAAGCAGGAATTACACCAGACATCAGCATTTCAATATGTCAGTCACCAATACAGAGAAATTTCAACTTACATGAAAAGATGTCAGAGCTAAAAATAATAGTGTCTAGGGCTAGGAAGATGGCTCAGGGGATAAAATGCTGGCTATGTAAACATGAGGATTAGAGTTCAGATTCCCAGAACCCACATAAAACCTCCGTGGTCATGATGGCCCGTCTGTAGCCCCAGCCCTCCGGAAGCAGAGACAAGGAATCTTCTGGGAAATCTAGCCAGCTAGACTAGCCAAATCAGTGAGTTCCAGGTTCAGAGAAAGACACCCTCCCACACACATCTCAGTAAATAGTCAAGAAAGATAAAGATGCCCAGTGTGTCCACCTAGCCTACACACACACACACACACACATACACACACACACACACACACACACACGCACACACACACGCACACACACACACGCACGCACGCACAAATTTACTTTGAAAAGAAGCTTTGCCTACTGTACTAGTCTCATTTCCAAAGTTGTGGTTTTGCAGGAGGTCATAGCAAGAATGAAAAATCTCCCCCTGGGCTTTTGCTGTATTAGATATAAATATGGCCATTGATCCTGTAGTCACCATTACCCACTGGAAACTGAAATCTGAAAATCAGGCTACTAGACATTCCTTCCAGTCCCAACTCCAGCCTTAAAAAGTGTCAGTGCCCAACTGCCATGTGATTTGAGAGCTACAGTCCAAAACAATAAACTAAGCAACCCCTATCCCTGTTCTCCTTGTGTGGCAGGAAAGGGGCAGCACTTCTGCAGCCTGGCTTTCTTCCTCCATAGCCTGCAGCAGAATTTCCCAACTAAGTGTCTTAGTTAGGGTCTCTACTGCTGTGAAGAGACACTGTTACCTTGGCAGCTCTTACAGGGAAGACGTTTAATTGGAAGCATGATGGCACACAGGCAGACTTGGTGCTAGAGAAGGAGTTGAGGGTGAGACTGGACCTAGCTTGAGTATTTGAAACCTCAAAGCTCACCCTCAGTTGGACTTCCTCCAAGAAGCCCACACCTACTCCAGCAAGACCACACCTCCTAATAGTGACACTCCCTAGTAACCAAACATCCAAACACATGAGTCTAGGGGGGGCCATTCCTATTCAGACCACCACACGAGGACTTGACGTTGCCACCCACGGAATGGAAACAAACACCTCAGAGTGCAGTCAAGAGATCCTGCTTCTCCAAGAATGGAGCATGGAACAATTCCACTTGCTTAAAGGTGGCCACAGGTCGATCAGGCCATATTTCTATATTTTTATGATCTATAGCAGAGATTTGGAGACACCACTTTATCCCATCAGCTAAATTAGACAGAGAATTACAATCCTTCAGAATTACAATTGCTTAGATGCTTTCTTACACACCCAGGACCACTTGTCTGGGGATGGTCCCACCCACAATGAGTTGGGCCCTGCCATGTCAATTATCAATTAGAAACATGTCCCTAGAGACTTACTCATAGGCCAGTTTGATAGAGTCATTTTCTCAGTTGAGAGTTCCTTTTCTCAAATGACCATAGCCTGTATGTTGACAAAAAACTAATCTGCACAGACCCCTCAAAGAAGAGCTTGGAAGTCAAGAAAGGTATAGACAATATATATACACATATATACATATACATATATATATACATATATATACATATGTATATATATGCACAATTATACAGAAAGACTATATTGTAAGATATAATTTTTATAGTGTCCAACAGATTACAAATTCCTGGGTTTATCTATTTTAGTGAGGAGAAAATAGCTACAAAATTTCTAGGGCTAAATCACTCAAACTAAGTCATGACTTCTCTAAGTCTGGGTAAAGTACTCAACATTAAGCAATGAAGTGATCCAAAAAACTTCTCAAGGAAGTCCTTGGATGACCTTTGCTCCCTAATGTCACCGCAAGATCAGGGGGGCAGTTTTTGCTTTCATTCCAAGTTTTAGATCATTTTCTGTCAGCTATTGTAAGGACTGAATGGAGTGGTAGTGTGAACTGCCAAAAGACCACTGGCTATTGGCTCAGACAATGACATTAAAGTTCTTCTGACTTTTTCCAGGATATTCAGACCACTTAATAACCCTACATGAGTGATTCAGTGAAGATATCAGAAACCTGTTATCTGTAACCCTAGTACTTGTGAGGCTAACACTGGAGGGTTGCCAGTCTCACCCATGAGACAAATTCTAGCCGAGGGTATATGGTGTCTAGACTCTGCCTGTTCTCAATGTGCCATCTTGCTCCTCCTCCCCAGTACTTTCTTTTGTCCCCCCTCCATGCATGTCAGACCACCCATCTAAGGGATATCTCTCTGTTCACAGCCATTGCTCAGTCCTCCTTGGGAACCTAATTTCACTTTCCTGATTCATTGCTATAGTTTGGATCTCAAGTCCCTCTCAAAGACTCATGTCTCAGGAGCATGGTGCTAGTGGGCGGTGCCAGAAGTTCTGAGAGGTAGAGCTTCTTTAGGAGCATGTGCTTAAAGAAGATTAAAGCCCTAGTCTTTTCTTTTCTCCTTGCTTTGCCATATAGTCCTGCTGTGATGTCTTGTCTCTCCACAGGCCTAAATCCATGGTCATGCTGTCTCTTCACAGCAATAGGACACTGACTAAGACATAGAGCCTGGACAGGTGCCATAGTCCTCAACCCTGCCTGAGAATGTGGGCAGAAATATGTTGTTCATAGTGATTCTAAGAGTCCAAGCTGGCCTATGATATATTCTCTCTCTCCCCCTCCTTCCCTCCCTCCCCCTTCTCTCTTTCATACACACACACAGAGACACACACACATATATATATGTGTGTGTGTCTCTGTGTGTGTCTCTGTGTGTATAAGAGAGGTGGGGAATGAATAGATCATAAAAATAAATAATCAAAATTAAGGCTGAGGAAGACCAGGGTGAAGACAAGAAAAGCTATTCTCTGTGTTGATTATTCTCAGTATTGTGTGTACGCTCTAAAGAGACTCCATTTACTGCCTCCCATCTCTGCCACAACAGTGCCTCACACTGTGCGTACAGCTAACATGATCTTCTGTTTCCTACAGCTGAAAGTAAAGTGAAATTCCATCACTTTCCAAGAGGTAAGAGGTGAAATTATGATAGGGGAAGATAAAGATGTCATCAGAAGGCCGGGCCTTGGAGTTCTCAGGTCTAGCAGTGAAGAAGATAAAGGATGCTAGCGGAAGACTCTACTGAGGACCCCTGCAGTCAATAAGACTTGCTCCCACTTGTTTATCGGGGGGCTTGCTGAGAGTAGGAGTGGGAGCAAATCTCTAGGTTCTCCTGGGCACATCCCCCCTAGTGTGTGTGGGTAGTCACCTTATCAATGGGATGTTCTATTCAACTATCATCTTTCCAGCTATCAGTCAAGTGCAGGATTCAGGGTTGCGCCTGGGCTACATCCTAAGCGAGCAGAGCTACTAGGAAGGCTGCGGTGACATGAACCTTGGTTTTCCATTCTATATGTGTAAATAAACTGCTTCAGTTTCAGAGAACATACATCTGGAGCCTGCTTCCAAGCACACAGAGCCTCATCACAGTACGACAGTGGCATCTGATAGCTTATCTGTTCATATGAAATGTTGCCTAGGGAGTGTCTGGTGTCCTCCACCATAAACTGCAGTTCGTGGGGTGTGCATGAGCATCCACGTTCTCAGGTTGGAACTGGGCAGATACACAAACAAGCATCTAGTACTTATTCTTAAAAGTGCTTACTTATAATGCCTTTGGACTGGATTGAATAACAACAAAATACAGACTAAACAAGACAGACCACTACATGTATGAACTCCTAGAATATGAGCACCAAAATGAACCTCTGAATGATTTTATCCTAATTCCACACGGCAGCTAACCAACCCCAGAGAGGTAAACTGCCCACTGTGAGTGTTTTCAAGTAAAGTTAAAGGGCACATAAGGAAATGGAAACATCTCAGCACAAAATAGCAAGGATTTCCGCAAGTCTCGGTATCCCAAAGATGTCTGCTTTATACCCCTGTTTATGTATCTGTCAGCATTAATATTGCTTTTGTTTCAAAACTAAAAGAGACAAGATCTGAAGGGGGAAGTTGGAGCTGCGTGGGAGAGAAGTTTGTTTTCTTCCTTCCAACCTTCTTAGAGTCTGTCTGCAACACAGCATAGTCTTTGAGGTGTCCTCTTACACCCACAGGGATCTCATGTGAATCTCAAGGATGTTCCCAGATTCCCAGGCCCCCTGATGGTTTTTCTTGTAATCTTTGAAGACTGGCCATGGAGTCTGACTGTCATCCATGTTCAGGGACAGCCCTGAGAAACCTTTGTCCCCTCTCACACACTAACAAAGAGGAAGCATGCCGGGGACATTTAAAACTACAGGGAGTGCAGACATGAAAGCTGTGGTGGCAAGAGAGACTCTTTGGGGAGGAGGTGGAGTCTTCCTGGCTGTGAGAGGAAAAGAACTCTGTCCACTACTCAACCCAACCGTATCTGCTCACATCAACCAGCTTTACAGATGCCACAGGAAAACCATAGATGTTCTACTGGTTTCCTACTTTCTTGAAGAAACAGTCATAGGGCGTTGTACTCATCTGAAAAACAGTATAGGTAGGAAGAGGAGAGAGAGGCGGGGGGAGGGAGGGAGGAGGGAAGGAGGGAAGGAAGGAAGGAAGGAAGGAAGGAAGGAAGGAAGGAAGGAAGAAACAGAGAAACAAACAAACAAAGAAGTGGTTAAAACGTTATTCACCAACCTGAGTAAATGTACTTGAGCTATGTCCCCAGGAAAGGAAGGCAGGGAAGGGGCAGGGCTACCATGTTGCCACCTGAATGAGGTAACTCAGGACAGTGGAAAATGGAGGTGGGGCCAGGTGTGGACACAGAGGAAGAAGGTAGTAAATCCTGGTTCTGGGACTTCAAGTTTACTTGCCATGGACTCTAACGACCCCCCACCCCCACCCCACTGCAGACACCCGACTGTGAGAGAAGAGGCTCCAGTGCCAGGAAGGGGCAAACTTGACCTTGAACTGGGGTTCATGCAACCATGTTTGCCAGCCAGTCTAGCATCCGCTCCATTTGCTCTCAGCCAATCACACAGCTTACAAGGAAAAGGGAAGGGTGGCATGGACCCCACCTGTGTTCTCTCAGGCAGTCTGCCTATGCTCCTCAGAAGACAACAGTAGAGATAATATGGCAGAGGTGGGCCAAGATTTCACACATAAAGAGCGTACATGCCACCATAGGAACATGACATGGCCTGGCTTTGTTTAATATTAAACTGCCCTTCAGAGTGTTAAAACATTAACATTAAGCCGCCCATCTTGAAGTTTTTGCTGACAAAAGTATTTAACTTTGTTGTATTCCTATTAACATATCAGTAAGCAGTAAGTGCTATTTAATTGAGTATTGCACCAGTTGTCTGGGGTGTTGAGAGTGTTTTTAAAGCTCTCTGCAGAATTGAGGTTCTGTACAAAGACTGGAAATGGAAGAAAGGTAGCATGGTTATCATTAGCAATGGTGGCTTATTCATTTAACTAATCTGGTAGTTCAAATATATCTGTGGGTTGACAAGATGGCTCACCAGATAAGTGCTTGCTACCAAGCTCTAGGATCTGAGTTCTATCCCCAGAAATCACATAGTGGAAGGTGAAAACTAATTCCTGTGTGTTGTCCTCTGACCTCCACACACACATACTTACATGTATAAACACATAATAAATAAATAATAAATAAATAAATGGGTCAGAGCTAGTTCACTGGCATGCATAACCCAGAAGTTTAAAGAGCCGTGTGCTGAGTATAATAACGCTGCATAGCTATGGCGACACAGTTGGCTGCTGCGCACCAGCAGTAGCACTCCCTAGACTCCATAGACTTCCAGTTACTGATTCCAGGTTATCTACTCCAGTGGATGTGGCCTATGATGCCCCTCCCATTTGGCATGTGACTTAGTTCTGAACAATGGAATGTGACAGGAAGTGAGGAATGCTGGGTCACTTGCAGGCTCCCTCTAAGCTCCAAAGAGGTCTTATGTCCAGCTCTTCTGGCCGTTTCCAGTGACATTGAGTTAGATCCAGGGAAAGTCAGGAAGCCCCTGTGGCAGAAAAACAGGTCTGGGAGAGGGAAACAGATTCCCATTATCTGTATGTGAGCAATATACAGAACTCTTTAATGTCACACTTTTAACAAAAAGCATGAACACACTTCAATATAGCAAACAGACTTCAATATAGCAAACGTTCTGCAGACAAGCAGAGGGAACATAAACCCCTCAAAGGTTAAAAGTAGGTTTGCTTTGGGGCAGACTTGAGAGACTGAAAGCTCTGAGTTTGGGCACCCGGATAAGGCTGGTTGTTCAGGAACAAACCGCAGGAATATGAGTTGGAAGAGCAGGGCTAGAACTTAGATTCAACCACCGGAAGTCGCTGGCATGAGAAAGAGGGGCTCTGAGGGTCATGATCACTGCCTGGAGGCTTCTGTTCAGGCTCCAGCCTGAGCCAGGGCGGGTAGTACAGCCACTGGGAGACTGTCAGGGTAACCGCAGCCCCAAGCCAGTCTCCAGCAGGATCCCATCCTGTCCTGGAGCCTGCTGCAGGATCGAGGAGCCCAGGTGAGACGCTGACATCTCAGCACGTGCTTTCAAATAAATCAAAGGTGGTTTTGAAATGAATGAAATGACTGGGAATGAAAGATAGGGAAAGAGTAAATGGCATTTTCTTGTCATATTAAAAGATGGACTTTCCGTGTTTTGTTCAGACTTGAGTTCAATAACTATGGCACTCTCTTGGGACTAGAAAGATAGAAAAACGACAAAAGGGCTATTATTATTATTATTATTATTACTATTACTATTTCTATTATTATTTTAACTCAGTAAAAGAGAGACACAGGGTCACTTCCTTTGGGATTTGGAATGTCCCTTTGATGTTACATGATTTATCTTACTTTTTCAAGAGCGTTATTCATTCTCTCCAGTACTGAGCCTGCTTCTGTGGCCCCATGTTAGCTGAAGCTGGAGGAGAAGACAAAGCATGTGACCCGACTGCTTTGAACCAGCCCCACCACAATGAACCTCGCTCCACATGTTCATTAACTGTCTACTTACCCATCCCCTGCGTTAGAATTTGTGCTCAGGGAGACCACGCTAAAGGGAGTTCATGGTCTAGCCATTGTACAACAGGGCAAACTTCCAAGTGTCTTTGTAACAGGTGATCACACCAAATGGATTTGTCACGAGTCATTTGGAAGGTGACATGTGGAACCTCTTACTGATATTAATAGAAGAGAATAAAAGGGGTGACAGAAATGATCTACTCCATGGGGAATAACTCTGTGCTCACAGGTCCTTAGACATAACAGTAGCACATGCAACACAATATGTATAACTCGGGTTGCACAGCATCACAAACTTCACTGAAAATGTCACCATTTAAAGCTAAAAAGCAGAGTGCTGAGGGCAGCTTTCTCAAGATCATGTTATCCTTTGGCAGTGGGGCCTGCAGCGGGGCCTGCAGCGGGGCCTCATGGCAGCCAGGAGCAAGCTGTCTGTACCACCTCACCTTCCAGCCACGCAAGGACTTCTGGGTATGTCATTCAGTTTTTCTCGCCTCACCCAGCTGCAGCAGCCTTAGCCAGGCAGCCTTGTTCCTCTGGAGTCCCTGCTCCAAAGTCCTGCCCGTGCTGCCCTGCCCTCCTCACCCTTAAGTCCTCCCTTCTCTCTCCAGCTGGAGGACTGAACTTACAAAGATGTATTCCGCTCTCCATTCCAGCTACTCGCTACTCCTTCTGGCTTTGAAACTCAAAGGCGGAAGCTGCTCACGTTTCCTTTGGCCAGTTTTCTGTTATTCGAATGCCCACTTGTCTAGTTCGCTCCATGCCCTAGCTCCTCTCCAGTAGATTGCAGGGATTAAGGGGCCATTTTGCAAGGGAGAGGTTTGATTAACTGTGGAGATTTCTCTCTCTGCAGTCACACTAGCCGCTCCCATTCCTAATTACAACTGCACAGATTGAAGTCTCAGTAGAGAGACTTGAGGAGGTTAGGATCTTGTCTAAAAGAGACTCTGTAATCCAGATGTGATTACACAACTGCAGTCCTTGGGACAGCCGGAGCTGAAGGATCACACCAAGTTCAAGGTCAGCCTGGCCTACCTAGTACATTTGAGGCCAACTAGGGCTATATAGCAAGAGCCCACCTAAGAAAAATAATTGATTGATGATTGACTGATTGATGATTGCTTTCTTGGTTGGTTGGTTGGTTGATTGATTGATTGGTTGATTGATTGGAAATGAATTCTGACTGCTACACACGGTCTTCTTTTGTTACAACTGTAAAGGGAATTAGCATATTTTCTAGAGATACTTTTGACTCAAGGACAATAGTTGAATAATGTTATCCTCAGAAGCTATGCCAACAAACCTTCTCCTCTTTGCTGAACTTGGAGACTTTTACTTTTTACTAGCTGTCTCTGCTGTGTTATCTCCATTCTCCCAACAGCAAGGATGGTGTTACAGATGACCTTGTCCTGAACAGAAGCACTGAGCTTCCATTGTTGGATTGTTCCCGTGTGTGTGTGTGTGTGTGTGTGTGTGTGTGTGTGTGTATTATAAAACTGTGAAGAGCTCTGGGAGAGGAAAAAAGAGTGATTTGGGGTTTTGTGTTTTGGTTTTGGGGTGCTTTTTGTTTTGTTTTTGTTTTTTTTCCTGAAGGAGAAAGATTGCCGGGGGTCAATGAAGGCTCCAGACACAAGATAACATTTGGAACAGGTTTGAAGAATAAATCAAGTTTCACCAAATAAGAAAGATGCCTACACTGGGGTTGACACATTGTAGGGGGCACATGGCGGGAAGTGTGGTATACAGAAAGTAGAAAGTGTGACAGCATAAAATGGAAGTTTGTGGCATGAAAAGGACAGAGAGGTGGCATCTGGTCGTTGCAGCAGGTGGCACCCACACCAAGAGCACCAGGAACAGTGCTTAGCCTGTATGACTGAGTATAAAAAGAAATTGTAAAACCTTTAAAAGTATTCAAATGAAAACATGAAAGTGAATACAGAAACCAAGGAAGCACTCCTCTTGCTGTTCGAAAGTCTCCTCCCTTTCAAAAGAGATTAGACACTCTGAAGACTATGAACCCCTTCTCATTAAATGTAATTTTAAGGAACTAATTGCAACCCACTTCTCTTAAACTGTCCTTGGATGAAGAAAGAACACTAAGCATGAAGAACATAGCCACTAGAAGAACCTTTCCAGCAAGGCAAATACACCATTCTTCTTCTCAAACAAAGCACTTCAGCAATAGACAATAAAGCATTCGAATCACCCAGAGCCTTAAGTATTTAGTTTAGACAAACACTCCACTTTGGTTTTTTTGTACCCTCAAATCCTTGAATTACAGAGAGTGGACATGTGGTCTTGAGGAGGTGAGGAGAGAGCTATCAATGATACTGGAAGCTCTGTGTGTTTCCAACCTCCTGAGATGCTCCTATAACCTGGTAGATAACTGCAGTGTGCAGCCTGGGGCCCTGCAATTCCCCACCTGTGTGAGGTTAGCAGGAGAAAGGCATAGGAAATGGCCACTAGCAAGCTAAGCAGTGGAGTGACTTTCAATTTAACATGAATGTTTGGGGGTTGTTACAACTTACTAGAAATAAGGATTCTGTATTAGTGAGGGTTCTCTAGAGAAACAGAATTGATTAAAAAAATAGATATAGATAGATAGATAGATAGATACATACATACATACATACATACATAGACATAGATATGGGATTTATTAGAGTGACTTATAGACTGGGATCTGACTGTGCCAACAATGGTTGTCTCTTAACAGACAGTCCAAGAATCCAATGGTTGTTCTGTCCATGAGGCTGGATGGCACAGATGGTCTTTAATATACACCAGAATACTGAAGAAATAGGCTCTAATGCCAGTGAAGGATTGAACTTGCCAGCAAAAGTGAGAGCAAAGAGGCAAATAACAAGAATTTTCTTCTTCCAAGTCCTCTATACAGACTGCCAGCAGAAGGTGTGGCCCAGATTTAGGGTTGGGTCTTTGCACTTCAAATGATCCAATCAAATAAATCCTTCACATGTGTACCTAGAAGCTTGGGTTTGAGTTAAGCTTTGGGTTTGAAGCTTGGGTTGCAGATGTAGTCAAGTTGACAACCAAGAATAACTATCAAATCTTCAGACTCTGAGATACATATCACCTGCAAGAAGACTCCTTTAAACTTGCTTCTTAAAGCTCCCATCTCTGGACCAGCTAGATGGCTCTGTGGGTAAAGGTGCTTAGCCCTAAGCCTCATGGTCTGCACTCAACCCCTCTCAACTCCTTCAGCTCATATGATGGAAAGAAAGCACTTACTATCTTCTGCCTTCCACACTCAGGCACACATATGTGCGCGCACACACACATCCCACTAAATAAATAGGTAGGTTGCTAAGTAGGTAGATAAATGATAGAAGATAGATAGATAGATAGATAGATAGATAGACAGATAGATGGATAGATAGAAAACAAATTTTAAAACTCCACAGCGGATGAGATCAGCATGCGCAGTAGAGAGGAGCCTAGGTAGCGCCCGCTTTATGCAGCATCTCCTCCCATCCGTCCACCTGCTCCACTCCAGATCTTGCTTCATTCCAGGCTGTCACCCTTCAGCATTGTGTCTATAAACCTGCATTTTCCATCTTTGTGTAGCCCTTTTCTGTCTTGTTTTATGGGGAAGGAGATAGAAAGCTGTCTACTGCCCTGCTAACTTAAGTGATTCACTCAAATGAGATTGGTGACCCAACACTGCCCTCTTCTGGTTGGTACAGAAACATCTCATTCCTTTTTCTCCAGACTTCAGCCATATTGTCAAGGTGGGCAGAGTCCTCAGAACAGGGTGGGGGTGGGGCACGGGGTTCATCAATGCACTGTGGATCGAAATTTAGAACAACTATTAATCCATCTACCAGTGGATGCATGTATAGTTTCTGGAAAACTCCAATCTAACATTAAATTCTGATACCTCCTCCAGCTTCATGTGGCTTCTTCGTCCTTACAGCAATTTTGGAAGCACAAGATTGAATTCACAATGATCCAAGAAGTCTAGATCCTTCTGTTCACCTAGTGGTGTCATTGGTGGCTACTCAGTTTCCAACTGACTTACAGTTACTTTTAAAATCTTGAATTCCATGATTTAATGGCCATTGCAACTTCATTTTCAGCTAGCATGTTAATAATTGCACCTCCAAGTTAAGCTTGTGGTAGTGCCTTGGTTGTCAGCCAACAGACAGACAAGTGTGACCAGTGCCCCTGGGGACCCACTGTGAGGGGCAGTCGGGATCTAGAACCAGCCAGTGTTTCCTGGAGAGGTTCAAGGCAAGGTCAACGAAGAAGATTGTGTACACACACACACACACACACACACTGTAATCTCAGCACTCAGAAGGCTGTGACAGGAGGATGGCAAGTTGTAGGATGGCCAGCCTCTGCCACATGGTAGAACTCTGAAGAGAAAACAAGCAAGCAATACACAAGAACAATTAGTACAGATTATCATAGAAAAGCATTTGTCATTTTGTCTCACTAAACGCAGAACATCAGAGGCAATTAAAGAGGGGCTGATCAGGGCAATTAAGCAGATGTTCTAGCTGTGGGGAAAACTCAGGTCTAAACCGACTCTCAGATGGCAAACCCTTGATCTGAGTGAAATGTTTGTGTTTGGGAAAGGACGTCATTTATATCATTGGCATACACATCTTGAGACTATTTTATTTAATCTGAGATAAAAAAAAATAGCAAATACCTGTATTATCTTCTGTGTAAAATCACAGCTCAGCCAATGACATAAATGATCAACTTTGTTAAATTGTTTTATATTTATAATTTTGTATAATATTCCTAAAAGTTTTTACCCTGCTGTTTGGGTTTGCTTCCCAAGAAAGACCAACTGCTGACATCTGCTTGTTCTGAGTGTAGCATTCACCTACATGTAATGTCATGTGACCGTTTTTAATTTCCTGTGTATTCTTTCCACTCACCTTTCCCCAATGCTGCTTTCCATTCAGTCAGCCTTGCTTCTGGCAAAGCCACGCCCACCGTGTTAGGGTTCCTTGTGGCCACACCCTGTCTGCTGTGTTGTTTCCTTCTGGTGAAGCCACGCCTACCCTGTTGTGTTTCCTTGTGGTCTTCATCTGTGTCTCCCTGAGCTTTGCCATCATGGGGCTGTTCCTATGAAGTGGCCTCTAGGCTGTCTCACCCATTTTATTTAAACCAGGGAATGCATTGGTTCACAATTGTAACCTGCCTCATGAGACATCTTTCCAGTAACCATTTCTTGATCACCTCTTTTCCCCTAACATCACCCTTCTTGAGTGTCTCTGTGTAGAGCCTACACTGGGACCATGTAGTTAACTCACTGTGGAGTACAGCTTTGCGGACTCACACACACACACACACACACACACACACACACACACACTTATAGAATTATATTACTCCCACTCCCCTGTCCTCTCTCCAGACACCTTCCCATGTATCCCCAAACTTTAATGCTCTTTTAAGTTCATGGCCTCTCTTTCTTTAATGTTACATGAACCAATTGTTTTTAAAAGACTTCTGTGATAGAGAAGCTTCAGTCATGCTCCCCCCCCAAACCCCCACAGTGGCAGAAATTTTTCTCAGGAAAGGAGGTGGTGGTTGCTCTGGTATTTGTTTTTCTATAGCCAAATGGACTCAGAAACTCTGGGGCATTCACAGAGCAGAGGAGCTTGCTGCTCTCCAGCACACTGCAGCCAATTTCATCTTACCTCATTTTTCTAGAAAGCTTTCCAGTGATATGTAGAGTTGTTGGCCTTCAGCTGGCATGCCATTCCTTCCGCAGAACAAGGGCCAGCAAGATACGTCTACCAATTCCCTACCTGTTAATAGATGGTTTTATGGGACTATGCCCTGCCATCTTTTTTTTTGTGTGATATATGGCTGTTTTAACACTACAGTGGCAGTTAAGTAGTCATGGTATAGATTGTATGTCTCATAAAGTGAAATACTTACCACCTAGATATTTAAGGGAAAAAATCACTAGCCCCATTGTAAAACACTGGGTTTACATTTTAGTACATGGCTTAGAATGACGCAGATAAAGAAGTCATAGGCTGTGATGTTTCAGAGGGAAATTTGAGGCTCCATCAAAAAAGCTATCAGGGAGCTGGTAAGACTGCTCAGTGGTTAAGAGCACTTGCTGCTCTACCAGAGAATCTGGGTTTAATTCCCAGGATCCGTACAGATGGCAGCTAACAACCATCTGTAACTCCAGCCTCAAGGGATCCAGCACCCTCTTCTGACCTCATTTGCACACACATGGTGCACAGACATACTCACCAGCAAAATATTCATGTGCACAAGATACAATAAAAGAAAATTTAAAGGCTCTTTCCAGGCCATTCTTGTGGTATTTTTGGATTAAGGATCTGTGGGAGCCAAACCTTCACTTTACTGGAATAGATGCTGATCAGCTGGACTGAAGAATCAGCTGGGGTTCATAAAAGACCAATGAGGTGAATTCTTCTTGGGAGTATTTCCTCAGAGTCAGCACGTAGAAGCTATGTTCTGGGAGTGGAGAAAGACTGCATCTCAAGCTGACAGCTGAGTTTGGTAATGTTCAATGTTCTCCCACACGGTACTGATTTTGAAAGCATGAGGAGCAGCTGAGACTTATCACTGTGAGAAGCCAGGGAAGGTCATTGGTGAAAGTGCAGCCTGAGTTGTAGTGGAGACTCTGAATACTGGAGACACTAGGGATGACTACCATGGCGACGGGATGACCACCAAGGACAGCAGCAGATGTGGAGGGGAGCTAGCATGAGCCTATGAGATAAGCTGTATATGTTGGGGATAACAGAGGCCAAAGGGAGGCATTGCCCAACCCCTTTGAACCTCAGAAGACCATGAATCCCAGCTGTCAGACACTTGAGCTTTTTATGACATTGGATTTTGGTTTGCTTTGATTGTAACTGTGCCCCTGTGAAAAGGTAGATTGGGAAATTCTGAAGTCAAGAGACACAGAGAGGTAAAGGGAGAAAGAGTAGCAATGAAATGTCAGAAATTTTGAAGGGCTCCAGCGAGGTGAAGAAAGAGACCAAATGTGCCTTGACTGGGGTCTTCCCACCTCATAGTTCAAGGACCGCCTAGGGCATCACAGGTCTTAGTCTGCATCTTTTCTGTTCTCCAGGGTGGTGATTGTTACACCAACTCAGCCTGAGATTATTAAAGTCTTCTCAAGGAATGATGCTAGATAGACAAATATTTTTCAAAAGAAGAAATATGGGAGATATCAGAAATAGCAAAAGCTAGAAGTCCGGGAGAACGGCCAGGTGAGATAACAAGACGCTCACCGCCAGTCGCCCAAAGAAGACGTCCCCTAAGTGGAGAAAACGGAGACCTATCTGTTCAGCCAGAAGTCAGAGTGCGAGTGCTTGTCAGGACTTGGCAGTTTTTCTGGCTCTGTAACAAAATACTGGAGATAATCAACATAAAAGGAGAATGGAGGCCCCACCTCCTAAAGACTACACGCCTTCCAACCATACCACCGGCTGGCAAGCACATCCAGATTACTCAAAGAGAATTGTTGATATTTGTAATCATACTTTTGGTTACTTTAATTGAGTTGTTTTCCCTACTACGCTTCTCCTCCCTTACTCCTTCCAATCCCCCAACACTATGTAGGAGAGAGAGAAGGTGAGAGAAGAAAGGGGGTGTCGGTATCCTTAGAACACTTCCTATGGTTTAGGGGTGTTGAGATCCTTGGGGCAGGTTCAGTCTTCATCGTTGGAACATCTTCAACCAGCAACCAGCAATCCACCAAACAGCAAAGGCAGCAGCAGGGACTAACAGGAACAGTGGGGAGCAGCAGCCAGGGGCTCTGGCGTTTTATACCCTCTTATGAGTCCCCAGAATTCCAAACATAAACTGTCTTCAGCTGGCAAAATCATGCACAGGCTGCAGCATGTAAGAAACCAGAGTTAGTTTCTGTGGATGAGCTGAAACAGCATCATAGCCATACCTGGAATTAAAACAAAAACATATTCACATAACATTTCTATGTTTAAAGAAACCAAAATTCTCACTACAGATATTCTTGCTCAATCTTTGTAATAAAATCAGTGCTTTAATTTTTTTCTTCATTTTTAATAGAAAAAAATCAATAGAGCAAGACATAGGATGCCAACAAGAGATTCCAGCACTTAGGAGACTGAAACAGGAGGATTGTAAATATGAGGCCAGCTGAAGCTATGTAGTGAGACATTGTCAAGCAATAAACAACAACTATGGCAAAAATAGAAACTATGAAAATGAAGATGGATAAGTCATAAAGAAAATCCTGTATACTATCCTGGGTAACATTTTAAATTAAAGGGCAGTTTAGAAGCACATGCCTTTAATCCCACCAGGGAAAAGACTGAGGCAGTAGGATTGCTATGACTTGAAGCTAGCCTGAACTACATAGCAATACTGTGTGCCTCAATACACACACACACACACACACACACACACACACACACAATTGATTAAAAGGCACCACAGTAAAATTATTATGTTGAAGACATTTCTTAAAGTGGGACCAATTCCCAGATTCCCCATCAATTCTGCAAGTCTGGAACTTGTCTGCTTACTTGACTACTCTGAGCATGGCAATGATAGCAGTTTGATGGGCAGCCAGATGATAAAGCTCTGCCAGTCTTCCTCGCCAGCTCCTTGTCCCTGGGAAGTATTAATCAGTGAAGTTTTTGCCTTGGAACAGCTACTTTGAAAGGAAACCCTAAGAACTTCATTTCCCAGCTCGAGGAAGAGAGAGCTTCACTCAGTCTATTCCAAAAAGCATGGGTACCTGGGAACTGAACATTTCACATCGGAGCCTAATGATAATCTCGTCAGGAGTGCTGCGTGCTCTGGGAGTGATAAACAGATCTATGGTCTAAACTACTGCATAACCTTCATTCTAAGATTACTTCACACTGGACACAATGACCCCATCAGTCAACCTGTCAACTGGCTGATTAAACGAAGTAAGAAAATAATCCTAGCTGGTCTCAGATAGTGAGAGTTCAGCTGCCTGAGGAACTGAGGCTTCCTGCCAGTTTGATCAAGACACCAGTTGGCCAGCCTGCACTCAATCTTCAGTCTGCCCAGGAGAGGCCACTCGGGCCAAGGGAGAAGCAGTTCTCCACAGAGCCTGTAACCCAAGATGGAGAAACTTGACCAAAATCATTTTTCCCACTTCGAGGTGAATCCTGAGGCAATCTAATTTGAAAGGTCCTCAGAAGCCAGCAGAGAGCATCTCCTCAAGTGTTTTTGAAACCTAGGTGTACAAGGGCAGAAAGTCTATGTTCAGTTAAGAAAACTCAAGCAAATAAAGTTTGCTTAAAAGGGGGGAAAAAAGTACAGTAACTTTTCAGGAAAAAAACTGCCAACAGCCTGGAGAACTTACTGTGACAGGATGTTCTACTGGATGATCCTCTAAGCCAGCAGCTGCAGAACAGATCTGTGACACCAGCAGCTGATTCAGAAGACAGGGGCAGCAGACGGTTCCCTCTCCCCCCTTGCTGCTTTTATTGTTTTGAGTTCCAGGACACCCTCTATGCAGTGGGTGCTGAGGAAGAGAGGTGGCCGGCGACCCTTCACCACCTCATCCTCACTTTCTGGACGTTCCCTTGGAAGCAAAGGCCTCACTCCCTGGAGAACGTGCTGTTGCATGCTGCCAGGCTCTGCCCCAGACACTCCAGCTGGGCCTACAGACTCCAGCAGTGAGCTTTACCGTCACACTTCACAAGAAGCTAACACTGCTTCTGACATCGATCCAGAGTTCTGAGCTCATAAAGAACAGCCAGTTCAATGAAGCACATTTCTTATAATCAACTATTGCCTTCACACTCTAAAAGAAGGGAACATTAAGACAACAGAGAAAAGTCAGGAAATGTAAGCACATGTCTGTTAGAAAGACAGCAGCGGAGCCTTCTCAGTGTAGTTAGATCTTGGGGCAACTTGTTCTGTTTCCCCAGCCCTCTCCTTGTGATCCGGAAGGTAGAAGACTACATCAGGATGCAGTCCGATCCACCCGCTGCATTAGGGGAAATCCACAGAGCTCTTCTTGTACCAGGGACTGATGGGGTGAGGGTGGGGCATTCCATTGCTTGTTGTGCATACAATCTGTCACCACCCATAGCTCAGTGGTGTGTGATTTGAAGGAAACTTGTTGTGAAGTTTTGGGTTTATTTAAAAGTTTTACAAATTTTATAAGCTCATATCTTTACAGCCTCATGGAATGTCAAAGAGCTTAATGATGTTTGCCTTTCAATGACTGAAAAAAATCCATAAATACTGTGACTGAGAAAGGATTTTGAACATTCTAAAATAACAGGGGTCAGTGAAAGCCTTGAGATGAATAGGCTGCACGCAGGAAGGTGTGTGTGTGTGTGTGTGTGTGTGTGTGTGTGTGTAGTGTGTAGTGTGGTACAGTGTCTGTGTAGTATATAGTATATGTGCAGTGTGTGGTATGTTTGTGTGTATAGTGTGGTATGTGTTTGTATTTGTGTAGTGTGGTGTGTATGTTTGTGTGTGTGTTGTATATGTAAGTGTATGGTATGTTTATGTATTGTGCATATGAAGTGTGTGTATTTGTGTGCACATTAGTGCATATATGTGCCTACATGCATGTGTGTTTGTGGTACATGTGTTTTTACATGTATAAGTGTGTGTATGTGTGTGTGTGTGTGTGTAATGTGAGCTGGAAGGACCACCAAGGTAAGCCCCACTTTTGTTAGGTCTCTCAAACTTCATTTAGTTTCTCTGACACAAGTAGAGGAGCTCTGTACTTCAGGGCCTTCATAAAAGACATCCAACAGGAAAGGTGAACTCAGACTGAGAAAGCTTAGACAGAAACTGGATGTTAAGAACTCAACCTGAAAAGTTCCCGGGGAAAGAGAAAGAGGGACATGGGGAAAAGGCCATGTCCATCTGCTTGGAATAAGCCCTCTGGCCCTCTGGCCCTCGAGCCCTCTGACCCACAGACCACACACTCCGCTCAGTAGAGCCACATATGTACTCTCCTGTAGGCTGGCAGAATTCCTATCTGCTTAACACAAATGCTTACAGTTGGCTGGGATCCCCAAAGAACTGAGGGTTGGCGCGTGTTTGGCTAGGGCTGCCTTGTCAAGGCCATGTAGCTGGGGACGCTGAGCTGAACACGTAGAGAGATGCCTCCTGTAATTGTTTTAAGGCCACAGAAGGAGGTGGCTGAAAAGGGATTGAAGAAACTGGGACCAGCTCCAGCTTTGTGTTGAAAATCTAAGAGAAAGATGACTACACCATTCACTTCTGACCTTCAGCAGCAGAGCCCTCTTTAAACGGAAATGCTAAGTGAAAAGTCATTTAAATGATAAGCCTGGTGGCCTGATGGTATGGGAGAATGATCACTGGAGCCCTCTCTTCTTTTGTACCTCTCTTGATGCCTCTCTCATTTCTTCTGTGCAGTAGCAAAGCCACTATGAGTAGTTTATTTGGAAAACAGCCTGTTATACTGATTTACTAAGGTATTGCCCCTTGCCCCACAGAAATACCTTCAATTTGTGATGAGCAGCTCAGAGATTATAACTCCAAGACAAATGCCTCATCGGTTATGTGTTAGAGTAGCGATTACTACTAAGTCCATCTGAGGACATGTGAGATATCCAATCACCACTTAAAGCTGCATGTCAATCTGAAGTTTCTCATCTCTATGGCTACATGCTGTTAACAGAGATCCTCTGCACTCAAGAGATCTTCCTAACCTGTACTTCAATCATCTAAATTGGGGGAAGAAAATTAGAAGAGAACAGCTGGGAATAATTTGTTCGTTGATATAGGAAGTTACACACACACACGCACACACACACACACACATGCACACACACACACACACACATGCACACACACATGCACACACACACACATGCACACACACACATGCACACACACACATGCACACACACACACATGCACACACACACACATGCACACACACACATGCACACACACACATGCACACACACATGCACACACACACACACTTGCCATTGATTTGCCTTCAGCTACTCCATCTCAGATCAACTGTTAAGCCAACTCAGTCACTAAGGCATAAGGAAATGACAGGCCTGCTACCCTGTGTAGCATGGTGGCATGGTGGCTTGCAATAGCACCATGATCATGTGAGGTAGAGCTGATGACCAGTGCACTAGAAGCCTACATGGTACATGTGAATCTGTGAATGTTTGTGGTTGATTAACACAGCATTTCACAGCAAGGCCCAGAGGAAAATGACAAAACAATGTTCAGAGCAATCAGCAGAAATTATAGTCCTAGCTCCTTAAGAATGCTTGATACCGCTAAATGGAGACACTCCCCTCTTTTATGGAAAAGCCCTAAATTGGTTTTGAAAACAGATAACACTCATAAGATGCTATAAAAATGTAAAATTCAAAATATAGTGTAATGCAGGTTTCAATGTAATTGAGCAGAAATATGAGGTGGTTTATAGAAACAAGGTTTATCTCATTCTTACCCCTCCTTTTCTTCAGTCAAAAGTGCTGGAACACAGGAAAATAGACAGAAGGTACTCACATTTCTCCTGGATATGATGTTCACCCAATGTAAGTAGAAACAGCATTCCTAGTGTGGAAACATAGCGTTCAATTCTGAAAGTCACTGCATGTATCTACCAAACACTGTGAAACCTGAGACCGGGCTGGGGGACAAAAGGATAGGTGAAAAGTGGGGAAAAAAACAGAGACCAACATCTGTTAATTTTACTTATGCATAAAAGAATATTCAGAGATGGGAATCATAATACAGTTCAGTCTCATGAATGCCTTTGGCTACAGTTCTGTGCAAGACGCTCCAAGAGACGGAGAGGGGCTGGAAGAAGACTGAGGATTAAGAGATGAGAGAAGACTGAAACCAGGTTGGAGGCTTGCCTGTGATTGCTTTTCCAAGAGCTCTCATGGCACCGGGGCTTCCAGGCCATTAGAAAGCCAGAGCTTGACGCTTCTCATTAGAGCAAGTCTAAAACCAACCAAGCTTATACAAGGACCCTAGAAGGTGAGATGGTGGTAACCACAACACGCATGTCTCCCACATTACTCTACTGTGTTCTTCATATTTAGGTTACAGTCCCAGCCTCCTCTGTGTGCTTCCACCCCTCCCCAGCTTCTCTCTCTGGTTAGTGCTCTTCCCCTTCTCCATCCCCACTCCGTCTTTCCACGTTTTCCAAGCTTTCCTGTACTCTACACTCTCAAGTTACATTCTGAGCTATATCCACAAACGCAGAGGGAAAGGGCCTTTGTGGAATCTCTTCTCTGTACCAATCGAAGCCAAAACTGTTCTCTGCAACTTGTTTTCTGGGCTCGCTGGGAATTTGTTTTTCTGCCAGATACCCTTACGCTCCACAGACATTTCCTAATTCCTCTTTACAAAAGTGAAGGTGAAACCAGGACCATTATAATTTTTTCATCAAGGCCAGGGAAAAGGAATTAGTGACACTTCAGTGCCAAGAGAGGTTTCTTCTAGCCTTGGAGGAGTCACTTCAGTGCCAAGAGAGGTATCTTCTAGCCTTAGAGGAGTCTTCTGACTTAGGACTGTAAGCACAAAACAGACATGAGCTTTTCTATAGGAAGTGACATGGGGTTAAGCAAAGCGAGGACTGTGGTGAGTATTTAGTCATAGCCTGGAACATTGCACTCTCAAATGAAGAGCCCCCAGGTGATACTCAGCTTCTCGGTTGAGTTCCGCTGAATCACGTGTCTTGAAACACATAGATCTTCAGGATTTATCATTATTTCAGATAGATTTACTGCATGGGAATCTGGCACTAAAGAGGGAAGAAAAATGGAAAGAGGGCCAACTGTTTAGAGGGATTTTAAAATGGGAAAGATTTGATGCTTGCAGTCCAACATTCTGTCTGATACAAGTATCTGAATGGTTTCCTATCCACTAAAGCCCATCATTTAAGTCAAGGGAGCCAATCCACTGTGTGTCTCAGAGTTTCTACTGCTGTGATAAAACACCAAAAGCAACTTGGGGAGAAAGAGGTGACTTCAGCTTACTGTCCCATAGCATGAAGAAGCCAGGAAAGGAATTCAAACAGGGCAGGAACCTAGAGGCAGGAGTTGATGGCCATCACTCCATGGAGGAGTGATGCTTACTGGTTTGCTTACTGGTCTTATTCAGCCTGGTTTCTTCTAGCACCCAGAACCACCAGCCCAGGGAAGGCACAATCTACAATCTGCCTGCCACGTGAATCTCTACCTTAATAAGCACATTGTCTCCTTTCTTACCTAGATCATCTCCTGCTTCTTGCTTATACAAACATGCAGTGCTATTTAGTCTCCCACTCAGATAATCCCATTCTCATTACAACAACCTTAAGATATTATTCATAGCTTCCCTTGATTAGGATACAAACATCTCTTTTGGAGACCACCATGCCCCATGTAGTTATGGCAACATAATCGATACATATAAAAAGGAATTCAAACCATTACAGGAGCAAGGCAAAATTAAGAAAGGAAGGAAGGAGAAGGAATGAATCAGAGATTGATGTTTGTGTGTGTGTGTGTGTGTGTGTGTGTGTGTGTCACTAGGGACTGAAATTAAGGCCTCACACATGCTAGCCAAGCACAATACCATTGAGCTATATAAACTTACAAAGAATACTATTTTTTATTAAAGGAGCAAGCCACCATTTTAATGATATGACACTGGCTGAGAGCCACCTGAAGAGAAAACAAGTACAAAGGTTCTAAAAATAGCTGCTGTATCTGGAGAGATGAGGGCAGCACAGAGGTCAGCATCCAAACTGGAAGAGCTGTAGGTTACAGGGCAGAGAGGCAGGATTTGAACTTTAACCTCAGTGAGAAGGAGGCTGTTGGTAGTTGGCTGCTTAAGCTTGAATGTCAACTTTATTAGAGTGATCACCACCTAGGAAGTTAGTAAGGAACACTCATGGCTGCATCACTGAAGAGGTTAATTCCAGCCACACAGGTATCTCCTCTGTCTGATCCCTGGCTGCTGGGAGGTGTTCAGCTCTGCTCCTCTAGACCCTTCTACCATGATGCTCTGCTTTACCACAAAGCTGAAAAGTATAAAGTCATCCAGTCACAGCATGAAGCCTCTGAAGTTGTGAGCTGAAATCAATCTTTACTCTTTTCAACTATTTCTCAGTTGTTTGACACAGGAAAAAAAAAAAACTGACTCACCCAGTGGGCTTCAATTGAAGAAGAATTGGTTTGGCTTCTTTTACTGTAGTTGATGTGTGAAGAACACATGATAGTGAGAGAGCAAGATGGTAACATGAATGACCAGGTAGGGGTAAAGCTCTGCATCCAATCTAGATATAGGAGAGCCTGGGACTAGGGTAGTAGCTAACTTGAGATGTTGTAGAGAGAATATCTTGTGTATTGTATAAATGCATCATCTATCAATTAAAAAGTCTATGGTCTCTGGCTAAGGCGGGAAAGAAAAGGTGGAATAACGGGAGGAGAAAGAATTCTAGGTTAGATGACAGGTAAGGAAGGCATTCTTGGCAGAATAACCTAAGTCAGGCTCAGTCTTGTTTATGAAATAAAAAAAGAGGGAGAGGCAAAGAGCTTTTGGGGCTGCTTGCCAAGAATCTGCCATGGGCCAAGGACAAGGAAATGGGCTACTTGGCAGGAATCTGACATCAGGCTAGAACAAAGAAGTAATTTCAGGCAGGAATCTAAATTTTAGCCTAAAACAAGGAAGTAGGTTTCAGACATGAAAATGACTTTGGGCTAGGACAGGGAAGTTGGCTCAGATATTTTGGTCATCTTGATAAGCCCTTAGAAACAGTGATCACAGGAGTGTTCACAGAATTTTGTTTATTGCCTTGCTTGTTCTTTGACTATTTGAGTTTATTGTCTTGTTTGTTCCTTGACTATTTGCATCTATTGTATTGCTAGTTCCTCACCCTAAAGCTGATCTTAATACTTGCATGTAATTAAAATGGTATAAAAGCAAAAGGGGGAGGGGAGATGGGGTAGGGGGGTTCTAGGGAGGGGAAATGGGGAAAGGGGATGGCATCTGAAATGTAAATAAATAAAATATCTAATTTTTAAAAAGGTGGGAAAAAAGAGGGAAAAAGAAAACCAATTGCCCAGACAGAAAACTTGAATTTCCAGAGTTTGATGTCATTTGTATGATGTGGAAAATTATGTAGTCCAACATAACATGTTATGGACTTTGCAACATAAACAAGGTAGAAGTAATTAGATGTGGTATGTAAATTAGGGAAAAGAGTACATGTTCTCAAACTCTTTATATTCAAAAGACATATTTCCCCCCTCCAGGAGAAAACTGCAAATGAGGCTTAGTATAGCTCAGTGTCATAGTGCCTGACTATGTAGAATATATTTTTCTGCAACTGCGTTCATATTAAAGCTTTTTTTAAAAAAAATTGTAATTGCCACAACAAAATGACATAATTGCATGTTTTTTAAATACTTGAACCCTTGAAATTTTAATTATATTCCTAATTAGTTTTCAAATACCCCACTATTGTTTAAGTATAATATTCATATATATGTTTCATTATATTTCTGATTTCTCTGGTGTGATTCTTCAGGCCTCTCCTCTCTTTGATTTCCTTACCTGTGGATCAAGCTGTAGGAGAAAAGAATGGATCACAGACTGAACACAGTGACATAAAAAGAAGAGGCTTCTTGGTTTGATCCTCTGCAAGTTGTAGTCAATGCCAATTTCCAAATATAATGTTATCTAAGGCAAAAGAAAAAAAAAGAATTCTGGGTTAGAGCCAGGTGTGGTAAGATCTGCCCAAGAAGACGTGAGGAGACAGATGTACAGGCAACTAGCCACATGGCAAAATGTAGCTCAAAATAAATAGGTCATCTTAAGTTATGATTCTAGTCAGAGAAGAGCCTAGCTATATGCCCAAGGTATTTGTAAAACTATTTTAAGTCTGAATCTTATTTCTGGGAGCATGGGGCTGAGTGGAAGAACCAGAACCTAACTTCAACAAATGTATTTTGAGATTTGATGATTTGATTAAGTGAGTAACCAAGGGGGTCAAGGGTGAGTCGAACAGTTTTAGGCCCATATGACCATGAGAAGAGTCATTGTCAAGTGAGACGTGGAGGATACAGGAGAAGCAGGTTTGGAGATCAAGAATTCCATTCGATATCTGAAACACCTTTCTCACCTGTAAACTAGATTGAGAATGACCAGCATAGTATGACTCTGTCTATCCTACTGTGTCAGAATGGAGATGTACTGCTGTCTGCTGGACACATAGTACCCAGGTGTCACTGGAGAGTAAGAGGAAAAGCATCGAGGAGTAGCTGGAGAGGAGGACCCAAACTGATCCCTGAGCCATGTCAAATTCAGGGACTCAGGAGTCTTAGAAGAGCCAGGATATCAGGCCTGTAGCCAATAAAGAGGTAGAACTGCCAGAGTCTGATGACCTGGAACCAAAACTAGAGTATGACCCAAGAAATGAGTCACCAAGTATATCAAAGCTGCTGATGTGTCAGTAAGGAACAAGCTGAGACTCACCACTGAAGTTATCAGTTTGGATGTCATCAGGGGTCTCTACAAGAGCCATGTTGATGGATACTGTCCATAAAACTCATTTGAGGGAATTCAGAAGAAAACAAAAGAGTTCGAATTATAAAAGCAGAATTACTGCAGTAATTTTTGCTGTTCATAATATCAAAAGATTGGGCATGCTCTAACACACTGAGAAAATGCTCTGCAGACCTTGAGAGTGTGTGCAAGAACAGATACTAAGAGCAGTATTGAGGGCCTGAGGAACTCCAGGGCCTCATGTGGCATCTAGGCAGGTCCTTCTAGAGGCAGTCTGGAGCTTAGAGTGTATGACTACAGAGGCAGGCTTAGTAATTCTACAGTGCACGTGCTCATTTGGTGGCTTTCTTCGTCTCTATGTGCTCAGAAGCCAAGCCACATGCTGAGAATGAGGAAATGTCAGAAGGTAGCTTGAGAAGGTATACAACGGCCTCCAGACAGTGAAGTGTCTCTTGAATGTTCTCCAACAGCACTACTCCACATAAGTACAATGCAAGTTGCTCACAGAGCCTCGTGTATACTACTAACCATAGTGAAAGTTTTCCTTTAGAGGTACACTTAATTACATGATATATGTTTGTGGGGTTTGTGTACAGCATCTTTATGTAGTATTGGGGTATGTACACATGTGTGCAGGTGCATATGGATGCAGAGGTTAGAGGAGAGCATGAGGTATTTCCCTTGACAACTTTCTTCTTTTCTAAGACAGGGTCTTTTACAGAACCTGAAGCTGTTTTGGCTGGGCTGCCTGCCAGGAAGCTCCTAAGATCTGTCTGTCACTGCTTCCCAGTGAAGAGCATTCATAGCTATACCTGGCTTTTATATGGGTATTGGAGAGTTGAACATTAGCCTTCTTGCTTTCAAAGCAAGTGTTCTTAGCCCTAGCTCTTCTAATTGATTTATTCAACCCAGAATGTTTGAGACATGATCACTTCAACATGCAATTAGTCATAAGATATACTTAGGCATTTTAAGTCCTTTCTGCTTGCAGCAAAAACACCAAGGGCTCCTGGGAAAAGAATAAAGGGACCTGATAGCATGTACAGCAAATGTACAGATGTGTACAGGTAAATGATCATGAATACTGACAATAGAGATGACTCAATAGTTCACAGTTAAGTGGGAAGGTATAAAAAGATAGCAAGGACCAAAGACTTTCAGAACCTAGATGCTGTGGCGCATACACAAAGATGAAGAATTCTTGCCCTCGGGAAGCTTTTCTCAGTGGCAGATGTGCCAATTAGCCATACTACTAAAGACAGTGTATAATCAGCACCAGGACTGCAGCTTTAACTGTGCACCAAACAAGTTAAAACAGAAGGAAGCCATTTCCAGAAGGGTGACCCAGAGTTCAAAGGGAATAGAAGGTCAGTCAGGTCCCAAAGGAGGAATGGGCAGTTGATCATTTCTGGGAACCCTGGTACAAAGTGAGTGGAGAAATCACAAGCTCAGACAGAAAATCAAAAAGTATTCAATATGTCTTAGAATAAGAGTAAAAAAACTAACACTTCATATTCATCAAGAAAATGATTAATTGAAATGAAATAGGCTGCCTGCAGATGATGATGTGTCTGTCTTTAAAGAGCAGTTCCGGGGCTGGGGTTGGTTCAGTTGGCAGAGTGCTTACCTAGCACATATGAAGTCCTAGGTCCATCCACAGCACCACAGACACTTGGAGTAGTGGTGCACACTGCAATCCTAGCACTTGAGATGGGGAAAATGGAATGACTAGGGAACCAAGGTCATCCTTAGCTGCATAAAAACCTCAAGGCTTCCCTGAGCTACATAAGACCCTCTCGTAAAAAGAAATAGTTCTGGAATTATTTCCTCACAGGAAAAACTCCCCCCATATAAAAATACAGTCATCCCTTCAGAATATGATGCTTTCTAGAAGTGGGGGAAGTGAATGACAAAGACTGTTCCCAAGAAATAAATGCTTGCCTCATGCCCACCAAGACCTCTATTATAGAAACCCACCCAACAAAGACACGACCATATGGCAGCACCTAGAATCACCTGAATCATCACACAGCCAAATGCCTAGACACTAGCCCTAAAATACAAATACAACTGAGACAATATGTTTCTACCTGAAGCCAGTAATCCTACTACTGAAGGCCATAAGAAATACAATACAGGTGAAGCACAAGAAAAATTCTTCAAAATAGCATTATAAATATGTTCAAAGAAAGTAAGATACGAATAAATTGCATAATGAAGTCTATGAAAACACAACAGTTTGTGTGTCAACAGAATGAAATGATCAAATCATAAAAGTAGAAGCAGAATCATAAAGAAAACCAAAATTGAGTATCTTATTCAGTGTTCTACTGCTGTGAAGATATGCCATGGCCATGGTCACTCTTACGAAGAAAGGCATTTAACTGGGCCTTGCTTATAGTTTCCAAGGCTTAGTCCACTATCAGTACGGTAGGGAACATGGCAGCCTCAGGCAGACATGGTGCTGGAGAAGGAGCCAAGAGTTCTATGTCTAGAGCCACAGGAAACAGGAAAAAAAGGGAGACACTGGGCCTGGCTTGGGCTTCTGAAAGCCCAAAGCCCTCCCCCTAGTGCCATACTTCTTCCAATAAGGCCACATCTATTCCAATAAGGCCACACAACCTAAACCTTTCTAGAAGTCCCACTCCCTATGAGTTTATAGGGATGTTTTCATTCAAACTACCATACTGACATAAAACTTGAATGAAAAATTTAGGAACTCAAAAATTTCAGATGTAAACCTCACCAACAGAATACAAACATGAAAGAGTCTCACATCTAAAACAAGGTACAAGAAATAGATACTTTAGTCAAAAAATATTAAATATATGTGTGTGTGACTGTATACACACATATATGCATATATACAAATATATGCATATATACAAATATATATATATATGTGTGTGTGTGTGTGTGTGTGTGTGACAAAGCATCCAGGAAATCTGAGACACAATGAAAAGACCAAATCTAGGCATAATAGGAATAAGGAAGGAGAAGAAACTCAGGTCATGCACACAGAAAATACTTTTAACAATTTTTAACAAAATCATAGAAGAAATTATGCATTACACAGAACAAAGAATATGAACAGGTACAAGTGAAAAAGACCAAGCAATATATAAAAGTAGATAGATACATTAAAATAACACCAGACTTCTCATTGCGGCATCACTGGCCGCTGAGGAGGGCGGAGATTTCTGTGTGAAATAGGGGGAGGGATACAAGGAAGCTTCAGGAAGAGCCTGCAGTCTGAACAATAAAGTGAGAAGTTGATGTGGGTACTGCTAGTCTCGTACCCGTGGCTTCAAGTCTGAGATCATCGTGGAACCGTCAACTTTGAAATTTATAAAACATGGAGAAAACTAAAGAGAAAGCTGAAAGAATTCTTCTAGAGCCTTATAGGTACTTACCTCAATTACCAGGTAAACAGGTGAGAACCAAACTTTCACAGGCATTTAATCACTGGCTGAAAGTTCCAGAAGACAAGCTACAGATTATCATTGAAGTGACTGAAATGTTGCATAATGCCAGTTTACTCATTGATGATATTGAAGACAGTTCGAAGCTCCGGGGTGGTTTTCCAGTGGCTCACAGCATCTATGGTATCCCATCTGTCATTAATTCTGCAAATTATGTCTACTTCCTTGGCCTGGAAAAAGTCTTAACATTTGATCACCCAGATGCAGTAAAGCTTTTTACATGCCTGCTTTTAGAACTTCATCAGGGACAAGGTCTAGATATTTACTGGAGGGACACCTACACTTGTCCAACTGAAGAAGAATATAAAGCCATGGTATTGCAGAAGACAGGTGACTTGTTTGGATTAGCAGTAGGTCTCATGCAGTTGTTCTCTGATTACAAAGAAGATCTAAAGCCACTGCTCGACACACTTGGGCTCTTTCCAGATTAGAGATGATTACACCAATCTACACTCCAAAGAATACAGTGAAAACAAAAGTTTCTGTGAAGATTTAAGAGAAGGAAAGTTCTCATTCCCCACTATTCATGCTATTTGGTCAAGGCTAGAAAGCACGCAGGTACAGAACATCCTGCACCAGAGAACAGAAAATATAGATATTAAAAAGTACTGTGTGCAGTACCTGGAGGCCGTAGGTTCTTTTGAATATACTCGATACACTCTTCGAGAGCGTGAAGCTAAAGCCTATAAACAGATTGAGGCCTGTGGTGGGAACCCTTCACTAGTGGCTTTAGTCAAGCATTTAAGTAAGATGTTCACAGAAGAAAATGAATGTTATCCATTCTTGATTAGACTCAATAGCTTCTTTCAGTTGAAAATGAGAAATGGCTTCTTCCCATTTATCTTTTCAAGTATTAGTCTCCAAAAATTGAGTAAATGAGGGTGATGTGTGTAAAAGTATTGTGTTATCAAAATCCTTTTTCATAAAAATACAAAATTGAGGGCTGGAGGATGGCTCAGTGGTTAAAAAGCTGCTTTTCCAGAGAACCCAGGTTCATTTTCCAGGGCCCACAGTGAAGTTCACCAACATCAGTAACTCCATTTCCAGATAATCTTTTGGACGTTTCAGGTACCAGGCACACACGTAATACATAGGTATACAAACATGGAAAATATTCATAAGTATAAGATATTTATTTTTTAATTTTTTAAAAACAAAATTGAAAGTATCAGGAGTCACATAACATGGGTCATAAATGTCAGACACTAAATGTGATCAGCTCTTCCTTCTACCCCCCATATTCTGGGCCTGTCAATAAAAAAAGACATATCTTCCAAGAAACTATCTGCTTTCTAACTATATGACCTGGAGGATTCCCAGATCATAGATGACAATTCAAAACAGGGATTCCTTAGACAAGTCTCTTGATAGCTGGCTAAAAAGACCAACAAACTGCTGTTTTTCCCTAAATGATAATGCCAAGAGTACCTCAGTTTTGTCTCTGTAGGCCTGTACCAAAGTCTGAGAAAACAGAATGAATACACAGGCACTCTTCCAACCAGCTTGGTTGTTTCCATGGTTGACACTCCACAAATTGTCCCTTTTGACAAAAGAGGCTCCACTTAAAGAAGTTCAATTCACAACCTGGTCCCATTTTTTTTTCTGATTTGTTTGTGTTTTTTCTTGTAACATCTTTCTGCCCCAAACTGATTAGTATCTATGTATAATGTCTTTGAAGGAAGAAAATAATAGAAAAGGTGTTTGTGGAATATATGAGTAATGCCAACATTCCAGAGGTAGAGTCAGGAAGATCTGAAGTTCAAGGTTATACTCAGCTGTATATAAGTTTGAGGCCAGTCTGAACTACAGGAGACATTGTGTCAAAAGGAAATAAAAAGAAAAACCTGAATTTTATTTCTTGAGACAGGCTTTACTATGCAGTTCTAGCTGGCCTAGAACTCAAAGGTCCATCAGCCTGGCTTCTCCCTCTGAGTGCTGGATCAAATGTGTCCAGCCTGGCAAAGACTGGAAGTCAATTATTTCCTTGCCTAAGTAAATTAATTTTGGCCTGGTGCTAATTCATGATAAACAAACAAACAAACAAACACCAGACTTCTCAATGGAGACTCTAAGATCCAGAAGGGCTAGAAAAGGGTAAAATGTGTAAATTTTTTGAGATATATATATATATATATATATATATATATATATATATATATATATA